>NW_009650091.1:549484-622170 GCF_000708025.1 Charadrius vociferus
AGACATGCTGTAGTTTATAATCAGGGAAGTGTCGGTTTTGAACATATAGAGGAGATTAAATACACATAAAATTAAAGCTGCAGAGATGTAATTCAGAGGCCTTATAAATTAAAATTCCGTTCAGACTTTTTCAGATTTAAATTACATTATTAAATGTATTGCTGAATGCAATTATGCATACTCACTCTAGTTCGCATCTATATGTTAAGAAAATATGGTTCAAAATACTTTCTTCCCCCGAATTTTGCTCGTCTTTGCAGCACTGTGAGAAAGGATAGACAAAACACTAATCAGGAAGGAGAAATTTGGAGAATTCTGAATTCAGCTACTGCCTGAAACCCTCACCTTGTAAATGTGAACTACAGCAGGGGAGATGTCTCAGGAAAGTGGGCTGAAAAAATACGGAGCTCATTCTAGAGGTGACGCTCAATCAGAAGCGAAAAGTTCAGGAACTGGGAGATTCATCTGGGATGTCACAAGTTGAAGGGAGGAATGGAAATTATAGGAGAGTCAGGTTAGTCCAGGGACTGTGGATTTAAACTACTCTGGTTAGATGTTCCTCTAAAAGGAAAAGTAAACATCTTGATATATTTAGTGTTTTCACAAATAGTATTAATCTGAAGTTATCGTTGTTCTTCATCTAGACACTTCACATGCCCTACTAGCCTATTTCTGACTTCCTGAAAATGTTTCTTTATAGTAGGTACAGTATCGTTAGAGAAATTACTTTCTTTACAGATAGAAAATAATCATAGATGGTATTTATCTTGTTATTCATATTTGGATGTCCTTTAGTGCTAGATTCATGCAGACTATAAACTGAGTTTGGAAAAATTTGCATAACAAATTGGCAAGGGAGACAGAAGAATTTGTTCTAAAGAAATAAAAAAAATACCGAGATGGATTATCTCGAGAACAAAGCACAGCCTGTTTTGTGATTCAGTAAAGTGCAGGAATTCTTTAACATGAGAACAGAATTAATATACTAAAGATAATAAACTTTGCTATGTGTAAATTTATATTACTTCCTATAAGGGCTAAACTTAAATATATTTTAATTTCTGCAGCATTAACTTCTGCTCTTGTTTGTCCTCACTGCTTCCAAAATTTTCACAGCTTTCAGTTGGATCTTCTGTTAACCTTGCTATTAGTCTCAAATTCTGTATGCACTTCAAACTTTCATTCACTTCAGGAGGAAATCTTGCGTATCATGAATGACAAAACAAGTCTTCCAAATCCTTTTTCTGGTGATTTTACCTCCTTTCTTTTAGATGTCACTAGAAGGGGTATCTTCTACATGCCCCTTAAACCTAAAGTCAGTTCAAGTCCTTCATTTTAAGACCTCTTGTTCTCTTATGGTAGAGAGAGATTTCAAGTGATGCGCAAGTTGTTATATATATAAAATACTATTCTTATATTGAACTTTTTCTTTAAACCCAAAAGATTTGGAACAACAGGACAAGTCACCCTGATGTTCTTAGGATGAAAAACTTGTGGCATCTTGAAGTGCGTATTTATCTAGAGATTAGAATAAAGAAATAAATCTGTGAAAAGGTGTTTATAGTCTTACCTGTGTTTTCTGTGTTCAGACAGCTAACGAGCACGTGTAAAAATAACCGTTCTCCTATTCAGCGAGCATTCCTTTTTGCTGTGATACATATTCACTTTGCCATCCTCCTCCTTATTAAAATCCCTGTAAGATATAATTTCTGAGTCACACATCATCAAGGTTCAGAACAAAGTGTTGTAGCATAAAACTCAGGAATATGGTTCAAAATAAAGCTTGACATTTTGAAAACTAGCAATGTGTTAATTTCATAAAAAAAGCAATGACTTAATCATCAAAAGGGAAACATTCTCTAGGATTCAGAGACCCTGATTCACTTCTCATGATGCAAATACAGGGATGGAAATGAGAAAAGTCTAATGATGCACACAGAATAACAGTACTGTAAAATCAGTGTTGAATCAAAGCGTTCCTCAAAACTGGACTTTCTATTCATATCTTCTAAGAAGCTTTTAGCATTGCAACCATAACCCTGCTTTCAAGTTCCACATATTAATGAATTAACGCAGAGTAAAAGGCAATATGAAGATGCAATTAATAGCAAAATATGCTCATGTAGAAGAAATTGGTGAAGAGAAAAAAAAGGGTTAAGATTTGTTGCCATTAAAATCTGTCCTTTCTTTTATGGCTTCCTACTCATTTGTGCATCTAGAATACTGTTCATGCTTTTTTATCAGTTTGATTGCACGATGTTGCTCTAATGGAGATGAATAAAGTATCAAGAGGTTAATGAAAATGATGTGAACTATTAAGAGTACATTTTAGTGAGAGTAATCTAGTGTAACACAGACATACGACTCAGGAATTATTTTCTTTAACACTACATACATGAAGAAAATATTAAACTGTTAAAGATGGTGGTACGTGGTAATCTTTTTTATTTTTTATTAAACAATTTCTCATGTAGGTAATGTGTTAGGCAATTTTTTTTAAAAAGTGATTTCTCCCAAGAATAGCTTTTACATCGGACCTGTATCCCAGTCCATCCAACATAGCCATGTCCTGAATTGCCTTAACTATCAAGCTTTATCATAGCTACTTAGCAAAAGGGGCAGAGAAGAACAACCCTGGAAGATGGAAAATATAAGTTCTTATTCTTTCTAACATAAGGTAATTGTTACACACCTAGAATAATTTTAAGACATTTTGAAATTATATTTAAAGCATAAATAAATGTCAATTTCTAAAGCTTAACTGAATGATATTTCAAATCCAGCTTAGATATACCAAAGTCTTTCGTGGAGGATAAGTAAGCTACTTTTCTCCTTCCTACCAAAGTCACCAAGCATAAAGGCATTAACTATTACAAAAATTACTTAAAAACCTGTGGTGAAGAGGGACATTATTCATAGTGATCATCATGCAGCTACACCATTAATTTTGGATATTCTTAAAAGTGACTGCATTCAACTCTGTAGAGACATAATGTGGCAGTTAAAACTCAAAGGAAGAAAACCATCACCAGAAGCTGTTTCAAAAATAAAGGCTAACCTGGAAAAAAAGAAATACACATGCCTGCATGAACTATATAAATAAATATCAGTAGTTACCAGGAAAACTCCCCCCACCGAATCAGATTCTCTTTATGTCATTGTCTTTGTTATTACTTTAAATGCTAATGAGGTGAGGTAAGGAGCACCAACCATGTTCCATGTATATGGTGATAAAAGATCCTCATCTCAGTCACTAACAAGACTTTTTATATTAAAATTGCTGAATCTTTTGAAGCAGATTGAATCATTATTCTCAAACTCCAGATGGCTACCTTCCCGTTCAGATATTTTTCTTTATCACTCTATTATGCTACAGCATGTACTTGCAGATAATGACTATTTACCTTTTCCTTTTTTTTTTCAACTTACATTTGTATGATTTCAACTGGTTTTGCTGATAAAAATCTAAATCAATGTCACCTGAATGGTTATTCTAACGGTTATTCTCTCTGATGTAATCCAATGAAAGAAGGAAACTAATCATGAAGACTTTCTTAAAGGGATACCCCCCCCAAAGTCATTATGTTATTCTCCATGCAAAAAATTGCATAATTCTCCTGATATCTGCTTTTTCTTCCGAGTCTTGACCTGCTGCCAAGTTTTATTTTGTTTTCCTTGTGGTTCAGGGAGCTGAAAAAAAAAAAGTGTTGTATGTTGTATCAAGTTACGTATTATTCCAGACTGGGAATAAAGGCAACCACAAACAGAATGCAAACCATGTTGTTTTAGAGGAAGACAACCTTAGCCACCAATGCCCACCTCTGGCAAAGTTGTTGTACTTGCAAAACTAATAACCACTGGTCAACGTGCTGCTATAGCTTCTCTCAACTGTCAGACAAAGGGATTATACAGTATTTCCAAAAAAAAAAAAAAAAAAAAAAAAAAAAGATTAGCAAATTACAGAAGAAGGTCTTGCAATACTATGTAATAGCACCATCTGGTGACTTCAGTCTTGATGATAAGGAGAAAATAATCTACATTTTCAGCTGCACAGATACAGCTACCTCTTTTTCAACTGCTCATCTCAGTGATCTTTATTTTAACTAAAGTAGCTAATCTTCACTTGCGTAAATTGATTCCAAATATAAACACGGTTGGAATATTGTAAAAAACAGAGAAGAAGAGTTTGAAATAAAGGGTATGTGCTTGTCTCCAAGAACCTTCTACATGCATGTACCTAGGGACAGCAAGACCTTTAGGAAAAAATGGATACTTATGCTTAATGCTATGACATTTTCCCTACTTGATCTTTGAAAAGAATTCAAGTGATTTATCTGACATAAATTAAGTGCACTAAACAGAAGATCAGTAAATAAAAATATATCAAGGCAAGTACCAAGCTTCACCTTATTCCCTCGTGTTCCTTCAAACTCCTAAAACTCTGGGATACGTCCTTGTAATGACTTAACTGGCAATCTGCATGCAGAATTTTAAGAAGGTTCAAACGAGAGGAAGAATTGATTTAGTGCAGAAGAGCTTGGCCTTGTGTCTAAAGAAATGGGATGTTATAGGTTAAGTTCAGCAAGACGAGTAGCTTTAAAACATCGTTATTATCACTTATTTGTATTGCAGTAGCACCTTCACAGCCAAGCCAAAGACCAGGACGTATTGTGCTAGGCTAGCACAAACCATTAGTAACAGACAATCCTTGCCCAAATTACCTTATTAAGTAGGGCATTCATAGATTGAAAATCCAGGCACACGTACAGCTCCCATCTCATGCAGATATACAGCATCAAAATGTATTTGTAACACTCTGTTTCTCTTTAAAAAAAAAAAAGAAATTGAACTAAGCTTTACGAGACAGAAATGTTGAAAATAAATGACTGTAATTAGTAAGAGAGAACTATTCACTACATAAATTCTGTGCTATGCGCAACAGAATTTCAGAATGACCTTGAACCTTTAGCTGCCAAAACACACAGAATATGTTTGAAGGTACAAATAATATTGGAAAGTACAAAGTGATATATGAAAGTACAAAATGATATATGAAAATATCATCAAGACAACGTCTGGTTCAGACTATGTCTGGTTCAGTCTACAGAAACATTCATTTTTCTTTATATTAAGAAACAAATATATAGGACAGAACATACTTTCTGATTAAGAGAATTCAGAACTTAATTTTTAACAAGATTTGAAAGTTTACAGAAGGTAAGCTTTTGGTCCAAGACAACTTCTCTTTAAAATACTGGTTAAAAAAAAAAAAAAAAAAGTCCCACAAAGGATGAAAAAATTAGTTTAAAAATCATCTGTGAGAAGCTTTTATAGTATCAGCCACTATGTTTTTACAAAACAACAGTGCTCATAGCAGTAAAACCCAAGCATAGTAATAGGAATACCGAACAAGAAAACTAGATTCAGATTTTTGGAAAATAATAAAATATCAGCAGCTGTCTGTTAACTTGTCAAAGACTAATTCTGTGAGGTAGCAATAGCTAAAAAAGTCAGATCTGTGATAGCACTGATGTCTGATGTTTACAGAGAAGGAATACCTTTGATTCCTAAATTTCTGGAATGTTGAACACCCTATATAGCAGTGGGAGAGACCAAAGTCTGTTGGTTTTGCTGTTTTGTTTCTTTCTTAAAATTATTATCTTGATTTTGTGCACAGAGGAATAGAGAGCTGATGAAAATAGAGCAATTGTAGAAAAAAAAAAAATCTGAGAATGGAATGAAGGTTTTTATACCAACCTACATATTTTATACAAATCTGGAAAACATTTATTGTTGTTTTAGGTATCCTGGAGTGTATTCTGCTTGTGTTCTATGTACCCTGCGATAAGAATGCAGGTTCCTTGTCAGACCTGTGACACTTTGACCAGCCTGACATGGATGTCTTGGACACTCCAGGGCACCTACAATGTCACTCACTACACGTGCTTAGGTAACCGAATCCCACCCTAACAAATAGCTGTACTTGACCTAAGGAAACTTTTCTCCCCAAGTTCTTGTAAGTTGTGTTTGCTCAGACTGAACAGCAATAGGAAAATGAACATCTCAGCCAGAGGAGCCTGTCATGTTTCCATTAGTGGGAACAGATCACCACCTGCGTAGGCTTATCATTGCTCCAGTGAACTCAGCAAAACTCTGACGACAATATATATGTACCACTAAAAATCTGCCAGGGATGTCTGCTGATTTATTATTTACTCTCTACAGAAATAAGAATTAGGAAATAATGACATCACTCAGCTTGCATGATTCTAACATTCAAAAAAAAGGGAGCCACTTTTAGGCATGATCTCATGGTACACTATGCGGCAGGGCTTTGTGAAGGACAGGAAAATCTCTCAGCCTGAAAACAACAGCCGGGACACCATCAGATAACACTAACAACAGGAGAAGACAGTATTTAAGAGACATTAGTGTGTAAAGACATCTTAATCTAGAAGAACTTTTATTAGAGTGGGGAAAATCAGGAACATAATACAGCAACCAGGAAAATAGAGGTAACCTATAAAGCTTGTACCGTTAACTCTTTTCACAGACAAATATGAGAAGCAGCAGCTACTGCGGATGAGATCCATGGTGAAACCATAGGATTACATACCTGAAGTGCATCTTATGTTGCCTAGTATGAAAACACAAGGGATAACCCATTGAGAGAAGATAGTGTTGGTATCCTCTGTGAAGTGCCTTATTCCTTGCAAAGCACGATGAAACACACTGCTGAGAATCCTCTACTGCTCAGGTCAGGGTTTGTTAGCTTCGGCACACAGCCGGGATGAGGTTTGGATCAGAGATGTCTTTTTGTAGATCTCCTTCTGTGTCCCACTGAACAATGGGCTAAGTTTGGGACTCATTATCATCTTTGAAGTTTCCAGTTCTGCAGATAATTTAAATCATTTAAAAATAAAACCTAACATTATGTATACTAATATGAATAATAGTGTGACCAGTATGACTAGGTCAAAGCAAAAGGGAGCAACTGCTGCTTCTTTAACAAAATGCATGAAATGATGAAAAGCTGCCAAAGACTGCTTAACTGCCATGGACTACAGACCAGAGTTCTTGTAGCAACACTTGTACGGACAACATACTTTATTGGGAGAAAAAGATGCTCCATCAGGAAAAATCTCACTTACCTTTATCTTATGTGGACTTTACTCAATTCCAGGGCACAGCTAATGAAAGTAGCATATCTTTTCTGTAGAAAATAGATTATTTTTTTTTTTTTTTTAAGATAGATGATTGTGTTGATTTAATCGACCATTACTGACAAAATCAAGGAGATTTAACCCTGCTGGATTTCTTATCCGCTCAAATCACTTCGTGAGCATCTCAGAGGCAGGTACGCAGGATTCTGGTCTCCTGCTGTACAACTAATAGCCTTGGCGTGTGCCATCTCCCTGTGCTGTGAGACTTACACTGCACCTCTGAGGGGCTCAGCTCAGGATCTAGTCCTTTTTGATTTAAAAGATTGCTGGGGTCAAGCAGTGATGGCAAGAGAGGGAGAGTCTGTGAACACTTTTTTTCATTTTCCCTTAAGAGGCAAAATTACTTGTCTCAAGTGATTTGCCATTAAAAAATTCTAGCTTTCATTGATTTCCATCAAATGAAAATACCAGGCTAAATAAGTACAAAGAACCTTTTATATAAATATGTTTATCAAGCAACAAAATGGAAATTAAGAGGCCTCTTCAACAAAACACAAATACATTTCAAGTTCGTAAATACTTATTCATTGCAGAATATCATTTACTCCAGCAACTAACCTAGAGTGGTTTTGGTCAAGGCTATTTTCTTTCCAGAAATATGAGGGGGTTTTTATGCTTGGTACAAGTTCGATTCTGGTCAGTCATTGTGCTTTCACTTTGTTATTCTAAGCTACTTTTTAATATTTTTTCAAAGTTCATGAGAAAACAGAAACCTATTATGCCTTCTTTACCTTCTGAGTATACCTGTGCTGCTTTTTTATTTAATTTTTTTACAAAATTGCATTATGACATTTTGTGATGTTTTGGGCTTTTTGTTTGGTTTTTTTTTTTTTTTTTTTAACCAACTCAGAATATACATCAGTTGGGACCTGAAAATCTTAACATTACTCACTATGCATCACACAACATTTACTATACAGTTGAAAATTTGTATTTTTACCTTGAGACTATATTTTAGAAATAAGCAAGCTCTTGAAGACTTGAGAATGTTCCAATGCATCCATGTTTTATTCCAGACTACTTTTCCTCACTATGGAAAAAAAAGATTTGATTTCTGGTTTTAATTTGACTGGTGTCATCTCCCCAAAAGTGAACCATCTATGGACCTTGTTAAGTCTTTTCTTACCCCGCCCCCCCCACCCCTTCTCTCTCAAATTTCTTAAAGAATTTTCCATCCACAAGGATGTCAACATTTATATTTGCTGATAAAGGCTAAACATAACTCTTTGCAATGCTAAATAGATCTAAACATTTTAGACAGGCACCAAGGCTTCCCCCCCCGCCTCTAGAATTTAAAATTTTGTTTATAGTTCTGTTTTTAATTTTGCAGTCTCATTTCAAAACTGTGGATTTTGGATGTTCATGAACTCTTCAGTAATTGTCTTACCTGTCATGTGCAATGAAGTATCTTTGTCTGCTGTCTTCCATTTGACATGCCCCTGTTTGTACTCCCAAAGATTGTTCAGTTAGCTGCATCTTGTTTCAAAACTGTGTATATAAACACATACATGTACATATACATAAATACATAATGCCCCAAATCACTTCCATTTTATAACTGTCCCCTATGACAAAAATGACTGCTTATATTTTTTTTAAGATACACGAATTTGCATTTGGCTATAAATTGAGTCCATATTATCAAAGAACATTGTTCAGCTGGTACATACTTATTTTTGTTCATTGTCCCACCAATTTCAATGTGATTAATAAACATAACATGTAATGGGTTTTATATATTTTATAACTCCGTGCAGAAGATACTGGAGTTAATGGGGCTAAGAACAGACTGTTGAAGGATCCAACTAGAAACACATTGTTGGAAGATTTCCTGTTAGAATACCTATGAAAAATCCACTTAATGTAGGTATATTGATATTGTATAGTGCTATTTTTTTAATCAAAATGTTATGCAAGAGTAATTCAAATCTCAAATAATTTGCAGAAGTCAACATCAACATTTGCGTCTGCCAACTTACAGCCTCATCAAAAAATACTAACAAAAGTGTTAAACAGAAATCACCTCTTCAAACTGTGATAGATATTAATCACACTAATTTCCTTTACTTATTACATCTAAGAAAAAAGCATTTCTGTAACACTATCCAACAATTCAAGCTAATTCAAGTTCAACCTTTATCAAGTTGATCGTGTTCAAGCTTTTCTAGGGTATATTAGCACAACAGTGCTTTTGCTCCTCTGGCGTTTTCCTCAGTGTTTCAAGCTTTGATAAATATCTAAATGATGTTCAATGGTTTTAATCCACTTGGGAACAGTTTGCCTAATCCCAAAGATTTAAAATGATAAGATTAAATTGTTTAAACTCCTTTCAAGTTACTAATGGAATACAATGAATACAGAACTTGGATTTCAAATCTACAACAGTTCTTTGCGAGTAGCCTTATGTGTGAAGAAAAAGCCAATGATCTTAAAACTGTTCAGCCAACACATGAATCAGCCTATGATACGCTTATCACAGATCACCTGTACAGGATTTTTCTCTTTCAGTCTTTTAGTTTTCTACTATGCTACTATTTATGTCCTACTTTTTTTTTTTTCTTTTTTATTTGGGAAATACTGAATTTCACATTATGAAAGTACAACACATATATATATTAAAATTCTAGAAGGTTTTTGCTCTGTATAAGGAATAAACTATTTGGTTATAGGTTTTGTTATATATTTTATTTTTATATATACACTGTGTATATATCATTGCATATTTTCTTATAATATTTCATTCTATATTTTATTTTTGTCCTATATGCTAAGGAGAAAAATGCAGATTTTTATGTAATAAAAAGCAACGCAAATTCTAGCCCATAGATTGAAACATGTCCAAACTGAACTTTAAAAGCTTTCAAACAAACAAGCAAACTAAGACACTTTTTTAACAGCCGATTTCCATTTTGCATACATTTATACTCCCTGGTTCAAGCTGAGATTGGAAGCAAAAGTGCTGAAATATCACAACAAAGCTTATGCTTGTAACTGCTCCAGCATGACCCGGAACGGTAGGTACCAAAGATTTTGGGAGAGAGCCTATTCTCCTGGAATTAATTCAAGCCAATTCTCAACATTTAGTAAGTTCATAAAGTTCAGATAAACGTATTTGTATTTTGATGAGCATGGGTCTGAAAGCAAATCTCTTCACATTTTTGTATTCCCAAGATTTAGAGCCCTCCTGGCCCCTGGGCCATTGGAAAGAAGTGTGTGGATGGACAAAGATATTAGGAACTTTTCTTCTCCTGGTGCTTCCCCCTTTAGTTCCTCAGGAAAGGGCATTCCCACCTGCAGCTCAAACTGGGCACGCAACTCTCTCGAGGAGGAATAATTAGGAAGTGTAATTAATCTTTCTTTTGTTCCCTAATAACAGGTATTAACCTACCAATTATTTGGAACTGTGAATATCCACCTAACCCAAGCCAGTTCTAACAGCAAACTAGCAAACAAAGGAAGAAAGGGGGAAATTCCCTCCCCCCTTTCCCATCTACAACCAGTACAGAATGAAGCATCTCCAGCTATCGTCATAAGTATTTTGGGAATATATTCAATGACATTTTTCCTCTCTTCTTCTTATCCACTGTTACTAAAATAGCAAATCTGCAAGGGCCGAGATGCAAGAGGAGATGCTCTTGCAATAGCCTGGAAATAGACTGCTTCTCAAAACTCAGCCCAACTGGAAGTTGCTCTAAATCCGGTAATATGGTAAAATACTTTTCCACTCCGATCTTGTTATTTCACACTATCTGAATCAGCTTAAATTAGCTCCTGACAGTGGAGAAAATTACATTCTCATGATCATTCAGGCCAAGATTATGGCCATTTGTGACTCTCTGCTGACCACAATTTTTAATCACATGGAATTTTGTTAAAATCTTTTCCAGTGTCAGGTGTCCTCCCTGAAAGCATGAAGAGTAGATAGTAGAAGTGATCTGGAGTGCAGCATGCTCAAGGCACCCTAAGGAGCATAATTTAGAGAGAGCAACCCTTAAAGGCTGAACTGAGAAAGGTCAGGAAGAAAGACTAGAAAAAAAATGTGTAGAAAGATACTGTAAGTGACTTTCAGGTCACCACATGTTTTTTCAGAGTAGTTGAGAGCTTGCTGCTGAATATCCTCCCAGTTTCACTGATAATATTCCATTTTTCCAGGATTTGGGGTAGGGATCGGCAGAAGGTGGCAGGGAGAGTGGGGGGAGTAGAGGGGAGGTAGTCTTTCAGATGATTTTCTTTGAGATAGCTAAGACTTTTTCTAAATGGAGAAATTATTGAGAAATAAGGTAAAGGTGTGATTTTGGATTGCATTAAGTATTCCTCACTGCCTTCCTACCTAAATGCTCTTAAATTGCACATGGTTAGAATCAAGACACGTTGCATGGTGCGTGCCCAGTCTGGCTTGGAGACACGGCTGGAGCGCTTCTGAGGAGGAAGGGAGAAGGATCACTCACTCTTTGACTTGTGGGGAGCCAGGACACAGTTGTACCCCAGCCCTATCCACTGCAGATCTCCCTCTGGGCACAGCCCCATCCGGTAGCATGTTGCAAAAATGTTCTAAATAACAAAAGCCAGAAATACTATTGGTGTGAAAGAAGAACTGCTCACCAAAAAAAGTTAGTAAAGAATAGTACTTTCAGGCATATTTACTCACTACAGAGTTACGAAGTTCCATAAAACAATTGACTAGAAAAAAATAAAGCTAAATTGCCAAGCTCTCAGCATATGACTAGATTAATATCTTAACCATAACGGACAAGCTCATTCACTAAAACATAACTCGGAAAATAAACAACAGATATGCAAACACACAGCACAGAAACAAATACACAATATCACAATCTGAATACACTCATCAAGTAATGTCTATGAGTTTGGAAGACACAGGAAAGCAAGAATAAGATAGTTATTGAGTATTCAGAGCACTACCTGCCAGATAAAAGCAAAATAGACCTGCTTTGGGGACATCTCTAAATTAATGAAGTGAGCTTTTGTAGTTTACTTTAAAAAAAAAAAAAAAAAATTAAAATCTCGTTTCTTCCCCAAACCCATCTGCCATATAATCAGATTCTATGGTCATCACACACAGATCCTGTAAAATCAAAGTACAGATGGTGGTTTATTACAAAATAACATAGGAGGCTTAGAATAGATGATACATTTGGTCATTTTTGCACATAAACTCCCTGATTAAGTATGAAAAATGTGAACATTTGTTTATCTTGGAAAAACCGCTATTACTTGTCAAGCATGACCAATTAGGTATTTCTAAACTGTTATCCATATAATTAAGAAAACCAGCCATCTGTAAAGTCAGAATTTTGCATGTCTGTTTTTTGTGTGTTTGGTTTGTGGAAGTTTCCCCCCCATCCCCAACATAAGTGTAATTTCTCTAGTCTGATTTACTCATAAGACAGTAACAGAAAAAGCACAGAGAATGCTGATTGAAACAGGTCTATGGAAATTTCTTTCATTTTCCCTTCATTGTCTTTTTTTTTGTTTTTCTCCCCTTTTAAAGACAGATGTTAGCTGAAAATAAGGAAAGAAAATAAGGCAACTTCTAAGAAATATTTATATTTTTCATCATCTGCTACACAGGACCTCGATGACAAGAAGAAATGAAAGCTTCTTGTATTTTTCACTCTTGCTCAATTGTTTGAATTTCAAAATTGCAAAAGAAAAAAATGGCATTTAGTTCTAGATTCTGTATGGTTTAGGCCAAGCTTAGCCACAGAAATATAGCAAGCAAGACTAACTGCAGTTTAAGTTGATGTAACAGTGTCTGTAAAATGCAGGCAGAAGCAATAGAAAGACATTTAGACCTTTTTACCACAGCATTAGAATTAAGGTGTGGGCTAGGGATGCTCTCTCTTTATGGAGTTTCACCAACTCAGAAGTTCTTTAAGAAACTTAGGAAAAAATTCCAAACCGACTTATATCTGAAGGTGTAAAAGGCATTGATATGAGGAAAAAAAACCCCTGAAACTAAGTCTGAATGCTCCAACACCACCCTCTATAACCACAGCGTTCTCATTGGCATTCTTTTTGAATCAGTTCAGAGGACAACTTCTATTAGAAGATAGGAGGCTCTAAAAGAAGAATCTCCATGTTTTTAAAAGGATTTAGTAAGGCCATGTTACTGCACATATAATCACAAAATCATAATTTAGGTTGGAAGGGAACTCTAGAGGTTGTCATCCCCCTGCTCTAAGGTTGTTCAGGTTGCTGAAGGCCATGTCCAAGTATTCAGAGTATTTCCAAGGATGGAGATGCAACAACTTGAGCAACCTGTTCCTGTGTTTGACAACTGTCTCAGCAAAACCAGTAAAACAAATACAAACACACTAACCACACAAATCACCATCACTCCTTGTACCTTCTCTGAAGTTCTTGTGTTTCAGCTTATCTCCATTGCCTCCTGCGCACCTCTGAAAAGGGTCTTTTTCTTCTCCTCACAGTCCCATCAGAAAGCTGTAGACAAAAATCAATATCAGTTCTTGGGCCAAATCTTCCCACAGCCTCTACCCATAGTGCAACTGATCAACCTTTTCCCTGTCATTCGTCACCAAGTCATCTCCCATCATTGAACAACAAGCCTAGGTTTTCCTCCATTTTTCTCTTACAGCTAATGTACTTAGAGACAATTTGTGTTGCACTTCCCATTCCTTCCTACTATCACGACTAGTAGAATTTTGGCTTTCCTACCTCTGTCCTTGCATGGCCAGCGTCTCTATACTCTTTCTGGGTAACCTCTCCCTGCTTTCCACCTTCTGTATACTTCCTTTTTGTGCTGAAGCTCAGTCTCCTGTTTCCCTAAACGTGTATGATTCAAATTATAAACATTTTAATCACTTTTAACTGAAGATATTTTTGTTATTAACTGGATAACTGAAGCTTAGCAAGGTAGAACAGTCCCATTCTAAGACACTTCAGAAGTTCTGCACTTAATGTCTAGAAAAATATCTGCAGACTTACAGTCAACTGAATGTACTGCCAATATTTAGAGTTGGAAGATGACTCATCACTCAATGTAACCTGAGATACTGAAATCTTAAAAGGAGCCATCAGCTGAGAAGTGAAGAGATTGTTATTAGGAACGGCAGTATTAAGTGAGCTAGATTTTAAACAACGTGTATCTGCACAGGAAATTTTGTTCTGCAGAGTTCTGAACCAGTTAGTTCTAGTGTTTGAAGCAGAAATAGCTTTGATACCTCATTTCATTATGCTTGTTCTCAGAGCTGATGTAGAGAAGGCCTTCTGAGCAATAGAGAAACAATACCAGAGATTGTGCCTTGTGATTAAAAAAAAAAAATAAATATATATATATATATCTCGTCAGGGTAGAATTCTGAAGTTCTTAATGTTTCTAGCTGAAAACCATACATTGTTTTCAACACCATTACTAATTTTACCACCCAAAACTGCTATATACATTGGTATGTCCAATAAGAGATGTATTTTGATTTTATCATCAGTCTTGTGCCGTTAACTTTGAAGAATACAAGCTGCAAGTTTACATAAAGCACCTACACTAGCTCCTTAACAGAGAGAAATACAATCACTGTCTAGCATCAGATCATGTTGATTTTTGTCATGCGCTCTCAAAACCAATTTAACTAGCACTATTTCCTCCAGGGTTCTTATAAATTTACATTGTGTAAGAAAAAGTCTCAAATTCCTGTGCTTCATTGGCACAGACGGTTCCTATGATGCTGCAGAAGTTTGAAGGGAGTTGTGCCTTTAAATATCCCTCCCTTCTTGCTCAGTAAATTGAGATACAGAGGTTAGCATTTACTATCTATTAAAAGCAGTTCATTAAACAATCCAGAGTAACGGCTTGGAGTTTAGTTGGTAGCTATTAGCAATACTGTCTGTGAAACAGCTGCTTGATTTAATTGGCAAACACTAGTTCTTTTCATTTACGGGCAGAATCGGAACATCTCTGCTTGCCAACAAGCTAAAGATTGTACCCATTCTAAACCAGACACCATTTAACCTGCATTATAATTAATGCAGAAAAATCCCACCTCACAGTCAGCTTAGCCTGTACGCAATAAAAAATGCTCAGCTGAATCTTGGCTAACAGAAAGCACTTTGAAAGATTTTCCTTGCTTTGATTTGCTCCTGTGCCTCACGCTTCAGCTGTATAAAGCACCAAGAAGTCAGTCGAGTCAAATGTTGAAGATGATAGGTTAAATGGGGTGAATCAATCATGAAGTATTAGGCAACAAGGATGTGAACGGTGACTGATGCAATTCTACTGAATGCTGAGAAACACAACCCAAATTTCTTTGTGAGTTTTTCTGTGTGGTCTTGCAGCCATCCTTTCCTTAGCTGTTCTCATAACTCAATGTTTTCTTCATTAGTGGAGTATTTTTGCACTTGCAGACAATGCTTTTTCATTGTGGTCACTATGTAAAATTCAATCTCTGAAGTGGAGAAACTCTACAAAACTTGAGCTAAAATACATAAACATTTAAACTACATTGGTGATTTCGGCATATTTGAGAGAGCAAAATACCCATCTACAGTTCCCTTTGGAATATTAACTCTTGTCCTCAATGAATGATGATGTAGAAAGTTGTCAAGAAACATTCCTTTAAAAGATGAGAGATAGAAATACCTTTAACTTTGCAATCAAATTTCTGTTCTTTTAACTGTATAAGCAAGTACATGTTGTTCTATAGACACATCTACTGTGACCTCAAAAAACAAACAAAAAATAGCACGTACACCTAATTAGGCAGTGGTTATTTAGAGTAAGACTAGAAGAAGAGAGCAAGGATTTAGTGATACTTCCCCACATAAACTATCCAGACCACAACAGCGAGCAGCTTAGGGACTTCCTGAGACAGATGTCCCATTCACTCTTCTTTAAGCATATAAAATTAAAACCAGACAAAAATACATTCTGTTCACTGTTGCCACATCAGCACTTACCCCAAGATATGCATCTCTTAAGTGCAACTTTCCTGAAAGTGAAAAAAATTATTTGGAGCAAGTTATTTATGCAGTTTCATAGAAGCGATGAATGTTTATGGAGCCATCATGTTCACAACTCCATGGCAGATATGCATGCAAATTCATAACGCACAACTAACGTACAACGTACCTAAAAGAAGATACTTTTGTTATCACAATGTCTTTAAAGTGTTGCATCATCATTACAACATGCAGAGATGGTAATTTTGTGCTGCCTTTGTACTTCTGTGTAGGAGGCAAGTGTCCTGGTTCTTCACTGGACCAAGTCTAGAAACAGTCCGGAATAATTCTCATTGTTACAAAGACTTCCTCCCTCAAACATATTCATATTAGAAACGCAAGTATTTTGTAGCCAGGTTTAACTTCCAGGACTCATTACATTGTAAACTTCCATCTTGAATTAGATTTAATTTCACATCTTTAGCGTCCCAAGCTTTTGCCCATTTCTGGGATCAGTGTTTTTGACCTCCTTCCCATTGATAACAGCCGCCAGCTGGAGGCTGTTATCAGCAGAGTCTAGCAGGATGGGAACAGAAAGGAAACTTCACATTTAAAATTGAAAATGGAATGCAACATTTTCTTTTGAACAGAACTTATCATGTAATTGAAGAAGGAAATTTCATCTGCAGCTTCTGCTAACTTCTGTATAGTTCCCAGTCTTCCGTTTGACAGAACAGACAGCTAAATCTCCCTGCAGAGCTGACTACAATCTGAATATGTCAAAAAAAAAAGACCAGGGACCATTTAAACATTGCATTTTCTTTTCGACAGCATTACACTCAAATGTACAAATAGGCATCTGTCTGTCATTCCTTTCAACATCACTACAGGCCTTAGACTCACATATTTCAAGAGCAGTGCTGTCTCTCCTGAGGGCTATTATATACTTCAAAAATCTACAAAGCGAGACCTAGATCAAGACAACAATATTTATTATAACGCAAAAGACTTTTTTTCTCCCTCTAACATTTTTGATTAGTTAGGCGAAAGGCTGTATCTACAAATATTTTGTTGACATAATTATTGCAATTAGATTTCATTGTCTTTTAATGCTATTCTGTCAAGCCACACCTCCTCTGGGTGTTTCAAACTATTGCATACTCATGCAGACATTTATCATGCCCCTCACTAAGTTACAGACTATTTTCAGAAAAAATTCTGACATTGTTTACAATCATTGATTCAATACATTCTAAATCAAGTGTAATCATTTGTTTAAAAGTGCTTAAAATAAAAGCAGCTTCCAATGTCACTGTGCTGATGGACTACACAGCAGTTGCACCTTGCATTATGCACCGACTACAGTTCTAACTGAAAGCCTGCAGGGATCCATGAAAAATTACAAGGGTTTTCATCTAAACTATAATTCTACTGGACAGCAAGGTCAGATATTGTGCTTCAAAGGCAGAATTAACAAGTAGGAAAATAATTCAAATGCATGCAGAAGGACATGAAATATAAACATTTTCTGTTTTTAATACATGTAAGTTCAGCAAGTATTATGATGCATACAAGGATTATATAATTATTTTGGAAAAGAGAAAAATTATTTCGCCTTATGCCCAAGTCTCTCTGACACGCTGCATACTGATGCTCGCAACATCGCCCCTACAATGTGTAGAGGTGTGTTTTTCTTGGATTATGAACTCCTCTAAAGTCTCAGCAGTCTCACCACAATCTTTACCGATGTTAAGATTTATTATAGATTTCATACTGATAAACGTTCATCACATTCCACTTTACCATAACGCTTTTGTAAACAAAGCTAGGACTTTAAGTACCTTCCTGCCTACTTCCATACCTTCATGTACCGATTGTCACCTATACCATTAATTTTGAGTCTGGTCTTAGTCCCTGTCACACACCTTTGAAGTCAGAGGCAGACTGCACCCCTGGCACGCATAGTCACAGTCACATTAAAATATTAGAGGGCAGAGGAGAATCATATTAAAACTACTAATCTTATGACAAATACTCTTGAAATTAATAGTCTTACACATTAGGGAGCAGAACAGGAACTCAGGAGTTCAGGAGACAGACACCCATGGATCTCAGGGTACACTAGTTAGCACAAAGGTGAGAGGTGACTGGATATACAGAAAATCTGGAATAAAAACTGCAGTTCTTACATAATGTAATTTCCTATCAGCAAATACTATACAGAAACTCCTGGCAAAATACATTCCTTATCTTCCCCTTGTGGCTCACCTTCATAAAAGGTAACAATTGATAACTTCTACTGCTTATAAATCTTGTTAGCTGAATAGAAAGAGGTCTGCACTGTTGACTTGACCCCTCTAAATGGCAGCTGCATGCGCCTCTAATACTGTCCCTCCAAAATTGTCGTTCTGAGTTTCTTTCAATTTACTTTTTAACATAGCAAGCGACATGCAAAAACTGTTAAGGGATCATTAAGTCTGCAAAGTTGAGCACTGAAAAATGAAGAAATGCTAGAATTAACACCGACTGTGCATTTTTAATTCCCTATACCCCCCTGTGTGTATGCATTTTGATACAGTTTTTAATTACTTAATTGCCTTTTGTGTAAGATGGACAGTGCTTGAGAGATGAATTAGGACCACATAGTGAATGAGACTGTCAACTGTGGCGCTTTTACCTTATTTGGTGTAAAAACTGTAACGTGGCAACTGAATATACATTAAGTCCTTCACTAGGAGCACAGGTTTGCTAAGTAATTTCGCATTCAGCCAAGCTGAGTACTGTGATGTGGGTCACTATACTGACACAGAGAATATAGCAGTGAGGAGTAATCTCTCATCTTCTTAGCAAGAAAGATATAACATGAAAACGAGATAAATGGATTAAGATGAAGGAGGGAGAAACAATAAGATGTAGACAGATGTTAAGGAATGAAGAGCAATAATCATAATAAGATTCTTACAATGCTTGTTTACATGCAGATAGTCATGATTTTTTTTTTGTCTGTAAGAAAATAAAAGTACAAATTGCTAGCACTATTATGCCCAAGTTCGCCGTAAGCATTGGAAAGTTGCTGGGATTTTTTGAGGAGTAGGGTGGGATTGGAGTAAAAGAAGATATTTTAAAAGCATATTTTGACTTCTGAAAACAAGTCTACACCTTCATAGAATAGAACAGCAATAACTCAGAGGGTAAATTTCAATTACTGTAACTTGTATTCTGAAATCAGAATCTTAACCTTTGCAAAGGTTCATATGAAACATTTACCAGCTGAATTAATCTTGACGTTATAGGAGAACCTCAAAAAGTTCCACGTATAACAATGACTGTGAACTTCATTTTGCAAAAGTGGCAGGAAGTCTGGGGGCAACAGGACTGTTAATACTTTCCCCGTTTGAAAAGCCAGCGACTAGCCATCGTGCCATGAAGACAGAGGCAGAACTTTCAACATGTGGGTGGAAGCCAAACTAGAAAGAACTGATTTCAATTTCCCAGGCTGCCAACGGAAACAGTAGTTATAGCTGGAAATAATTTGTGACATCTTACCTTTATGAGTAACAAGCAACTAGGACACCACAGGATCTCCCAGGCTACTCTGCAACTCTTACTCAACAAGAAATTGCTCTACGAGATCTGACAGCAGCCATCTCAACAGCCTAACGCTGCCCTTCTTTACTTCACTGTGATGGCCTGCACAGTATGGGATGGTGCGCTGGAAGTGGCGAGGTGGATCTCATGGTTAGCGTAAAAACCAAAACAACTCCCCCAAAACCCAGCTATTGCAGGACTAGATGCCTAATTTCCAACCTGTAATATAGCATGACAAAGCACAAGTCAAATTTGAGCTACATAAAAAGGAGGAAAAGATACTAGTTTGACACTAATATGACATTCGAATAACCGAGATGTACAAAATGTGTTACTGAGCAGTATAAGATGCTCTGAACTACCTTATTTGTGCCATGTACAACTTTCAGCAAATAGTGAGCTGCTTCTTGGACACATTCTTTTTCTCATAGTTGTCTCGCATTTCATGTTAACATATCTTCTAATAGTGTAAAGCACTTTTCTTTATTATAAGAATCAAAGATCTGTGCCATTAGCAGCTTTTTTTTTTAACCTTAAATTCTCTGCTTCTTCAAAGGTTACAATATTCTGAGATTCTGGAAAAATGAGTCATCTGAGTATTGATCTCACAGTTTTTCATAAAACCTGTGGTAGAAAGTCCTTAGGTAAATTAGACACTCTGAGCAAAGTTCTTTAGGGTCAATCATCTGAAATGGAGCCAAGCCTATGAAATGTAAACTTCTGCGGCAGAACTATGATTTGGCAGAGGTTGTGAGAAGAGTAAGGATCATTTTGATTTTCTACAAAGGGAGAAAGGTTAATGGGTTATATTTTGTACAATGTATGAAGTACTGCACTCAGTTCAAAGTGGCACTAAAAGAAAAAATGTTTTGGATAAATGTTAACATTACTCTCATCATATTTAGAAAAAATACACAATCATGAATGTCCTTGATTAATCTCCTAATGATGTTTTTCTTTTCTCCTTGCATCGCTTATGCAATGTTATTTTTGAGTGCATTTATTATTGCACAGTATTTATTCTTCACTGATATCTCCTTCAAGAGTCTCCTCTCCCTGATTACTAATTAAAGATTTTATTCTCTTTATATATAGGTGTTGTTTTGCTTTGCTTTTTCCCTCTCCCCAAGCCAAAGTTTTAACTTGAAGGAGAAACAAATGAACTTTAGACAAAAACTTGGGAGCTGAATCTATTGTAGCCTTGGAGGATTTGTGTTGTGGACTCTTAATTAGTATAAAGTAGAACAGTTTTGCTCCTTTAAAACAATTATTCAAATTCATGATGCAATAGTAGAATGCAATCAGTATATCAAAGACTTTTATAATTCCTGTGGCAGATAAATGTGGAAAGCAGGAGACAGATGTGGGTAGCAATGCAAAATAAAACGCATCTGTACTGATCACCAGGCCAGATCTGTAATGCTGAGACAATGGATTAGTAACTAGCTAAACTTTGAAGGACCTTGGTAAAGGCTACTATCTGAGTACTTGTAGCATATCTGCATAACAATACAAGTGTGATTTATCTGTCCCCAAATTAAAAATACAAACTCCTTTTTTTGTGGAGATATTACAGAAACAAGTCTATGTTATTACTATAAAGAAAAAGGGAAAAAGAAAAAAAGAAGCCAAATTTATTTTTTGTTTACTGGGAATTTAAGGATTTCTACAGAATTATTTTTTCAGTTTGAAACTGAAAATTATTATATCATATTATTTGAAAAAAAATTTTGAAAAATGGATGTTTTGCTTCAATTTGATCTTTTTCTAGAGCTCTCTAACTGATGCAAAGTATCTTCAGAACAAGAAGCAGTCTCAGAACACAAAAAACATAAATTTAATATTTCAAATTTCAGAACTAGAAGCTTCACTGAATTAACTCCCTTTTCCTTTTCTTCTCAAAACAAAACCTCATTGATCCTGAGATACAGGTCTCCTTTTTGTAGCATCTGCATCTTTTCATAGAAAACTACGTATGTTTATATCTCTACTACAAGTATCACGTTCTGAACGTGTCTCTAATATCTTAGGAAGCTGCTGTCATAGGAAGTTGAGGTTTTGCTGCTTGAATTTACATCCCTAAGCATTTCACTATCAAAATTTGTTCCCAGAACTGAATGAGAAACCTGTAGAAAATGAATGACAAAACGAGGAAGAGATGCATCTCCCCCTAGAGAACGTGGCTACCTTATCTGCTATAGAGAGCACACATACAACACAGTGACATTGTCATTCCCATTTCGAAAATCAATAGATATATACCTATATCATCAAGGACATGTGCTGGAACCTCTTCCCTCCTCACATTAGCCCTCATCAAGCTGCTTATGGCTGCAAAGATGCCAATCAGTTTCTGAAAGGGTAATTCACTGCGTGCCCGTAATAGCTTCACGGGCCATGTCTGCCAATCAATACAGACATCTTGCCATGCATTTCACTTGACTCTGTCAATTTATGCTGATACATGGATGAAGCTGATTGACCAAGTCTGTAATAAGAAATAGGGTGGACTTGTTAAAACAGTGCTTTTTAAAAGCACTTTCATCTTAGCAAATGATACTTTTGATAACCTAGTAACAAATGGGTATTTTAATCACCTGAAAGGCATCCATCTCCTTAAGATCAGTTTGAAGTTTTTTCAAAGTCCTGCTTATTAAAGTCTAGATGCCATCTTGAGAGTCAAAAATTTTTTCAAAGCCTTATTTCTTCTACTAAAAATAGAAACATACAAAAGTAAAAGCCTAAGTGTCACATTCCTTAAGCCACAGTTAAATTCTTAACTGAGATACTGAGATTGGCAAACATGACCTCAGGACTAAGCACACTTAAATAACTCGACAGGCTTATTTTGCAAAGATTTTAGAAGCAGAAAAACAGATGACAAATCTATTTTGTCAATCGAAGGGCTTGCTGGCACTTAGGCAAAGTGAGTAGAAAATATTCCCAAATTACAATGTATCAGACGCTCATTTGTAGAAAGCTCCTGCATAGCGGTCACTTCATGGGGTTTAGCATGGGAAAATTAGGTTCAGGGAATTTTTGTATATTCTCTTTTTGCTGATCCAGATTTGTTACAATCCTGTTTGCAACACAATAACTAGCTGTTCATGCCACAGGCTATGAACAGCAGATGAAATTGAGGTTTTAAAAAGAAAATATCCTGATTTTGTATCAATTCTCTTTTTGAAGGCTGAAAAAGCAATAAAATGTAGAAAATGTGAATACATTTAGAAATACATGTAGAAAACATTTATAAAGAGAATATTTTTCAAACTCATCTGCCATCTGTCAGCTGACAATGATCAATTGTATGCAGGCCGTGATTAGGAATAATCGGTGTTTTCAAACAACAAATAAAAAAGAAGCATTAACAACAGAGCATTGCAATAGCATAGGTGTACTGAAGGCCTGTGCTCTTCAATTTTTCTTCTCAGGAACACTGAGTTAGGCTAAGAGAGCAGATATCACCTACGGGCTCTTTTTCCTGGGAAATTTGTCTTTCTCCTTGTCTTCTAGAGGCAGACAATGTATTTTTTCAATTGACTAAGGAACCAGCAGGATTCTATTGTTTGTCATAGAGTTCATCTGCTGAGAGAAAGAAACTCAAGTGAATCTATTTTTCTTTTTTAGTGATTCAAAAGAACATGTTACAAGACCATCTGTTAGCTGCATTGACTATCCAGGCAGCATCTATTTTCAAAACTACTTGTTTGGCAATAGATACCACAAATACTCTCCTTGTTAATGTTGCATGTCAAAACCAAAGATGAAGGCGGCAGATAGTTCTGCTAAAAACAATAACCAAACATAAAAGAAGTCAACTCTCAACATTTGTTATGAACTCGATGTGCAGCACTCAAAAGACGTCATCCATAATCTTGCCAATCTAAATGGGAGCTTTAAGTAGTTATGGACCCTCAGGCAAGGCGTACTGCATGATGATGTGTGTTGCTCTTCTGGTGGCAACTAAAGTCAACTCAAGAGACTACAGCTCACATTAAGTGTAGAAAGTAATTTGAAAAAATGAACAGTTTCACCTAAAACTTGTGCTAGAGTAGCAATTTCTAATATAGCATCGGGAGTGGAGAAAAAAAATTTCTTCTCTATGAGTGAGGGCAGTAACTACAGAAATCAATTCTTACACCTTATTTGTAGGTTGAGGGGTACTTTGAAAAAAGATTATCTAGCTGCTGTGTTTTCACCAAATCATTCTGAAGAATGCCTTAAAACCACTCTCCATTCTAATAAAACTTCTACCATTCTAATACTTTAAACTAAACTCTAAAATCCAGTCTTTTACTGAATGTATATGATGATATTACTCAGAAAATAATACAGGGAGATACACCCCATATTCTACATATTTCACTATTGTTGTATCCTTTACTCATTTGTTTCCTAAAACACTAATATTACCATTTGAATTGCAGAAGTATTCACCTTGTCAAGTCACAAATATAATGCTCTTTGTTTTATTCTGCTTGATCTATGTTCTTGATTTTAAATAACATATATTCATCATAAATTCACCATTTTGTACCCTTCAGACAAGCAGCACAAATATGCAGTGGCAGCTACACATGCAATGTTGATGTTTTGTGTTTCTTACCTAAACTGTTTCCTGGGGAGGATACAACATGAAATTATTCCGTACTGTTGAACACATTGCTAAAAAAACAACCAACCAAAACTACCCCAAACAAATATATAACCTGGACCTTTAGGGCAAAACCAAAATTCTGTGGGGATTTCTTTAGCCAAACATATTTCAAAAAGAGAGTATGTTCTGTCTCCCCTCCACACTTTGAAGGATTATATTCTCTTTGCCTGTTTCACTTATCAGTTCATCAGTGTTCCTGCCCTGTAGACCTGAACATTTCCAGTGCTAGAGCAGCACACCGACTTCTGGTGGTCAAGAAAGAGGATTTAACTCTGTCTCCGTGAGTCAGAACACACTTTAACTACATATTACAGTCTGTAGCCTAATGGTATCACATTCAACAACAGAACTAGAATAACTGCAGCGGGGGTGAGATGAGATCAAATAAAGTTAATCAATATTCAGATTTTTGAGATATGGATTGAATCCTGGAACTACTTCACATAGTACCAGAGAAAATGATAGGCAACATTGGCTATGTCTAAATTGGAAGGTCCCAAATCATTACACCCCAGTCATGTGCCTGTTCGATCTTCTTTTGCAGCTATACACTTCTTATAGTCCCCAGCGTGTGGTGCTGATCAGATTAGAATACCACTGCTGTGTACTGTTCAGCACGACACATGTTTTGGGCTTTATTCTGCCTTCCACGCATTCTTGAAATTTCTAGACATTCAGCTGTTCTCCCAACCAGAGAAAGTCTTCAGGATGAACAGGCTCTGTTACTCTAGAGAGCTTTCCTAATATTTAAAGATTTTACCCAAGGAAGTCTTGAAAGGTGGTGGGGTATATCAAAACCATTTATGCCGTGAATAACACACAATGTGACCTTTTATCGCAATATAAAAAATTGCAGTAAAGTGAAAATTTGTATTGTCCAACTGCTTTATAAAGAATTCTGTTTCAGTCTTTACAGCTTGAATTTAATTTACTTAAAAATATGCATGGTTGTTGTTCAACAGTTAGTCTAAATTGGCACCACAGGCTCCGGGGACTACACATAAGATTTTCAAAAAGGTTACGCTATTGCGTTTAACAATAGCTGATTTATAATAAATCCCAGCTGAAACATACAGAATTCCTGTAATCTATACTCTGTACTACAGGATATAATGACCTTGGTTTACAGCATTCTACTGTGCCTATAGGAAACTGGAAGTGGAAATACATCTCCTTGTTACTATTAGCTAAATGTTGACTACCTACGTGCTTAAAAAACAGCTTCTTATGGCCTCACAAGATACTCCCACTGCAAAATGGGACCTTTCAGTCTCTAACTTTGGATTTCATCCTTAACAAAAGCCAGCAAAACCACACATGAATCAAAAAACCTTCTCCTATCTAAACAGGTTTAAGAGATTTTCGTGTTTTAAAATGAGCCAAAAGTTGGCTCTGGATTTTTGCAGATGGACATACATTGAACGTATATTTTTATTACTTTACCGTATCATACAGCATCAATCAAATTTGAAAGGCGATTTCTGTAAACCAGTTATTCAAACACATGCCAAGAGAATCAAATATTCTTTTCATCATTGCAATATTTGTCCTGAAAACAGACGCTCCCAAGATACCTTTCTTATTTTTCATTTAAACATATTATGAAGACCTAGTTATGGGTTGCTAATAGTTAATGCATTAGCTAGGGTTAATACGTTACAGTATATTTAGGATGCAATAGCTTGCCTAACTATTCCTTCTTTACTCATCCATTTTCCTACAAGTACATACATTTTGGCTGTTGAATAGTTTGCTTCAGAGTTTTCTCATCCTTTGAATATTGCTCTTTTCTGGTGTAGGTGTTAGCCTAGATCAGCGATGGCTAAAAGGGAATGCAATCAAATACAAAAGGAAGATAATAGCACCGAGGTTTAACTTACATCAGGAATATCCCAGTAATTGGTAGGAATATAAGAATGCAGCTATTTGAAAGGTAGTACTTTCTGCTCCTCCTCTTGATGTGACTTCTAAAGTAAGTACCCAAATGCAAGAATCCATATGTACAATGTTTGGTTGCAAGCCCACCACTCTGTGCCCATACCTGGAGAATAATATAAGCTTTGCACGAGTATCCCATAAGACTTGCAGAAATATGCATTGAGGAAAATTTTAAAAAGTTAATTTAGCATAATAAACAAAAAAGCATGAGTAGAAAAGAGAAACAGAAGAAAAAGTCAAAGGAAACAGAAAGACAGAGCAGCAACTGTGTCAAGACAGAGTCCCAGAGTGGAGGGACCCTATCTTCCTTCACAAAGTTTGTCCAAAGAGAAAACTGCAAATCACATCTCCTTGACCTAAAAGAACACCAACTTTTCCTAGGCCCTACACACGGAAAAGATTGAAGTTGTGCAGAACAAACTTTGCTTTTTACAAATCTCTATACACGAGTTAGTATATATTTGTCAACCCAAAATAGCCTTTATTTACCACATCTAGGTGCAGAGGCTAGATTTGTGCGAGGTGGCTATCTCAACAAAAGCGTTTTGTTGATACATTTGCTGTCCTCTGAGAAACAGCTGTTTCAGCTTCTTTCACTGACACACGAGCGATAGGTCAAGGGGCAGTACTGGGTTTCTCACTCTAAAAGCCAGTAATGCATAGTCTGTCTCTTCAGTGGACGGAAGAGCCGCTGCAGAAGACTGCTAATTGCCCCCTGCTCTCACAGCACCGAAACTGTGAATGGGGAGAAAGACGTGGGCAGGGAGCCGGTAATCTGCAGTGAGCCCGTGACCTACAATATTTAATCGGGAAGAGTGCGAAGGAGAGAGAACTCAAACAAATTGAGACAGATGGAGTTTCATTCTATTTCACAAAATAAATATGTTTGAAGAGAGTACAAAGGAGAAGCAAGGATGAAATATGCACAGTTATTTGACCGGCTTTGAATTGTCATATCCAAAGAAATTGAAGGGAAACAGCTTAGTAACAAAAGCAAAGTAGTAAAACAGGAGTTCATGGGATTTGATCTCCACTGACACTATTGATTCACTCTGACCTTGGACAAATCATTTTATTGTTTTATGTTCTGAAAGACAGTTACTAATAGGGCCAACGAACCTCTGTGAGACATTGCAGAAAGCTTTATGAACCTATATTGGTTTTTAAAACAGTAATGAAAATGCAGTCTTGAAGAAAATTTCCTCAGGATTCAGACACAAGCAAATTCATTTCCAGTTATTACCTATTCTATTTTATCTTTCACAAATACACTGTTTTTCTGTACCATGTATCTCAGAAAAGCCCTTTTCTTTCATTAATGTGCTCAAAATTTCAAAGAACTCTTTTTACTTCTACATCCCTGTTTCTACTGCATCTGATTGATAACTAGATTAATTCTATCAGTAAAAATTAAATAAATAAATAAAAATGCGTCTTGTAATACTAGCTCTTGTCTGAGTGCACCTGGAAAAGTTTAAATGCTTAACTACAGCTCTTCTGAACTACCTGACATTTTAAGTCCCTTCTGTATGATCTTGCAGCAACAAGATTAATTCATTCTTTCTCCTTGATTGATTTTGTTTTGCTCCAAACATAATGCTTCACCAAATTTCTCTAAGCATTTTGTGAGACACATCTCAACAGTTCCTTTCCTATTAATGACAACAGAGTTAAACACATTGCTTGCTTGCTTAGCTAGCAAGGGCTTCAAAATGACCCACCAACCTCATTTGGCCTATAGAGTTATAAAATACTGCCCAGCATCGCTAAAATTTACGGTCCATCTCCTTAGAAATCCCCATATAAAAATCATTCATCCCTGTCAGTGAAACCATTTCAATTTAATGATATTTAGGAATCACGGTGTAAGTTCTTTCACGAGTGCTCTCTGTGCATGTGTATAGAGAAGAGGGGCCGTTCAGCCTCCTTCATCTCTGTTCCACACAGCCTCAGCGAGTTGTTCTAGTCAGCCTTTTCACATGCACAGATCCTCTGGCAGAACAGATTCCACCTCTCCTGTGCTTTTCTTTCCTGCACAGCCTCTACTCTGCAAGAGGGAACACAATGCTTTAACGACAGGCAAGTTTTGAATTATTCTGGCCTTTGGCCATCTACTGGAGGTGCAGCATTTTTGTTCTTTATAGCAGGTTTTCAGTCCAGTAAGGAAACCCCTTTTTATCTATTTAATAAAAATAGTTTTAATAAAGACAGGCTATAATCATAACTGCTACCCGTCTCATCATTGTCTTCTTCACACATGTAAGTGTAATCTTCAGGCAGCTGGAGAGATGGTAAACTAGCCGTTTTCTAAAACTTACTTCCCTGAATTCTTATGTAAATTCTATCCACTGATACAATTACAGCATTTTTCATTAATAAATCCTTTACTTTCCTACAAGTGCAGTTCCTTCTAATTATGTATTTGTATTGCCCGTACAATTCTGAACTAATTAGATTGCAACTAGATTAATCTCTTTCATACTTGCTAAACTCAATAATTGTTCTTGCAACAATCAATACACATTTAATTAATAGGAAAATAATTGGCTTATTAAATTAAAGTTACTTTCCCATGTTTTGCTGAGTGTTTGCATTGAAATGCCATTTTTCAACTTCTGCAGTAAATTTAAATTTGAAGATATGGAAGCTAACTCCCCTAGGTCATTTTCCAGGTTTTGAAATCAGCAGGACTTTTGCACATGCATGAAATTAAACAGTAGGCCAGAATATAAATCATCAGATCACACTCTTCAGATATAAATCTGTCCATCCCCTCCTCCCCTAGCAGTTCTGAAATCAGTGTTACACTTGTCTAATTTGAGAGAAATCTTAGTTTTCAAAAGATCTTAATTTCTACAGATTTGTGAAACCGTGCAAAGGTATGTTCTCTGGCTTTTCTGTCAAAGGAGTTGAGCCACCAAGAGGAGCTAGAAATTTTGTAGTAGAGGAGGGAAAATTTCACTTGTAGTTCACAGCATATTAAACACCGTAGGGCTCAGTCACGAGGCAAAAATCCACAGGAACTTAGATTTCACTGGATTGCTTGCACATGGAGTTATTCTTAAAGTGAAAGCCGTATAGTATAAGGATAGTATGAATTCTTTTTTTTTGTTATGGAAAACAGCAAACTAAGACTACATTGCATATCTACTTGGATTCCACAAATAATAACCATATGAATTTTACTGTTGACATCACATACACTACATAAGCAGTAGGTGGGCTCCAGTAGGCGAATGGCTTAGGGACCCATACAAGCCCCAAGCATAACAGCAAGCTGAGGTAACGCTGCAATATCATTAAGACATCCAAATTTAACCTGGATAGGTTTGAAATGTGGTCATATATACTCACTTAAAAGAAGGAGCTGGGAACAGGAATTAGGAAATCGTGTAGTTCATGATCTTTCCCTGGATTGGCTTCTGGAGCTTGTAGGTCCATCCTCACACAGACTACTGTTTCTGGCAGAAATAAGGTCACCATCATTATTTAAATATTGGAAAAGCACAAGTCCATAATTCAATATCCCAGTTTCATTACTATTATGTCCTTTTTCCCAGTATTTGCACAGATGTTGAAATAAATACTGTCTTTTCCTAGTATTAGTCTTGAAATTTTAAGTATTGTAGCAATATTTCTCAAATTGGTGCCATATTGATGTTTTACTTTACTTATGGAAATGTTTAGTCTTCATGTAAATAATAAATAATTCCATTTTTAAAGGCATTTGATGTTATGAATCAATAACATGTAGTTACTATGTAAACTTGGCACTGTTCATCATTCTCCATTGCCTATTTTCAGAGAGGAGACAGGCTGCCTCTTCCTCAATCTTTTTCTCAGCCACCAAATTTCATTGTTCATCTTTGGGTCTTCTGTCTCTAACATTTTTTTCCTTTCTCAGATTAATATTCAGTCTCTCATATTGTGTACCTGAATCCTCAGTAATTAATTCATTGGGAGTTACTGTATAGTACAAGAATTCAGACTCATCTACTACTCCCTACAGCATGACAGCAAGATATATATACCTTGAAAGGGTATACTAATTCAAAAACTTACGTAAGAAATTATTTCAGTATAGTTTGCTACTTAAAATAATTAATTCAAAGAACAAAATATAGTGGAAATATATTTTAAAGTTTTACTTGAGGCAATATAAATTTCTTTTGACCCTTAACTCACTGATTTTCAGCACAAGTTTTCCAGCTGAGCAGCCAGAAAGGAGGACAATTTCTTTTTCCAAAATAAATGATTTCTAGACATGTTTCTGAAACATATAGATATATTTCTAAAATATATTTAGTTCTCATGACTTTTTGTTCTAGATTAGGATGAAGGGATAAATAAGTACACATCATTTCAGGAAGAGATTCGTCAGCCAGCTCTGTGAATACAGACATTTTGAAAACTACTATTCAAAGTTTCCTTAAATTTCAGTGGAAATGGAACTGGAGTAGGCTTATGGGGAGTCAGGTGGAATGATACAGGTGCTTTAAGTGCTGGAGAAATACACTGAATAAGAACTGTTTTTCTCTCACTCAGTAACAGCAGCTGGTGTAAAAGCTAATCCTCCGATCAGTTCCACAGTCTTTCCACTAGCACATCCCGTAGAGAATAATACCTTTAAATACACATGAAAGACTGCATTCTTGTCTTGTCCATTTTTACATAAAACTGGTCCTTGGTTTTTTCAGTTGTTCTGCTAAGTTTTAAAATGGTACCTGTTTTCATTGGCAAGAAATGCTCTCACATTTGCAAGAGATATGATAACTTGGATCAAGCGACCGTTAAGAGGCACACCACTGCATCGGGGCACATGATGGGAAAACACACATCTTGGAGGTGTGAGATTAAGATATACTTGGCTTAGGATCAACGAGTCCCTTGGTTCTCATGACAGAAAGATCAGAAGAGGGGCTACAGCAAGGAAGGAGAGTTGCCTTAAATACAGTTCCCTGATACCAGACGCACATTTCCCAGCTGCCATGAAACGCTCCTCCCTCCTCCCCAGCTGGGATGCCATGCACCAAATACAGTTGGATCAGCTTCCCAACCACTTCTCCCAGTGCACGGTGTTTTGGGAGAAGGGGAAAGGCTGTAAACAAGAGAGTGTCCTTTGATCTGCAGGTATTTTGAACCCTTCCGCTAGACAGTAACTTTGATTGCATGTGTATACACACACATATATAACACAATACTTATTTTTTAACTCTTTTTAATATCTCTCTTTCTGCAGTTCCTCTTATTGCTGAGTTGTTCTACAACTGCTAAATAGCCTAAAATAAGAAGAAAAACCAACTTACCTTCAGTTGTTCCTGGACACCCATATTTTCAAATGGGAGAGGAATTTCAGTTTTATGCTCTATGCCACAGGTCAGTCAGTTTTCATAATGCACAGTGACTTATTCATCCAAGTTTCTTCTCCCAAGACAGATTTTGGAACTGAAGGTCTGGCTGCTGCTAGAGTCAGTTCTGACTGCGAAAATAGGCGTTAGCTAAAATGAATATAGTAGTTAATATTGGTCCATCAATGTCAAAGCAAGTAGGCCAAGCAGGACGTGTCAAGGCAAAGCTCATGGAAAGCAGTTTGTGCAAATCAGGAGAAAATTAAATGCACATATGTTATGTCTTTGAACAACACTGCAGGTGGTAGTTGCCATGACGTGCTAGAAAGATCTTGTTTTCCCTCTTAATCTTATTTAGAATAGCTAAAATTCTTAAATTTTTTATTTAAACTTTTTGGAATTTTTAGAATTAAGGGTATTTTTTTTTATGAAGAGAAGATGCAGCTTTGAAGGCCTCATCCCTCTTATGTTTTTATACTTAATTTTCATTTTCTCAGATAGACATATTTTACCTGAGAGTTACCTAACGCTTATTTAAAATGCCTCCAATTATCATTTCTTCATGACTGATGAATGAGTTAATTAAGTGCCCTCTTATTATCATCAGCCCACAGGTTATGCCATTCAATGTACTCATTATTAAATAATAATTATAATATATTTTCTAGGCATTCACTTTAACAAAGTAAATATTAGACACTAATGTACACCTCTTTAAACTCACTGATTACCTAGTGACTATTCCTTGAATTAATGAAACTTGTGCCAATTTTTTTCTTATTCTCGGTTTTGCTTTTCTTACACATACTAAAAGTTTGTTTCTTCCATATTTCTTAAGCAGCTTATAGTCACAGAATCACAGAATGATAGGGGTTGGAAGGGACTTCTGGAGATCATCTTAGTCCAACCCCTTCTACCAGAGCAGGTCAACCTAGAGAAGGTTGCACAGGTTGTCCAGGCAGGTTTTGAATGTCTCCAGAGTGGGAGACTCCAGCACCTCTCTGGGCAGCCTGTGCCAGTGCTCTGCCACCCTCGAAGTAAAGAAGTTCCTCCTCATGTTTAGATAGAACTTCCTATGTTCAAGTTTGTGGCCGTTACCTCTTGTTCTATCACTGGGCGCCACTGAAAAAAAAGACAGTCAGCTTATATTCAACAGCAACAATGGTACTGACCAACTCCAAAGAAAAACTGCCTTAGCCTAAGATTTTATAGATTATGAACCATTACATGTAATATTAGAGAGCTCACATTTAAGGAAATGTCCTCAACGACTGCAGCTATAACTTTGTATACCCTTCAACAGCTCATTATATTCTGTACAGTTGTGCAAGAACTTAGTCATTATCAGAAAGGAAATGGAAACCTATCCCCTGAAGTATTTGTCTTTTATTAAAAACAGTGACAACATCATCTTACTTTCTTCAGAATTCATCACTTTCCTTGGACATCTGATAAAGGATGTTAAAACGTATTCAGTTGCTTGGTGATAGAATGTTTTATTAATAAAGCCAATCTTTAAGATGCTCGGCTTTAAATATTAGTGTTGTCATCTGTGTACTGCATTCTCCCACATGCAGTGAAGTTTAGAAATGCTCGAATTTGAAGACATTCAAGTAGACTTATTTTAACTATAGCTGGTATTTAAACTTATGGATTCTACTCTGTAATAACTATATAAATAATTATTTAAAAACTTGAATATATTCCTATTTTGAAGGCAGAGAAAGTAGAGCAGAAACTTCACGTTCAAGGCCAGACCTTTTAATTACTGTCTAGAGCTCCACATGTCAATGATCAAAAAGGACAGATACAATCACTTGTATGATAACCAAAATGGTGTTTCTTACCTTAGGATATTATTAAATGTTAGCCCTCCCATACATAAAGTGTGGTGAAGAGGTAAATGAATTAGATTCTTTTACGGTGTGTAGTTCTCATTAACTTCAGTATTGATTTTACACCAACTCAGGATATGACCAAATGCTTTTAAAAGACTGTGTTACAGTTCAACTGTCAAAATGTGTTCTTTTAAACAAAATAACATTTCATTTTGAACAGATGGACAAAGATTTCTTTTATGTGGAACAAAAGAAAAACTTCAATTAGAATGTTCAGAACTGCAGGCACCAACAAGTAAAGGGAAGCTTAAAGCTGTTTAGTCTGGTTTTATCTCAAAAGGCATTCATTCTCCAGCAGCTCAGTTCTTGCTGGTATTCCAGAAACAAATTGTCTCACCTTGGTTTCAATGGAATGGCACCTTTCTAATTCATACAGGCACAGCGATTATTTCCTCCTACCAGTTAAGGGTTTTAAAATGAATAACCCAATTATCCAAAATTACAGGGTAACTTGGTCTGCGGGCTTTCATTCAGGATGAAAACAAATCAACAAAAAGCACACAGAAAAGAGGAAAAAAAAAAAAAAAAGTGGTGAGGGGGCACAGGCATGAATCTGCAGTTACGCATAGCTTAAAACCAAAACGGAAGCAAAATTTTTGCTTTTCCTTACCTCAGGGGATGGGAGAAACAGGTGATGTATGTCTTGGGTATCTTTTCATGCAGCTATTTAGAATCCTTTGAACCTCTGCAGGTAGCTAAACACCTTTTAAAAAAATGCAGTTTCTGTCCATATTTTGCATGACTGTAGGTATCTACGAGTCCTGGCATGTTAGGGGCACAGCAAATAATTTAAGCTTATAGAAGGACTAACTAATCTAAGAACGAGGATAAATATTTCCTAGGACGACCCCAAAACTGGTTCCTCCTGGCAATAAGAATTATTAATTGATGCATTCCTCCCCAGAACATGCAACAGCAATTCCACAGTATTCCACCAGATCCAAAAGGTCCTCCTCCAAGAGGAGGGAGAGAAGGGATGGAGGGAGAGAAGGATGAAGAAGTTTGTATATGCATGATCTAACGCTGGCTACCACTGCAAAACATTCAATAACCTCTCAGCAGGGCTTATTATCCTTTAGCTCAGCGCTACACTAATACAGTCAATCAGAATTATTTTAGTTCAGAAGCAAGCTCACATCAGCTTGCAGTGCACAGTATAAACACTCTTTGTTCCCCAAAGTCCAATTAAGTCTCCCAGGCAATTACAGAAGAACATGGGAGCTGAAATGAGGATGGTATTTTTAAACAGTATCTGTATTCCTCTCCCTGTCTTTAAACATAAACACGGGTATTTTCAACGTACCTCCCCAGAACTGCCTTTAAAAGAAATGGACAGAGGAATGCGGTGGTATGAGCTTTATGGATATTAGAATGTTTTTAAGGTGTTGACAGTTTGTTGGTTTTGTTTGTGGTTTGGGTTTTTTTTTTCTTTTCCTTTTTTTTTTTTTTTTTTTTTTTACAGAAAAACAGTTAAATTAAGTCCCTCTTTGCTGTCTTCTAACAGGTGGGATTCATCAGAAAAGAGATTTTTCATTTGTTGGCATTTTAACAAATTATAATTTCAAGTCTATTAATTAAAACGTTAAAGTAGAAAGAAATAAAATAGCTCTCGTGGGAATAACCACATTTCATTATTTATGTAAACCCAGCACTTTATAAATATTGGATTGCAGCGATACATCCCCATATGTCAAGGTTTTTGTTCATCCAAATAGTCACTAATTATTACTAGAATTAGTTGTGATCTATTTTGATCCTAACAAGAAACAAGGTAATTAATGCCAAAAATTCCCCAAATTAATTCCGGTGGGATTGATTTACCATAGTGGCTGTAATTTTCAGCCTTAGATCACAATATCAGCTGCAAAAAGGGGAATTCATCAACTTGAAGGATGGTTTAGTTTCCCAGTCAGTCAGTTTCCTCCTCTGTTTCCCAAACGTTCAACAGTGTCAATGATGAAGCAACATTTCCAGTGACCGCTGCTTGGTTTCTGCAAGCTGCCTTTGCCAAACACTACTGGTCTGGATTTGCTACCATCAAAGCGTGTCCCGGGGTCCAGACACCAAAACACGTCCAGAGAATCCTCTCTGTTACTGAAGAGGAGATTTGGCAATCTGGATACACCAATATTTTTAATTTAGAGTTCCAAGTTGCCTCAATTCTGTGTCAGGAGATGCTCAGAAACACTTCAGCCTGAGCAGCTCAGCGCCCATCCTGTGCCTGCAAGGCATGGAAGGCCAGGGGCTGCACATTCTTCTGCCTACCCCACCAGCAAGTGCTCACACCTGAAACAACATTCCCCTTTAAGCAACCGTTACAACAGCATCTTACCTGGAATTAACTCATTTCTCTGTTCAAGGAGATTCAAACCTTTGCTCCTCCCATTTCCACCTGCTTTATGAAGCAACACCTTATTATGAAATCCAGAGTAATGGGATGACGCAGATTGAGTAGGACATTTCTGCCGTGTCAGGCAAGTGGCCACACTAGTAGGTCAGGTGGTTGCACCGATTTTCTTTTGGTGCAAAGATTAGGAATAGTTCACATATTCAGACACAGGAATAATTAGGACCTACTTCTTGGGCAAAAGGCAATCTCCTTGCATGTTGCTGCAATAAAGCATCTTGACATATCAGCTAGCTCAGAGTTAACTCAGGTATCTCTGTCTTGGCACCAAGTTGCAAGGTGTAATGGATATGCACCTAAGTCTCTCCAGAAACAGTGGATAATGCACTCCAAGTGTTTACATACTTAAAAGTTACTTATAATGAAATACTTTCTTTCCTTGGAAGTCCTATCAGTGCGTCCAGCTGTTCAGTCCTGTTATCGCTACAACATAGCTGAAAAGCATTCTTATATAAGAAATAATAATGGTAATATACACATATATCAAGCGGCACATAAATATCCAGGACACAATGGCCATTATAGTACAGGAATAAAATAAAGAGAATAAAACACATGCTATGCATAAAACAAAAAGAACACGAAAAATAATATTGATCATTTTCAGATTTCCACTTTAGCTGTTTTATAGCTAGACTCCGGGGATACAATAATCAATCCCTTCAGAATAATTCAGAAAACTAAGAGCTGTTTCTGAACTGGCACTTCAATACCAGATTTTTTTTAGTGTTATTATTATTTAAAATAGATAGTAATTCATTGTCCGAGTCTAAACCTGAAAAAACAGAGTGCTGGTAGCTGGAGAGAACCATGAGTTTCACTGCCTGATGCTTGGCTTTCCCTTCCATCTTCACAGTGGTTGGAGAGAAAGGAAAAAAAAAACAACAACCTTCTATAATTTTGTAGTAGCATTAATAATTGACTTTTTTGCAGATAACAGAAAAAAAGGGTTTGGTTTTTTGGTTGTTTTTTCTTCTTTGTTTCCATTTTCACCCTGTGCAACTAAAGCACATGCTTTTATCTACATCCAAACTGTTTCCCAACTGTTAGGAAACTCAGGGAACATTTCCAAAATCTGCTCGGCTTCCTTAATTAAACTTGTCAAACCTAGACCAGCATCCCTATGGGAAACAGGCATGGCTTTATGCAAAGTTAACGTTCTTTTAACCTCCTTCAGAGCCAGTTGTGTTGCTGCTACTGGCCTCTACAACCTGAACAAGGTCTTACTAACATTGATGGATTGCTCCAGCAAAATCCCGTCTAGTTAAAAGCATTTGAAAGATACCCAAGGGGAGAAATAGCATTAAACCTGAGATTTATTTATTTATTGCCAGGCAGGGACTCCCTCAGAAAGAAGTAAATCAAAGATATCTCACACAGTCTTAGGAAAGAGGAAAGACAATAGAATGACAAATTTCCACAGCCCTTGAATCGAGAAAAAACACTAGTTTGAACCAGAAAATCATAGTAGATTATTTAGAGATGATCGTCATTTCAGGATGCTTGCAGAATAATGAAAAAAGTTAGGACACAAGTGTATTTGTAAGAGTGACTGTCCTAGAGCCTGTATTTAGGCTCAAGAAAATACTTAAATACACTTGCTTTACTTACACGATTATGTACTTGTGGGACAAAGATCATAGTCTAACGCAAATCAGTACTACTGTGGAATGAGAAGCTAAATCAAAATAAGCCCCCCTTATTTGTTCAACAAGATAAAATAATTACCGTAGTTGTTATGTATTTTAGGCTTAGTGAAAACTGTGCTAACTTGACACACCGACTTTTAGGAGCGTACGGTTATTGAAATTCTCTATTTAAGAGTAACATTATCCAGCCATTGCAGCAAAATATAGCAGAACTGGTGGGTTTCAACTAGGCCACATAGTGCTTCTCAGGAAGACTGTGTTATGCCAGCTAAGCTCCCTGTGAAGTCATTGAAGTTTTTCCATTGATTTCAGTAGGATATAAAATGGATCCATCCATAATAGCTCTGACCTTTTGTAAGGTTGGGAGCCAGTATTGCGCTAGGATAATCCACAGCCAAAGAATATCTATAAATCACTTTTTTTTCTAATGCAGCCATCTGCTAGAAGGTAATGTTCCTGAATGAAAACGTAAATATGAAATCCCTCTCACTAAGGAATTCTCTCTTGTAACAGGACTGGACAAACTCGAGATAGAAATCGGAGCCATAGGTCTCCTACAGCTTGCAGGAACTGTAAGGACAGCATAGTAAATGTACATCAGTGTCTGTGGCTAGTCTTGTACGACTGACTAACATCATATCCATCTGCCTTCGGTTCAACGAGCAGGTCAGCAGATGACTCGGGGAGTAAGCGTGGTTTCTATAACAAATCAACTTATCAGTTCTGTCACAGCCTCTGACCATAGTACTGTTAATCCTCAGACTAAGCACAGTAACTATTTCAAAACATCAGCATTTTCTTGCAGATGGAGACCTGTTTTCAGTTGTTCCATACATACAATAAAAAAAAAAAAAAAAAAAAAAAAAAAAAAAAAGATTTCCCCTTCAGTTGAAGAGGACTGCTTTTTAGACAAGTCAATAAAGTTTCAGTAGCAGGCAACCAGCCCACAACACTTCTCAATGTTTTGTAAAAAGCTTGTTTCGCAAGCTGATATGAGTGAAAAGAAAAACCCTATAAAACTGTTAAAATTAAACCCGAACTGATGAACTTATAGCAATGCTGATATCAACATCAAAGATCGTACTTATACCAGGTGCGCAGTACAGTTAGCGTACTTGACTGTGCGCAGTAACCAAATGCCACTGTTTGTTGTGTTCCCTTAAAGACTACAGCTGGGAAGAAGCTGCTTTCCACTGGGTACCGCCTGGAAACACATAACCGTTGCTTCTTCCATAAGGGCAACCAAGCATCTGCTCCCACGTGCCGCAGATCCAAGGAAATAAAAGGGAACAAGGAGGAAAGGCAGGGAGAAAAAAGGAAGGGTGTCTAAAGATAAAGCAGGGCCTAAAAGCCTTATGAGAGGAGCAAGGGACACAGGCAGCCTTCACAGAGTATCAGAATAAAGTCCAAGAAGGATCCAAAAAGCCAGCATGGAGTGAATTGCAATCTGGAAAGGTTTTATATTATAGAATGAGAATAAACATGAAACTCCCGGCCCACTAGACAAATCAGCTTCACTATAATGAGATTTACTTACAGCTATTTTCAACATAGTTTTCCAAAGCCGCAGTTTCTCTGCATAAAAGGTTATCTTTTGCTTTGCTCTACTAGCTTTTCAGAGTCTTTCTGGAATTTCTTCAACTGCGTTTGCTTTAGCAAAAAGCTAGAAGTAGAACTGTCTTGCTTCTCTCTTCACATCTGGTCCTAGAAAAATAAACCAGGGAACATAATCTGTTATTCAGTTTACATTTCTCATTCCTTATGTCGATGCTCCCTGCACCCCCTTCCACAGTGTTACACCTCTTTCCTCTAAATAGCAAAGTTGTTTTTACCCCATTTTTAAGTTAAGACAAAGAGTCCTGACGCCAGGACCAGTTTCACAGATCTGCACAGATTGCTAGTCATATTGATAGGTTGAATGAAGATTTCAAATAGCTAAAATACTTTTTATGTACAATTTTAAGTGCCTTTGACATACGGTGGCCGAAGTAGTTACAGTGAGTTAAAAAGAATCACTAAGCGCGTACCACAGTCCCTTTATAGGATGCTATGAATGCCAATTTCCCGTAAACTTCAGGGGCTTGCAGGTGTCACAACAATCTCATCACACTGACAGAAAAATTCTGTTGAGACAACGCGTTTGAGTGTCACGATGAAGTGAAACAATGACTGTGACAGTCTAGAGACCTGCTCCTACTGTATAAGATTACTGCAACAAATTTACTGGAATAGACTTTTATGTGAACTATTCACTTCTATATCACTTCAAACTAGTTTTGATGTTAAAGTATGCAAACCTACAAAATCCTACAACAACTTACTATAATGACCATAAACACTATCTATAAAAGAGCAAAAAGTAGCTAAAGACAAATGCCCATTTTGTGATGAAAGTAAATATTATTTGTCTTTAAGTAGAAAGTAATTTTTCATCCATAATGAACTAATGACATTCATACATTTTTACAGTGCCCCCATGTTCAGTTTCAAAGCCTAGAGGAAGGTAAATAGACATATTCATATTTCAGTGAAGTATTTTAGATGTATTTTTGTTTTAATTCTCCAAGTGTTTGTTTATGCCTAAATATATATGATTATTTCATAAGACAATTGCCGTCAACATTGGTAGTTACCACAGAAGACAGTTCCGCTCTGTAGGCAGGCAGTTTTGATCTAAATTTCTACGTTTGCAGTAGGATATTCATATTCCCATACTGTCATGCTTCACCGCTACAGTTCCACTGTTGTCGGTGGCGTTTAAGAAAGATGAGTTAAATCCATTCTTAGAGAGTCCAGTTTTTTCAAAAACATTTCTCTTTCCCACTTGATTTCAGTTGACTTTGATGTCACGGAGAACGTCACGTGAGCTAATGCAAGGGGCTGCTCTCCAGCAATGAGACTTCCAAGTTCTTCCCTTCTCACGCCCACCAAGGTATGTGTCTGTCCGAGACTGCTGCAGCTGAGACAGCTCTGACACGGGGCGGATCAGTCACGTGAGGTTGGGCACAAAGCAGCACTCGGCAGCTTGGAAGAAGTGCTACTAAAAGGATTTGCTTTCTTTTGCTTTGCGTTAGGTTTTATTGCGTCAAACTAATGACATAATATTTTATTCATGAAGAAAAAAAAAGAAAAACTGCTGAAGTAAAGGAAAGTTAGTCTTTACCCAACAAAAACATCACACTTTCTAAACAGATCCCTCAGAAGCTATACACACACACACATATATATATATATATATATAATTCTTTACGGAAAAAAGCTTACCTAGAAAACGTCAAATTCTTTAGAAACCTAGGTGTAGAAGAAAGCCCTTTCTTTGGCACTTTCTTCAGGCCAGTAAAGCTCTCCTTAAAGATGGCCTGGTTTGCAGACGTAGTACAATTTTACTGGACCCAAGAAAATGATCCACAGAAAAAAAACCTAGGAGGAAGGAAATACCAACATTACATATAATTTTTACATAAATAAATAAATCCTTTATGTACTCTTTTAAGGAAAAACAAGGCAATAGGGCTCCCATGACACTTCTAGAAACAGCTGTCAGCTGTAAGAAAGAAATGACCTCCCCAAACAAATTACTGGTACTTCCCAGAAGAATTAATAGCTAAATTTTGCAGTTATGGCATTTTCTTGCATCTTGTATTTCTTCACATGTGCCCAAGACAAAAGCCTTTCTTTGAAATGTGAAATGTAAACAGCTTTGCCTGTATTTACATTCACACCAAAATCACCTGAAAAGAGCACAGGAAGAATGAAACTGCAAACTGGAAGCGAGGAAAGATTATACCTTAGTATAATGATTCCACACCAACAGCATGATCACTTTCCGTCTGCTGATCATTTTGGACTGGACTATAGCTCTTAGAATCGCAGAACAAGAGAGTTGGTATGCATTCTGGATCTTATTCTGTCTCAAATCATTAGAAGAGTTGTTAAACTTGGCTTATCGGTTGAAGAAATTTACATCCCTTGTGGGTACTTAATGGTTAGGTCCTAGGACAGAGTGCAGGATTATAAGTTGAAATCATCTTTTGTTTTTCAACTGAGAAATTAATATCTGGAAGTCCTTAATAAGCACGAAATTATCTCTGTTGTTGTTCTTTCCTTTGAGGGTTGTTTTGTTTCTTTTTAATATGTTTTGCTCTAACAGCCCCATCCTTTCACAGCTGCAAAACAAAAGTTCTGAAAATACTTCTCTATCTACCTTAGTATGCAATTGCTTAGATTTTTTGTCAGGTTTCAAGTAAGATTTACTTTATTTTTCCATAAAGATAATCTTCCAATTCTACTTGCAAAGTAGGAAAGTATTTTAAAAGCAATAATGCACAAAATTGAACTCACCTGAGGTTACATTTCCATCTTGAGATGTTACCCTGTCGTATCCGTGTCAGGTTTTGATGTTTCCACTTTTATCGTTTTCAGTATTAGGAACCAGTTTTGAAAATCTATGAGGTTCTTTCTCTATTTCATTCATGAACCTAACCTCGTGAGTCAACTCACGCTAGGGGAACTTCATCCTGCTACATTTATTGGATGCGTACATGTGACAGCAGTTATAACTAGCAGAAAAATATTCTTTTTTAATGTAAGTTAAATAGAAGTGATACTTCATATAAAGACAAGGAGATAAAAAAAAGAAAAGGAAAAAATACTTACTTGAGTTGTTGTCATCTTATGCTCTGAAATATAATTTTCTTTAGAGGCATAATTATTACTAGGACTTTGTTTACAAAGACAGCTTCTGACTCAGAGTTTACAATCTGATTACAGACAGTGAGAAAGAAATTAAAAATGGATTAACAAGTATACTCTTTCTTTCTGTAGAAACATATTTCTGGGGTAAAGAGCACTTGGATGACGTGGAACTGTGTTCTCCAGGGGAGACAAAGGGAGTTACTTGTACCCAACTCAGGATTATTATTACTAGCCAAGTCTTACAATAAGAGGAATCCCAAATTGTTTTCTAGTTCCTAGTATTTAATCCTATAAACCAAAGGAATTAATGGTTGCACTGACAACTGGAATGGGAGAAAACCCTTAGAACATTAACATTTTATAGAAACAACGACCTTAAGACCAGGACATTTTCTGGACATTAGTGCCAGAGAGCCACATCTAATTAAATTAAAGCAAGCCCCAGTCCAATTAACTACGATTTATAGAGTTTAATGTACCTATTTTGCATATTTGTATTTCATATATTACTATATTTCAGCATTTTTTTCAGTTTCCCCGGCACATAAATTCTTTTGACATCGGCAGAAACAAAAGTCTCAATGGCCCAATGCTCATGTGCCTTTTTACATTGCAATTTAAAGGAACAGAACTTAAAGCCCAGTGGAGTGAAATTAATGTAATTTAATACAACGTAAAGCTATTCCTCTTTTTAAAAACTATTTTTCATGTGTATTTAGATTTGGTTTGGGGATCAGAGCCGGTGGACCATTAATAGACACCATCATCACAGAGCATTAAAAACAGTGTAGGTTTTTCCAAGAAATAATTCACTGTTTTCCAGCCTGCAAGCAAAAGTATTAATGAATTTTACATTTGAAATATTAACACGTTTGGCTACACCTCTCTGAGAAACAAAGGATTGTTTCACCTATACATGAGATCAGGCCTAAAATATCAGGCTGGGCTTGGTTTTTTTTACTTTCCATTTTGTATATTTGTGCTTTTAGGAAGTGTAAAAATGTCACAGTTAAGCATCCTTACAAAAGACAGATGGATGCTTAAAAAGGTTAATAACGTATAAAAACTTACCAAAATTGTAGAATACTATAGCAATAAAGAATTTCCCTCTGGATAGCTCTGCCAACCTGTCAAATTTGTATCACTTAATGTAATTATGAGATTCGGGAAAAAAACAATTAAAAAAAGGGAGAAGAAAAAATAAGAGAGAAGAAAAAAGGGCTATGTCTTTGTGCCTTCATAAATTCCTGAGCTGGTCAGAACAGTTTTGTTTTTTTTTCTTTAATAAAGCAGAAAGTTGGGGTGGTGGTGGTTTTGTTTTAATCAGAAAACAGGATCTGTTGATGCACAAAGTTCTCATGGGAAAGCTCCACTAATTTCAAGAGGTTTTAAAGCAAAAATTTTGCGAGGATCGGGGAAGAATTTTTTTCCGTAAAGTTCTTAACAGTAGTACACAGTCTGAACCCTGGAGGAAGGGCAGATGTTCCAGTTCTTACTGTGAACCATCTCAATATTCAATAGTGAGTTAGTCTCTTAAGTCCTGCAGGAAAACTATACAAATACCTCAATATTCACTGGACCAAGAAGAGAAAAGCTGAGTTCATAAACTTAGTGATTAGATTATTCATTTAGGTTGTGGAAGAAACAATCCCTTGTCTGGACCACCTATGGTCATGCAGAATAGAGAATCATCATTTGACTCTTCCACATCATAGGTGACTGCCTCGATCAGCGGGAAAATGATATAATGTGTGTCTGTCATTTTTCTGAATAACTTCAACGTGGGAGTATTTTGAATGTTCTGAACACAAAACATTTTATGGAGTGGAAAAATCTAGTTAGTTACAAATTTTCTGTGGATCCCTCCCCGCTATTTAAATTTTTTAATTTATCAGTAGTGAGCAAAGTTCTATTGTCAAAAATTGAGTTCTCAGCACTAAACATACAACTAAAGAGCGGAAGATTCATAAAGTATTTATCTTGTATCTTTACTAATAAACCAGTAGCATTTATAAAATCCATAATCAAAACAAGAAAAAGGGAAGGGAAAAATAACTGGTTTCACATCAAAATGCATTTAAGATAAACCCATATGAAGCCTTATTTTTACTGATTTTTGTGGGATTTTTTTGGTAGCATTTTAGGGATTAGGACTGAATACAAGTTTTTACGTAGGATTATATGTAAAGCTGACAATCTCACAAAACTAGTCAGAACTGTTAACATTAAGAGTAAGTACTCTGCAAACATATCCAAAATGCATATAAATCAAGCCTTTGGCAAAAAAATGATGACCTCCTTAATGCAGTGGGAGTAAAAGAAAAGGATCAGAGAAAGAAGGAAAACAAATATATGGAAAGGAAAACAACCACCAAAAAGTAGAAACTCTGGCCACACTATTACGTACAATTATAAATACCACCAAAACCTTTAGTATTCTTAACTCATCTTTGCATTATATTCCAAAGCTGAATTAAATAAAACTATAAAATAGATGCTAATGACTGCTATATTGTTATTTTGACGTGATAAAAATGCTGTTAGCAAAGCTGAAATAAATCAGTCAAGGTTTTGGTCACTTTTCTGGATTTAACTTAGACAATCACGCATAGAGAGCATAACCTGTGACACATCTGTATGCTCAGTGTAACTAGTATGACGTCTGTTGTGAAGCAACATCACAAACTAATAAGCTGGCAAGCAAACGACCATTCAGTAGTGCTATGCCCACTGAATTCTTTGTACATTAATATCTAATTTCTCCATATTTCCTTTTACTAATTAGTACTTTAAAATGGAAATCTAATTTACTAATTTTTAAAAGGTACAAGGTGCTTCATTGGCAAAAAGGATTCTCAGCCAAACTAAATGGAAAATCCTGTTTCACATTCTTTTATTATCAAAGAGAAATAATCAACTGATGGTGCTGTGATCAGGACTGGATTTCTAGAAGTTTGAAGTGTTTCCACATACTGGTAGCTTCAAGTAAGACAATAGCAAATCAGGAACTGTCATGTTAAATAAGTAGGTACAAATATTTTAATTTTTTTTTTTTTTAGACTAATCTTGTACTATTGTTCTTCAGTTATTGGAACAAAGGTAGAATGAAAGTCAGGTGAGAAATAGTCTGTCAACTAATTGTGTGATTTTACATTGAGACTAGCTGTATCGACAGCCACGGGAGAGAGCAATAGCCTATGAAAGAGGGAAGAGATAGAGGGTTGTTTCATTACTAGGTGGAACTTCAGAAATTGCCACGTTTTATTTCTACAGCATGATCCTGTTTTTACTCTAAAAATACAGTGCCAATACCTGCAGTAGCTTTTGCTCTCTGGTATTTGCTAAGGTAGATGTTCTCTGTTCTTCAGCGGATGTTGCTGAATTGCCTTTTCAGAGGATCACATTATTCAGGTGTGCAACTCAGCTAACTGTAGAGTTTAGAAAATGAGCTTTAGATGTAAAGTTTTGAAAAATAAATAAGTTTGTTCTAGAGGCTCCTGCAGGCAACAGGACTCAAGTTACTGAGCTTAATGCATGAGTAACCGAGAGCAATTTAACAGCCCTCTGGCCATTAAGCATGCCGGAGGTCAAACTGCATGATCAAGTGACTGCTCAAGCCTTTGAGTACATAAAACATATGAAATTCCCTGAAATAACAGCAGCCTGTGTGTGATGTACTTTCTTTTGCCTTTACAAGATCCTGGAGACGTATCACCTTTCCCGGAATAAGCCTAAATGTCACTGGGGGAACTCAAATGAGCCCTGGGAACTCTGCAACTTTTTGCTGACCATTTTAAGAGAAGAGTCAGGGGTGTCCGCTACCTGTTATCTGCAGTAAAGTACGAAGTGATTTATGGCATTAGCCCTTATGAGAAATAACGGCACACTGGCAAATCAATGATATGATTGTGCGCAGTGCTGAGGCTCCTGGCCCAAGACCAAAAAAAGCACTTCGTTATGTATGGAGCTAAAAGCCAACAGGTAGTTTGTTAGGCAAACAGTTACTTAAAAGCTAGATTTTCCTAAATTCTTGGCTGGATTCACAGGTAGTCAGCTCCCATTTTGCTATCAAGAAAGATCGTATATTCATTGAGTTCAGCAGTAGATCTAGAAGGAAATTCTCACGAGGAATATTATTCCACTTGAAAAGGCCAGACCACTGAAAATAAGGCTGGATATTAGGGAGGAAAAAAAAACCAAAAGAAGAAAAAAGGCATGTAAGAGTGCCCAAGCCGTATACTGGAAATACGGACTTTTGAAGTATCCTGGGGAAAGGGGAGAGTGTAAGATAAGAGGCTGCAAACAAATAAAATCATAACACCTTTTTCTTACAAAAGGACTCACACACATAGAAGTGTTTCTTTCCAAAGAAAAAAAGGGAGAAATGGGAAAGAAAGGAAGAGACAGATTCTTTCCTGAGTAGTATGACCCTGTGGTCAGAACATTCCTACAGTGTAAACACAGAAATTCAAGAGCCTCCTCCAAAGCAAGCAAATGTTTAGGAGTTGTTCTAATTCACGGATATCTGGCTGGGTTATTAAACTCTAAATTTTTACAGAATTAACTGCAATAGGTAAAATATATGCGAATAACTGTAATAACATATTATACCTTAAATCAGATAAAAAAACTTAAATTTGTGTGAGACCAAAATTCAATTAGACTGTGTTTTTAACAACTTGTACTGAATGCCTGAATAGGAAGACAGCAAACAAAAAAAACCCCACACAAACAACAGTACTTTTTCAGCATCTTTGTCATTCAGTATTTTCAACAGTGCTACTCCAGTTGTTTAAAGAAGTAAACCCTGATTACATGCGCTGTAATATTTAATCCCAAATTATGTCTACTTCACAAACGAACCAAAGTTAATACGCTTACTGTTTCATGTGAGCCGAAGCGGTGCCAGATCAGTTTTGTCCCTCCTGATTTCTGCCTTTGACTGCACAATTATTACAAAGTGCCTGGAGGCATACCTTTCCTTTTAATAACATGCAGAAAATACAAACCTTCAAGTGTAGTTATTGTTCAGTATTATGTAGTAGAAGAGAAGTAGCATGTAGTTATTAAATCGTCAGACATTAAAACACACACAAATCATAACAAATCTCAAAATGCTGTGCACCAGCCAAAGTATACAACTTCGGGATAAGTTCCAGGAGACAGAAACATCTCAATATCAGAGACCCAACTGACAACATCTGCGTGCATGAATATACATGCAAAACAACAACGAAGAAAATCCGGGAAGATATCATGCGATCAATGGCAATGTGCAACTCCAAGCACACCTCACAGCAGCTGCAAACTGAAAGGAAATTAGCTGTGGACCTGGTAAGAAAGAACAGTTCATTTACCCAGCAGGATTAATCAATTAAAACAATTTAACCTGCCTTAGCAGGTCCTAAAAACGACTTGTTCTTCAAATGTATTTGAACATTGTATTGCCTTATGCTAATAAGGACGGAAACCCTTATCCAGAACAGTGCTTTTGAGCACTATGGACATTAAACATTACATAGTATAAGCTTGTACACATTACAACAACCCCAAACATAAGCATATATATATATTTGTAGACTATAAATAATGTTATAAAGAAACAGAGAGAATGCATGTGACAGCTATCTAAATTTCACTATAAAAATATTTTGTTCTACTTAATCACTCTAACAAATAAGGAATATTCTGGAAAACTGGAAAAAATCAAAGCTAAATCCTCAACACAGAGAATCAATCTTGAAACACTTCCAGGGATGGGGCATCCACAGCTTCTCTGGGAAAACTGCGCCAGTGTCTCACCACCCTCACAGTGAAAAATTTCTTCCTAATATCTTCTTCCAATTCGAAGCAATTCTTACAGAATTTAAATTTTACCAAAACAATTTGCGTTTATGTTATTCATGGAAGCAACACTCTGCAAATGGAAGAGAGATTGGAAAAGTCGTGGAAGAGAGCCGTTTGAAATGAACATTGTCTCAAAAGCAATATTATAGAATTAAAAAAAAAAAACCAAAAAACCACCCACCAACACTCAACATCATCATTTAAGTAGCAAAGTATCCTCATGTGGGGCGAGCACAGGGGTACCATGACAACTCCTTCCTAGCAGTTAGCTAAATCGTGGAATGAATATACACTTACTTTTTCTGCTCATCACTGATCCAGCTTATCAGACATAGCAGTGGCTACTCTTCATTCACAGTATTTCAACAAGGGTTAACATCCCACATCCCAGACTCACCTAATAACCACAAGGCCAGGTGAGTGACAGAGAAGCACTGTCTATTCAGGAACGCAATCTGCTTCTGAATAGAAGATATATGACAGCAAGAGAAATTTTGTCCCTCCCTACATATAACAACTTGTATTGCAGCGTGTGTAGCAACCTTCAGCATCAGAACAATTCACACAGTCATACAGCACCTCCTAGTAACTAGATTCTATTTACAAGCAGCATCAAAAACATACGTGTAGAGTAATTTAGATAACTTATTTTTTTTAAATAGGCAAATATATAAAAACATGTACTGCTTTGTTCAGAACGTGAATTCATAAGTTATACTCTGCTGACAAAAACACTTCTTTGTCATAGTACTGAACAGCCAGAGAAATAATCCGTGATGGTCATTGTGCCTCTTTTGCCATCAGATTCTTTTAAAGAACCCCCAAACAGACTGACATAATTGAAGGATTTAAAGGAAAACATAGAAAACAATCTACGATTGTAAAAGATCAAGAGGAAAGTTTTAGACTTCAAATAAGGTGTTTGGCCCCAAGTATCACTAGCACAGTTAGTATTACCAAGTCTTAGAAAAAGCTATTAAACAATATATTGAAATAAAAAAATAAAAGAAGAACATTAAATCAAAATGAAAAAGTCTTTGTGATTAGATTCTCTCATTTTTTTCTTAATTTAGGCATTATTGCTCTCAAAATTGAGTCAAAAGCAGTAAATACCCATATGTCACCATTCATAATATGTAAAGTAGTAAGTGTGTGAACAATCCTTGGAGTCAACCAGAGTAGTTCTCAATAAATTATCACTATTCAATATAAATAAACCAAACAGACTGGCTCAAGGGCAGTGATGGAAAGAAAATTTTTTCCAAGGAAAAACGAATGTACAGTAATGAATAGCCAGGCTAATCACGCATGTCTGTGCACGAGACACCTACCCTGTTGGCTTGTATTATCCCCGAAGATAATGGCACCTGAACTTGAAACAAAGTGATCTCCCAACAGGGAACAACAGTTAAAATACGCTTTTAGATTTAGATTTCATCCATCTTAACCAAAATATTCTCTTAATTATTTTCAGTAGGCATATATAAATAATTTTTTCTGTGGGCAACAACTTATTAATACCTTGTTTATAGCCGAGATGGGAACTAATGAATATTCTGGTTTTAGCTGTTTTTCCACTTCTGTATTTTAAGAGTAGTGCACTGGCACTGTGCAGTACCTACAAATGCAAGTAGTCTTATGAACATTTGAAATATTTATGACCGTGGGCTACATCTACTAAATAAATAAAACCAAGTAATTTTCACAGTTTGCCCCAAATGTATCCACTTATTTTCATACATGACTTACAGCATAGATTCTTCCTATAAAGAAAAATTACAGCTTACAGAAAAATATAGATACACACTGGCGTGATGATAGGACTGAAGCAAGAAGATTTATGAAATTTAAGGATTTAAAAAAACAACAGTTTTGGCTCACCTGGAGTTATTTACATTCCTATTATCAGTAGGTTATATGGGAAAAGGGTTTTTATCCAATGTCCACTAGTTTATTAAGCTATCTCAAAACAGTAGTAATTATAATGAGCTAGAAAGGAGCTGTATGTTACAGAGGTCATGAAACGGAGCCCTGTCCCGGTATCTGAGCAACTAGCAAGGAAGAAAGAATATAGTTCCAGTCTAACCTGACTCTTCACTACTTTGATGGTAAACTTCATTAATGAAGGACCATTTTTCTGCGTGCACATCCAACCCCATGAACTGGTGTATTTTACAAATTTGGATACCGTGAACTACATTTAAGGTCTGGCACGCATTTCTTTTTCTCAGTTTTTCAATGGTTAAGAAACTGCATGGTAAGATGATTATGATTCTTTTTTCTAATTTTAATGCATTGAATAATGATGTGTTTACAACCATATGGAAGAAAAAATTACATATGTGGTTAGACATTCACTTTCAGTAAAGCTGTCATCCTGCCTTGCAAAGGTCACATCACTGATAGGAAATACCAGACAGCAGAGGAAGACGTTGCATGCATCAGTCATCTCATCAAAATAATGATACAAATCGCAATATGTCCATTTTATTATATCACTATTATTCATTATTATTACATGGTTTTAAGCTCAGTTGGCAACCAGCCTGTTTTTTTTTTTCCTTACTACGTTATCATAAACTGAGAAAAAGCAATCCTATTCTACCTCTATTCACTATTTTTTTTTTATTTCTTACCAAGGAGATCATATTCTGCATGTTATTGTCGGGGAACTGTCTTTTAAACTGGAAAATACCTGTAGAAAGAGAATAGATGCATGCCAAGCCCAGACCATAGAACTCTGTTTAGTTTAAGACAGCAAGTCCCGACAGCAATAGGAGGTACTGAGCCTATTCCACCACTCTTGGAAAAGCTACAAAGAAGGAATACCTCGAGTAATTGGGTTTTACCAAATTTTGTTCAACACAACCACCGTGCCTCTTTTACTACTGACCTCAATCACAAGTTTCTGTTTGGCACATGGTCCATCTCTTTCAGCATTCATAACCAGGCAGTTAACAGATGCGAGCAGTGGAAGCTAGACCCAAACCAAAAGCTTTCCAAGCACCAGCTTTTCTTGTTTCAGTCTAATAAAACACAGCTATTGCTTTTTAATCAAATAAGGATTTCCATATGTTCCGGTGAATGCCCACGTCCTTTACCGGCAAACAAAGAATGTTTTCACATCCCCATATTATGTTTCCTTATTTAAATATGTATTCATCCAAATCCCACACAAACAATCCATACTTTGCTTTGCAAAGAGCTGATTTTCTGGGTGAATTATAATAAGGAGTAAGAAAAAAGCAGCCTAAATACAAGTGAACACAATGCAGAGTTAAAAAAAAAGCTAAAATTTTACCTTTTCAATTCTATTTTAATATGGTGTTTCATGTAGGCAATGAAAAGACATACAAAGTTGGTTTACATCTAATTACTGTACCATTCTGTTACCTTTAGAACTGCCATTTTAAGGTAAAAGCTTATACAAGACAACTCCAAGGAAATGGTTTGTCAGTGTAGTAAAGCCATCCCACTGATTTGTTTCATGTTTGCGATGCAAAATTTTTCTCTCTTTTAAGTGTTTCTGCCAGCAGTAGTGAACTTGTGAACATACAGAGGTTGCAAAAGCTTGACAGTAGTCTACTCGTTCAGATTTAGGTAGCATTGGGTATGCACTTTTCTACCCTTTCTGCAGTGTCATCTTTAAATAGGACTATCTACAAGAGTAATTCACAAAGAAAGGCTAAAGAAGTAAATACAACTGCAGAAAAGTAATGACAATCTTCACTTAAAAGTACAGAAGACATATTGAGTGTAGTGAATGAACAGAGAAGGCAGGCAGAAACAGATATAATAAAGTAAAAATTTAGACCGTACTTCAGACAGTGCAGAAATGTGCAATAGTCAGCTCAGTCTGATTGATAATCGATCATTGCTTTAGTAGTCTGTGAGATCACAAGAGAACAGAAAAGTGCTCCTGAAAAACCTTATATCAAAAAAAAAAAAGGTTATGTGAAGCATTGACTCTTTATATATATATATACACACACAGAGCCCAATAGAGGCATGCATACACGCACATTTTTAGATGTACGCTCATATATTTAGATGGAATATATTTATATAAAATCTAAACAGATGACTGAGTGCAGTTTTAATTTAGGGACGTGAAGACTCAGTGCATCCACCAACTTCTAACTGATTCAGTTTCCAGGCTTGTTTGTAGGAGTCATCTAAACTGAAAACTGTCAAAGGAAGAGTACCAGGCAAACTAGGTCACTTATTTGATCTAATATGCAGTTTCCTACAAATTACTAAATCAATATGAAGATTAAAACTTTCCAGGAATAATATGAACCACCTCCTGTCATTCTCTGCATTTGGTGCCTGCCTCCTCTATTTTCTCTTCTCACTGAAGTTTCTTGTCCTGCTTCCCCCTCAGTTTCCACTGACCTCAAAATATAGGTTACCCTTCCCTGATCCAACAAAGGAAGCGCCGATTAATCTCATTTGTCCCTGCAAGAAATTGTATGTTTTATATAAAAGCTGGGAAAAAGCAAACCTGACTGACAGGAACAGATCTGTACATAACTTACATCGGTTTTAATACATACATTGACTGCTCTTACAATTTTTTTTTTTTTACTGTGGTGCATGATCTCTAACCAAAAGGAACAACTTGCACAGTTTCCACATCAAACCTAAAAATCATTTTTCCTTAATCAGTCCTAAAAAATTTAGCAATTTGATAGCATCTGGCTTGGGACTAGTTGTCCCTGCTGAGAGCTTAAAATCTTATGTCAAGGTAGTATTACTCCTGGACAGTATAAAAAATGGACTTTGACCATTCCCTTTGAAAACATGAAAAATTGACTCTCGCAGGTGTGAGATGCCAGACTCAATGGAACAGCAATGAGAAAAAGGACACAGAATTTCCTCGCAACTGCAACTTTTTGCATCACCCAGTGAGAACTAGACAGTGTTTGTCTTTTCTAACAGCTTATTTTCCTTCACAGGACCAATATACCCATCATGAATCAGTACCACCCTAAACCTTCCCATCTCAGGTACTTAGAGATGTTGTTCACTTTGCTGAAAAAGAAAGTGGACGTTATTAACCCAACAAAAGCTATATAAGAAACAAAGCGTTATTGGGGGGGCGGGCAGGGAGGAAGCTTTATAGAAGGTTTTATGAATTTGTACACGACTGTTGTCATTGCTACTATCATACATAGGAACAAGAAAAAAGAAATCCTAGAGTCAATTTTTTTCCTCAACAGCAACTACTTATAGTGCAGCAAAGCAGTAGGGGAAACCTATTTTGGAGACATTAAGAGATATAACAACATAAATGAAATAAAATAGGTGAAATATAATACAGTAATAACTTATGATAATTACACAGTACCTGAGATGTCAACACAAAACATGACTGGATCTAATGGAGATGAAGTCAATATTTTGTTATCTCTGCTCACACTGAGCAACTGTTCCCTTTTTGAGTTTTTGTGAAGGATATATTTTGTTTCTTAAAACTTAGTCTTTTATCGCCACATTTTGAAATGAAACGAAACAGTCACTACAGCTAAAAATGTTGATCAAGGCAATGGGATAGAGTCCAAAATCGTTTCAGTCTGTAAAAAGATCAGAATAAGGAAGCTAACAGTGTTTTTCAAGCTCTGGGCCAAAGGTGTCATGAAACATAGCAGCATGATACGCCCCGAGTTTGTCCAGGCTGTCATCCCGAACAACTACGTGATATGGAACTGCCTTGTGGTATCAAACTTCTCTTGACCCAATACAATTTAGGATTTGTTTTCACCTGTCAGGCATTTAGACACTAGCATTAGAAACATTTCGATTCAAAGATTAAAACCAAATAAAGTATAGCTTGCACATGTGTTATCACTCACATAATTTGGAAGGATGCAGGTTTCAAAACAATTCAATGCACGTTTCATGAGCAATTGTACAAGTCCTTCCAAACTGTCAGGCAACAATGCTCTGGGAAGAAATTAAGTAAAAGCAGGGAGAAAGATTATTATTTGTTTCTCATTAATCTGGCAGAGAAGTAGGACTAAATAGTAAGGTGACTTATAAATTTTATAATTCCATACAACCTTTTCCAGTAAAGATTTCGATATCAAAAAATTTAGGGCATGCCACCGTAAGAGTGAACATGTTGGGCCAGAGTCTGCACTTATGCGAACACGTGCAGACATTCACAATGGCTCTTGTTTTTGTCAGATATAAGTAAGTTAGGCTAGAACAGATAGAAGTTATGTTTAATCATGACTTTAGCATAAAGTGTCCCTGAAACAAAAAAAACCCAACGACTTAGTAACTTTACTAAGGGCTACATTCCGTTACTCACTAACAAGAGTCCAATCAATATTTAGTTACATGACGTAATTATGTACTAATATTTCATAATTAAAATCTAAATGACCCACATTTACTCCCTTCACAAATGTCGTCCAATTCTTCTGGACACTCAAATTTTGCTAAACCAATTATTCTCACAATAGGCTATAATATGCAGCAAAATATCAAATTAAGATTATCACGATGATGCATCATTAAAAAAAAGCAGGCTATGTGAAAGATGCCTTAAAGGATCTTACCTTCAGAACATTTGGAGTTATAATATTTTAAAAAATAGTATGAACCACTGAGCATGCTACTTAGAAAATACATATATAACATGTTAGTTACATACTACAAAGTAGAATAATTATTGTAAGACTTACTAATAAGGAAGACTGATTGTTAATTCGCATCGACAGGCAGCAGGAAATTCATCGCTTTAGATTGCAACCTGTAGGTAGATACATACAAAATAAATACAAACAAGAACTACTTGAGAATCATCTGAACCAAAGCCAATATCTAAAACAAATAAGGTTGCTGGCTGGGAATGGAGGAAAAGGATGGAAAGCCCCTAAGACAAATGCAAAGACTGCTAAATAACATCTGAACAGAAATCTAGCTTAGGGAAGGTATCCAAGAAGGAATCAGAACAGATATGATCCAGGCCAAATGTAGAGCGAGAATTTTTAAAATTAAAATCTAAAGTGAATGAATTTTTTACAACAATAATAATAGTAGCGTAACTGTTTTGTTTGTTTGTTTTGCTTTCTGGCCACATCACAACTATTCTGCCCAGAATTAGGTTTCCAATAGTAAAATGACTACGTCATGTGTTGATTTTTCATAAGGAACATACTTAATATCTATATTTTGAATTTGTTTTAAGCTAAATGAATATGAATGTTGTGTATGCTTATTCTTTGTATATCGAGAACTAATCCCAAATTTCAAAAGTGACCTTGGAAAACTTGAGAATAAATATTTGAGATTTCAAAAATACACAAAATCCAAAGCGTATACATCTACAAATAAAACAAATTTTGAACATTAACTAGATGTTATCATTTAGAGTTTAAAAATGAGAATACATTGTTTCTAATTATTTTACATAAAACATTTAATATTTCATTGTTGGATTCATTTGAGATAATGAAATAAAGTTGTTTTGCCAAGAGTCTAACCGGTTTCCTATTTATGTGGCTTGCTTGGAGCTGTGAGTTTTCAGTAACAGTGTAGTTGAAAATATACAGTGTTAAACTAATACCATTTCAATCTCATTGTGCCTTTTCACCTCCCTCCACTGGTGATAAAAATTGATGAAATCAAGATGAGTTTCTAGAATTTGGGCACGATGTCTAATGTATAAATATGGCATTATAACTGGATTGAGTACTTGGATTTTAAGATCAGGCCTGTCCTTGGAATTAGTTAATTCAGCACGAAATGCCTCTTTCATGCACGTATTGTTAAACTAAAAAAGTAATCAAGATGGGATATTGGCAGAAGCAACAAAAAGGAGCACATAACAGACTTTTAATGATATGGTGTAATATTTATATCAAATAATGTTCGTTCAACATTTAGAATGTTGAATGCAAACACAAAAATTACCTCTTTTCTTACCTGTGCTCAGCATCAAACTCTATACTGTAATTTCTGGTGTGACATTTTATGCCCATTATAATCACTATCATACAAGGTTCAGCTGGCATTATTATTAGAAAAGATGGATTAATAATCAACTTTTTAGTTTCCACTAAGAACCACCTGCCCTCCAGATTTTACAGAAACAGCTTTCTTAGTCGAAAAGTATTCTGAACCATGTCATGCGTCCCATGGTAGCTCCAGACTAGTTTTCTATTATTCTTATTGCTATTATTAAAAAATGAATTAATCTTCTGCCCTTGGGAATAGCAGATGAGAATGGCTCTTGCAAACCCTAGCAATGTAAGCTAGGCTGGATTTAAAGGTTTGCAGCCAGAGGATAGTGGCAAAAGGTAGAGAAACTCACTAAAAAGACAATTTGACCACTTTAGTTGCTGCCATTCAAAGCCCAATGTACTAATGTAAATTGCCATTGATTTCACCTAATACACCGGTCTGAATTGTGACAGCTGATGGCTTTGATTCATGATCACTGTCAAACTGAGCAGCAGCAGCTGAAGTGGATGCCACTCCCTTTGGTAATAACACACATTCGTCTTGCATAGTGAAGTGCAAATGCAACTGGTTAAAAAGAAGTTTTCTAAAGATCTACATGCACATAATGGGGAAAGCAAGGGGGGGGAACAAACCAAACAACCCAACTCAGACATTTATTCCCAGCTTGGGGCGAGAGAGATCTAGTGCAAGAAGCCTGGAATTTGAGAGCTAGCTCTAGACTACTAAGCAGTACAGTAACTTATCATTCTTTTTACTAAGCGCCACTTTCCATCCCCAAAAATATAATAGTAATATAATAAGCACGTAGCCACTGAGACAAAGAATAAATTACTTCTGCATTTATATGGGTGCTAACATCTTCAGAATATATAGTAAGTACTTGTGAAAACCGCTTGACTTGCTCCCCCCTTGAGTACCTGGATAATTCAGAACAGTGAAAGATGTTACAGCTGTCTTATCCTTACGTATAAATCTCTATCTATCTGCCTATAATGAAGACCACTGGAGTCTTCAAATTACTGTGCAAGGAGGTTACTTCATTTTTTATGGGGCATGACACACAAAAGGAAGAAACACATACACATCCTGAAAACATATTTTGCTCAGTGATAGCAGCACTTGGAAGGACCAGTTGAAACAGACATAGTCTTTTAGGTTTCCCCCTGCTCCTTCCAAGAACCAATACAGTTTAACTCAGGAGTTACTTTCCCTAAACTGATCAGTGGTTAATCTCAGACCCATTCAGCTATTTTTCTCTTTCATTATCAATAGCCGATAACCACTTCTGGCTAACTTTTGGGTGGGCTGACTTAAGTCACCAGAAGTTCCAACAAAATCTGCCTTGAAGTATGGGCGAAGGTGATTTCTGGGCCAGAAACTGATCAAAACGCTCAAGAGTGATGGACAAAATACATTATATGAGAACTAAAGTCCTTTAAGTCTGTTGGTTGCTTATGCTCAGAAGGAGGAGCTGAAAATACAAAAAAAGGCGTAGAGGCGAAATATCTCAAAACTCTGCTTCCATTCCCATAGGAATGGGCATTGATGTCTCAGCTGACTGCAAAGAAATTCACTGAGATTTCGCATGAAGACTGAACTTCTCAGTAATAAGATCAAGCAAAGTGGTTGTACAAAGAAGCAAATCTCTCCTGGCATATTACCATGGAATATTTCTGTACTCACATGCTGTGAACAGAAACATGTTTGTGAATTACATTCAGACGTCTAATGAACTATTGCATGAAGGAAAGGAGTTAAAAAGAAATAGTTAAAAGGAGATAAGAACATAACACAAGTTCTCCAACTCTCTTACACTGTCACATTGAAAAGTGCCCTCTGAGTTCAGACTTACACAAGCCTCTGTCTAGTTATCCTATGGGGCCTCCATTAGTTCACGACCTACAGCATACAGACAACGATGAGCTATTTTTAAGGTGTTAATAATATTTATCATTGAGAAAAGTGCTTAGAGGAAAGTTAGGATCAATTTCAAGAGGCATCCTCTCTATGATAAAAACAACTTGCTCTTAAAACTCAAGAAGGATGATATGAATACTGACAACCCAGGTTTTGCATCACACAAAATGAGAAAAGACAAAAGCTGGGCAGGTAATTACATAAAGCGTTAAAAACATTCCTTAGACTTCCCTGCAGTATTTCATAGAATGGCCTCCACAGAGAAAGTGGTTTGAATATCACAACAACATAAAATTTCCAAGGGAAACTTAAATGAGGAGCAGGTACATTGATCAAAGTAAACAATATCTACTACACTCCCTTTATCCACAGAGCAAGTCATCTCATCACAGAAGTCAATCAGATTGGTCAAGCACTATTTGCACTCGGTAAATTTATGCTGGCTACTTCCAGCAGGAACTATTTGAGAGTTATGACATAAAAGCAGTCTAGTGACAGCTATAGATTTTGTCTGTGACTCTCTGTTAAGTCCATGGGATACCATTTGATAGATTTGTTCAGTGTAGTTAAATCATGGTACAGACCATCAGATTGGATCTGTCTTCAAGAACGCCTCAAAAATATTCCAAAGCATTATGAGAAACCTAAACCAGAAGTCTTAGGCACCCCATGGAAAAAACAGATCGTTAGTTTCAGACATGTAAAGCAGAACAAAACAAAAATTCACAAAGGTGGTGGAAGTTGCCTCTAAACAAATTTGAAAAAGGTGCATTTGACTTGAAGTTATTGCAAACAAATCAGGCAAGACAGCAGACTGCAATTCAGGACTTCTATTTCCCACTCTCTCCAATAACTTCATGTACTATCTACTGTCCATAAAAAAAGATGAGTTTTTGTAATACATGGATTGCTATCATATATAAAAATATTACAAAATTTATTATTTATCAACCGTCAGTATCTTAGCTGTAAATTTTAATAAGTGAAATATATTTGCTTTTAGGAGGAATAAATTCACATGTCTATAGTAGGTTTCTTTTTTTAAAGGACTTTTTTTGGAAAATTATAGTAAATCATTTAAATGAGACAAATACATTTAATGAACCGGACACATTTGCTAGTACAACATCTGCTTAGCAATGTTTTTATTTCAGTATCTTTAGTACTTGTAGCACAGAGCTAATTAAAGAAAAAACCCACAAAGAACAGAAAACAGCAGGCTCACATACTTGCTGTAAAAAAAATAAAATTTTTATAAAACCTACAGCGGCTGATACTGATTCGTTAACGGCTCAGATACCTCATACTTATTCTCAGCTCTCAAGGCTATCCCAGATTGCTCTGACTTGGTTATCCCCACAATAATCCTTTGAATTTTCTTTTACTAAGAGAAGGATGATGCCCCAGCAGGAGGCTTTAAGTTTTCTAGAACATAACGCTATAAAACTTTAATATACTGTTTTAAAATCATTGACTTAAATGTGGTAACTTGCAATTCCATATTTAATATTCTAATATTACCTTCTTGTGGAGAAAAAAAAAAAAGAGAAAGCTAACATTTAAAGCAAGACCTGCTGTCACCTTCCTGAACCAAGTCTTTATCTGTCCTTACTTGCATATGTATCATTTCTCAATGATTGAGCTGTCCTTTAGTATTTTTATTAATGCATTGCTTTTAAGTCAGTCAATTAGTCTGAAAGCCATTTTATTTTAGAATGATTTACTTTGATTTTCATTGCCTTGTTCTCATCATTGAGAAATGCCCAGATTAGTATAAGTATGAAGCACTATAATAAGCCTGCGAAGCTGAAGTATTCTGTGTTTTAACATCCTGCTTTTAAGGGACAAAAACATTTGCCAAACACAAGATCAACTTGTATCAAAACGCTTCCCTTTTTATAATAAATTACTGAATAAAAACTAGTGCATAATTTCATTGACAGAAATTACGCTTTAGCACATTCTCTTTCAAGCTTGGCAGTCCTAGGAAATCTCTCATACAATAATCACAGATGCTCTGCATCATCCTGATTCACTGAGAAGCAGGAGGAAACAAGTTTCTTACAGCCTGATGAACTAGGTTTAAAACTGGTCTTTCACACGAAAGCTGAAAGAGTCTGTCTCTGTCTGCCAGCTACTCCAGGTCAACAGCATTGCTGGAATTCTTTTAACCAATTACTACGAACACTGATGCTCGTTTATCTAGTCCCTTTCAACATTTGTCTTTCTGGACAGTCTTTCCAGAGAAATTCCTTTCCAAGTACTCATTAGCTCAGAAGAGGCACTCTGCATGCCGTAAAGTATAAACCCTTTTGGCAAAGATACAACTGCAGTTTAGACAAGCGACAGAAAGAAGGGCCTCTGTAACGTTGGTCAAATTACCTTTCTTGAACAGATTTCCTCTGCTTTCTACTGCAGCATTGCCCACAAGCAAAAGCAAGTTGGATGAGAAGAGGAGGACGTGCTTTGGAACCGGCCCAGGAGAGTTCAGGTGCTGCTTGCGTCAACGTGGCACCTGTTGGTTTAGTTCCCTGCTAGCAAAACTCTTCATCAATCTTTTTTTCTCCAAGACCTTCCAGACAGCATCTCCTCACTACAGATTTCAGAACACAATCTGAAATCTACATATAAAAATGCAGCATACAATATTAATCAATGTGCATTTACTACAGAGAAGTGAAAATTTGTTCTGTGCTTTTAAGAAGCCAACCAAAACCAAGACAAGCAGAAAGTCTTTGGATTGCTTTTGGCAACTTGAATACTTGAGAACATCTTGATTATTTTTGAGTAGATAATTTGTTAAAGATGGAATGTGCTTCATAAAAGGCGAAAGAAAAAGAACAGCCCAATCAAAACTAAGGAGCATATTTCTTTCAACCCGAAAGCTTTTATCACACACCTGTGCTTTTATAAACAGTGTCAGCAAAACAAACTTTGCCAACAATATGAATTTCTTATAAATATGTATTACTCATTTCTGAATTTTTATTTTATATTTGAATGTGTTTTAACCCTACACACACACACACACACACACGTACCGAGAAGAAGAGAGAGTATAATCACTGTCACCTTAATGCCAAAAAAGTAATTCAAACATGTGCTGACCTTTGGGGAGAGGCTGGCTGCAATTCTCTCATGTCAGGATTTCAAACGGGGATACGGTAATTGTGGAAAACACCTTAAGTGTTATATGAAATTACACGTTTAGCATGTTAATCCATAAATAAAATAAAGGTAAGATATAAAAAGATATCTATTAATAGCAACATCTTCTCTCTGAAGATATCCAACACTTCCTAATTAACTTTGATGATTTATTGACCTATTTTTATAGATGCAGTAGCTGAGTGAACAAGCAAAGGCTGAGCTCGAGATAATTGGCTCAAGGACACATAGGACCCCTGTAGTTGGCCAGAGTCAAATATTCATCTCCTTACTCCCCGCTTCAGTCTTTAAGCGGATCATTTTCTGAATATGCAGCACTAGGACAAGTCTTCCACTTCAAACACTTATGAATGGTTTTGATATATGACAAATATGAGGTACAACAGAGCTAAGCTCTTACCACATTCCAAAATTAAGCAATTCTCCAAAATCAGTGTTGTCCCCTTCACACAAGCACTTCCAGCACAGAAGTTTCTCCCTCTGTTATCTGATTAGCAGTACTGAGGTACAAAGGACACATGCTGCAAAGATGAATAGAGTGAGGGAAGTTATATATTGTATATTATATGTTAAATTATAATTTTTATTATATGACTATATAATAATGTTGTAATATAATAATGTTGTAATATTTATAAATTACATGTATTTATGGATAGATAGATCTTCTTTATCAACAAGTATATTAGCGAGAAGGTCCCTTCAGATTTCAAACTAAGCAGCAAATAGTCTGCTGTAAATTATTCTGGAAAACCACTGTAAATTAATTCAAGCCAGAAGGGTCATCCCACATGTACCAAAAATATGACTTTTTACTCTATTGCATCACAGGGTAATTCAGGGTTGTAGGGCAATGATTAAGTGACAAAAGGTTTCAATTAATTAATTGTGGGGTTTTTAAAGGTTCACAAGGGAAAGGGCAGGAGAGATTAATTGATTTATTATACAACAATGCTGCTACTGCTAATTAAATCTTTCATTAACATCTTATGAGAATAAGAGATATCCATCTCTTTTTCCTTTTATCTCTTGTATTCATTGATAAAAGTAGGAGTGTAAAGTTGCGTCTATGTTCCTCTGTTCCTAATAGTTACAAAAGCCTAGTAGGCCTACTCTGCTCTCCTTTCATCTTACTAAAAATATGAAGATTATGGACAAAATGGAGCAATTTATGAAAAAAAAAAAAATCACTCCCTCTTTCTTTGAAAGGAAAACATACTTCCAGTTATGCAGACATTTCCACCAACTTCAGAGAGGGCTCTGAGATTTCTGGCAGATGGGTTCTCTTTTATCCCGATTTCTGCTGTCACTGAAGTTCCTCTCTATCTCCTGATCATAGCTGTCGTGTTTTTCAAGTCACTAATTGACAGCATTGAACATGAGAATCAGATCGCTGGTGTGGCAGATACTGTTAACCAAAAAGATAGACCTGAGGTGGAGAGAAAAAGAGGAAAGAGAGCAAAAAGAGCTCTAGGAATCTGTTTTCCATCTTCTGGCAGACAAAGCCTTTGGCAGCTATTTACGTGTGTTGACTCACTTTTCCCATGGAGACAACCATACCTTTTGCTCCCTGAATTCTCAGGGCTGCAGCAGTGCCTCTGCAAACATTCTCAAAATACGGTCTCTCATTGTTCTTCAGTATCACCCTAATTATACCCTAATTTAACTTTCTCTATTTGTTACTTTACTGTTTTACAAAGCCAGGCAAATGTAAGAAAAGTAAACTGTCATACAAATTTGGAAAAGTAATGAAAAAAGCCTATTTCAAATGGTAGATAATCTGACATAGCTCACGAAGGCCCAGAAAAATGAGATTCTTGTCTGTACTTGCAGACACCAACATAACAACTAGAGCACAAAAAATAGAACAGAAAGCTGTCAAAATAACGGCTTAGGTCGGTGCCATTATGGGAAAAAGAATGTTAAATTGCTAGAAATAACGGTACAAATGCCCATTTCAAAATGGAATGTGCTAAGTCATCAGCTTAGAATAATGATCTTTGACTTGCTGGTAACATCCCAAGAAAGGCTCAAGTATCTTTACCTCAATAATAAAATAAAATTCTACTCTTCATTTTAAAATAACTGTCTTCAGCTGGAAGGATGATTTTCTGAACAGGTAAGATCACTCAAAGAAGTGTAAAAATACATTTAGATATTTGTTATTTACAAACACATGTAAAAAGCCTGAACAAATACAAGAAATAAACCAGAAAACAATATTCACACTCAGAAATATGTCTAGAATATGAAATTACCAAACTAAACTCCACGGAAATTAAATACCTGTTTATCTTTATATAGTACACGGGAAACTAAAAAATGTTAAGAATTATTGTTAAAACAGGCTCCAGAGACAGAGAAAATAAAGTTTTGTTAAGGTCTCCTTTGGCTTATTGCTAAAGCAAGAGCAAAAATGAGGAACTGTTTTCAATGGGATTATTATTGCTTGAAATATTTTCACTTCCCCAAATATATGTATTTCATACACATAAACCTCTAAGTATTTCATGTTTTCTCCCAGGCTCACCTGGGAGAGAAAGCTAATCTTTGCTGATTTCAAATACAAGAGTCTGCCAAGATTTTCTTGGGTCAGCTTCAGAAGGAAAGCAGTATCCTCAAGGAAAAAGAAAAAGTAACTTTTTTTCTTGAAAAAACATTTCATAGAAGTTACTGAACATGTTGCTAAATATAAGGATCCAAGCAATCAAGTCAATGTAAAATGAAAAACAGACCTTTATCTAGTTAAGATTTCTAAAACACTAAATTTGTAAGCTTTGCACATCTTAGTAACGTTGGGATTTCTCCTATTAAAATTAAAGCTTGCTTAGTTTGCCCTTCACTGTATCATCATTACAAAACAGGCATGCACAGCTTCAATAACAAAGGGAATTTACATTTTTCAAGAACTTACACCTGAACATTTTATTCAAGCTGTTTTATTACTGATTACCATCTAGTTCAACTCCTGAAGTGTTCATCAACTACTGACTTGTTCACAGAAAATCTCTACATAAACAAGGATGACATAAATCCTTTTCTGGTGTGAATACATACGAAAACCACATAACCCATGAAGAACAAGAGCTGGTGTTTATAATTTCACTGCATTTATTAACAGGAATATTAACTGAAAAGAAGACCTGACTCAGTTACAGGCGGTATACCAATACATAACTATATTATAATCTTTATAATCTTTTTATAATCTTTATTTATTATAATCTTATTATAATCTTAAATATATCCAATACCAAACTATTAGGCGTCAGTATTACTGCAGTACTGCTTACATCCACAATACCAGCTTAAGCTCATACGTCCCTACACTGCTTTGCTATTTCTATACTATCCCTTTTCTCCTGACCCTGAAACTGGGCTGGGGCCACGCGTACAGGTAACCAGCTCCCATGACAAAGGAGGAATGGAGCTAGAGCTGGACCACGATCCTTTCATTTTTCCCCTCTTTGTCTTTGAATATGCTTCTATATAGCTAGTAAGTGTGAGTGAATGGGCATATGTACAAGCACGAAGGGCTTTTTGTTAGGTGGTTGTTTTTGTTTTAATCCTTCCTCCCCCACACCATCACCAATATTTTTCTCCCAGGAAACGAACACTATCTATTAGTGAAAGATCATCCTTGACGTGTAGTAGATCCCTAAGACTGCATCAAGGGCACAGTGGCTACAGGATATCCATTTTCAAATCATATGTAAATACAATATGGAAGCAAGCAGGAAAAAAAATAACTGAATACTGAGAAATTTCTCTCATCAGCGTGTAGTATAAATTGACAGTTTACAGTGAGAAAGTGAAATATGGAGACAAACATGTAGACACCGCTTCAAGGACAGATTCTGAGTTAGAGAACATTCAGATGAGTCCTTAAGCACATCTTTTCTGCAAAGCCATCTGTGGATTTCCAGCCCTGCTACATATCTGTGCTAATCTTAGTTTCCTAATCCCCCAGGACAGTTAAATTGTCTTCCCCTCCACTCCCGCCTTTAGCAGTCTTTTCTCTTCTACAGGGAAAAAGGCTATTCTAAGTTGCTTATCGTTTGGATCTCTCGGAAAATTAATCAGTAGTCTAAAAGAAATTAGATGGCTATTGATGAGCCTATCACATAAATGATGCAGTATTTTTACTGAAAATAAAATTGCCTCCTTTCTAGGGTCTTGACATCGCTTATACATTTTCTCCAGAAGCACAAAGTACTCCAGAACACTGTGGAATCCTCAAGTTTCTATATTATCCAGAGTTTTCGGGAACAAACAACAACAAAACCCTAAAGAATTGCTTAGTCCATTTTGTTCAGACTGAGGATCAATAGGTGTATGTAGATTAATTTTATTTAGATTATGCTCTGAAAGGCACTTTTTATGATAGGCTAATCCAAATTTTTTTACAAAAAGCGTAATGCAGTTTACTTTTCTAAATGCAGATAACCTTTTCCTTGCATATATTGAAGCTGACTGGCAATCTGCACACAGAGAGGAAGAGGGAAATGAGAAAACAGACCTTTCGGCGGCTGTGAAGTCCACCTACATCGCCTTGCCAATTTGCTACTGCAAAAAAGAGCTGCCAACGCTTCAGAGTGGCTGCAGAGGCACAAAGATCTGCCCAGAGGCCTGTGGATTCCAAAGCGCTGACCCCTGAGGAATCCTTTCCTCATGGCTGCTAGAAAGGACACAAGAAAAAACCCTCTGAACGGGAAAAAAAACCCTCCAAAACCAGCAAACCCAGTCATTCTGCAACCTTTGAAAACCTTTTTGAGCCATAAAACTTTCCCACGTAGCCTCACTAACATTAAGGTAGACCCAGTCCTTCTGCCATTATACGTAACTCATTAAATTAGCTCTTTTCTAAGCGATGAATCAGTACGATTTGCCAATATCATCAACTCTGTCCTGTAACTTCAGTCTTCCTTTAATGCTTCTGTACCAGAGAGTTACTTAAAGACACCATTACATGGTCATGCTGAGTAATTAAAGCAGTAAGATTCATAACTGATATGATTAGTCCTTATTTTTCCTGCCCGTATTCTCTCTTTGTATCCCGGTGTGTTCGAGATAATCAGTCCTTGTTCAGAAAGCATCATAAGGTAAAATAAACGGGTGAGCTAAAGTGGCAGCAGTAACTTCCATTTATGGCAAAAGTCAACGGTAGCTGTAAATACAACTATTAAGTGATTTCATTCCTAAAAAACCTTGTCTTTATTTGACTGTGTAAATAAATAAGACTGGTAGGACATTGAGCTTTTATGTTATGTAGCTGGCGTTGTTTAATTTTGTTAAACAGAGTAAAGTGAACATTTTATTCTAAAAAAATCACTATAATGTATTAGCCTTCTTTCCTTGGACATCATGATTTTTGAAACTACAAAGCCTGATAAAGATCAGATGGTAAAATTCCCTCCTATTCTTAACATTAGCTATCAGGTTACAGACACACACCCATTACTTCCTTACAGTCCCATCCCAAAACCTCTTATGTGTCTGTCTTATGCCTTCCTGTCTTCTGAAGGGGTGGTATGACTATAGATACATACATTTTTGTGTGTGTGCGCACATTCTGAATGCACTTAGACCCACGGCTCTTTTTACAGCATCTATTGGACCCCATCGTGGCCAAGTGTATAAATATCTGTGCCTATGTATTATAAATAAGTAGATATACATCTATATAATAGGCCCACTGCGCATTTAACTTTCAGTCTCCAAGTACTTCCATTCAAATAATGAAAAACTGATTTGAGCTCCTCCACTTTAAGTGGTTATATTGCCTATCGCAGTTTAACAAATACAAAATATAACTTTATTAGCAAGCACAGATGTGCACTGTATCTCAACCACATAAACGTTTGTCCATCTTTTAAGGAACTAGTTTCGATTGTTCCCCAACTGTTGACATGCAACGTGTAATTGGATAGAATTATTTCATTCATGCTTGAATTGTTGCAAAACTAAATTACCCATTCCCTTGCTGTGTGTCTCATCTTGCGTTCTTCCACAGCTTAAGCATGCAGTGGTAATGTGTCATAAAACTAAAGTAATGTATACGAGAACGTGCAATTTATTGCTTTACCATTTTCTAGAGTAACAGCATTCCTAATCTAAACATCGGTTTTACCACATAGCAGAAGACACATCTAGCATTTTAAACCACATCATTTTACAACAGTCTTATGATCAGTTTGTGACATTCTTTTTGTTGAGTTACATGTATGTTGTTTAACTGTATAGGTCTTTACATAGAATCATTTAATTGGAAAGGACCCTTAAGATCACCAAGTCCCACCATTTTTAAATGTAAACTCTCTTAGTGAACAAACCAACTAAAATGCACCTCAGGATGCATTAATGGGTGAATAGATAGGAAATTTCTGTCAGGTTTTAGGATTCTGAAATATGAATGTCAAAATGTTACTAAATGAGCCTTTGTGTTTTCCTTTTTCTTAGTTTGGGGATTTATTTAAATACACCGGCCTTATTTTGATGTCCAGCTAATCATCTTCATAGAAATAATTTTAAACAACCAAACAGTTAATATTTGTTGCATTAGACTACTGTAAGTCTCTTCTACTACAATCAATTACGGTATATTTAAGGGGAGGAAAAGAATATTTTGATTGTTTTTGGAATGAAACATTTAGAGAAATGCTATTATTAAGAATTTACAGCTAAACGACACCCTTGGTCTGGAATGGTGTTCAGCTATGTCAGTCCAAAGCTAAGCAGATTATTTCAGGTCACTGGTGAAGATGAAAGTCAGTTCATGACTCTCATATTTTCCATTTTGTGGATGTTAACATACCCATACTGGAACATATTACTTCACTGGCTGCTAGCTTAAGAGACAACAGCAGCATGGATACCTGTGACAGGAGACTGACCTTATATGCCTGGTTTTACAAGGTCATTTGCCGAGTATATCTGTTTTCCCATTTACAAAATGTTATTGTTTTGTAATATTGTAGAATTATGGATTACAGAAACAGTACATGGAAGAAAAGGATGTCATTTAATACTAACCACAACCAGTTGGTCTTATTCTGTTCTGTACTATGGCCTTTGGCTCACTTGCAGGTCCATGAGCTTATGTATTTTTTGTCACAAATGATTTTACAGGTATTGAACAAGTTAGATCTCTTATTCCCCTTAGAAATAAAGATTAAAAAGGATGTACTATAGAAACATGTAGGTGATGAGTATCTTCAAAAATCAGTAAAATATTCATTTCATTAGTCATTGATGTGATCTGAGCAAGCAAAATGGACTTCTTTTTTTAATGGGTTTAGAGAGAGTAGGTTTTGCCAGCTGTTAATTAGATCTTAGGAGACAAGCAACTCATTAAAGCTCTGCGTGTTCTCAATATTACATTTTTATAAAAGGCTATTTACATATATTGCTTTCACAACTAAATTCTAATGGAAGTACAATTTTAAGTGCAATATATTAGAAATTTATGTCTGATAAATATTAGTGCTCTTGTGACAGTGCTAGGATTCAGAGGAACTCTTTCTTGTTTTCTTTCTCTCAAGTTTTAGAGTCTTAATCCCTGAAGATTGTCTTTGAGTAGTTAATTAGTTTTGTCAGTCAACTGCCTCAAATTGGATTACCAACTTTTTTTTTTAATCTTAATTTTAAATCTCCGATCCTTCTGACTGAAATGGCGAGGAAAGGACACAGTAAAAGCTTAGAGTTAGCTGTGGGCATATAAATACAATAAAAGCAGAGCACAGAAAAGATTTCCAACGTTTCTTTTAATGCGCATATCTGAAGAATATTAAAAGGATCAAAGCTCTGTCTATCATTCCATTCCATATCTTTTTTACCCATTTAAGATTAAATACTTCATCATTCTCTGAATACACTAGAGAGCCATATTGAATTTTCTCATTAATTGTATTATTAAAAGGTTTCTGAAGAACTTGTTGAGATATTTGATAAGACATGATAAATCTCTTTGGAAAGTTAGGGTGAGTTGATAAAAAATATTTATAAAATATCAAAATGAACATGAATATATTCACTTTATATTAATTTTAAACAAATCAGTAAAATTGTTGTATTACATCTGTTGCCAACAGAAGCAATTTAAGTGATTTTCAGCCAGCTACATTTGTTTCCCATCTTTCAAAAGGTTATATTCTTTACAGATCTGTTGTGTGAAATGATACACCTGAGCCAATATAATCTTATGAGAAACTTTCAGATATACAAACTTTGTAGTATATTTGATAATTGAAGTCTTCAGTAACCACTGTTTTCAAATCCATTGCTCTTTTGCACAACTTCTCCCTACCTTGAATCATCTGTGCTCAATTTCTTTTTTAAAAAAGCAATACTTTGTTAAAAAATTATTACATTTCTTTTCAAGAATCAACATATGACAGTCAGATTAAATCCTGAGATACAAACATGATGGATGCTTACCCTTGAAGGTCAGTTAGAAATTAACAAAATTTCACATTTTAAATACAAGCCTAACACAAGCCTGTGTGTTGCCAGAGAAAAGAATAGCTACTATTGATTTATATATATATATATTTTTAAAAATCTTAAGCAAGATGCATGTTTTCTTTGTCTCAGTTTATCCATCCACAAGTGCAGAGAGGCTTCCCTATCTCCCAGGGCTTTGTAATGTTTATTTAAAAACAAACAAACAAAAAACCAACAAAACAACCCAAACAACGAAACCAAACCAAAACCCACACAACCAAAAAAAACCACCATCCCCCCGCAAAAAGACGACTGATATACTTAGACAAAAGGAGTTACGCGAGTACATACCTGTAGCAGAAACATCATGAACTTCAATGTCTGAAAGAAAAAAGATTTAGGCAGGTAAACAGCAGATGAATTCTTCTGAAATTCTGAATAACGGTCATATTTCTCTTTACTTGACAGACAAACTTATTCATAGATACGTTTTCTTTTCTGTTGGTGTACAGTTGCTAAATAGTAACAAATTTTCTGTACTTTAAATATCTATGTCCCGTGGTAAAGACAGCAATGAAATTCAAGGGATTTGTTTTTAACTTGTTTATGCTTTCAAATGACGTTGAAATAAAACAACAAAAATAAAATAAAAAAAAAAAAAGAGTTGAAAGCCTCTTTCATAAGCTCTAACCATCCATGGCTCTGTTTAAGCTTTCTTTAGTTCGCTTTTCAAGAGCTCATGGGGTATCTAACTCATTTCAATGGGAATAGCCTTTCTGAATGCTCCAGTAGGGACCAGATGGCAAGTTATTTAGAAATACTTAACTGGTAAATGACACAAGCATTAAAACCTATAGCAATCTGAAAATGCTTCAAGTTATACCAGAGCAAAAATTTATCCTAATTGTTTTCCGTTAATAACCTAGTCTCAAAGACGACTATCGAAAATCCTTTCATGTTAGTGACAGATTTATCACTTCCAAACAGTTACTCTGTCATTGAGTAATAAGTTAAAAGAACTTAAAATAAAATGTTTTGTTGTTTTTTCTCTGGTGAAGAATTTTCTTGTGCTATGAATCATGAGTAATTTAGAAGTACATAAACTAATGAGTTTTACCACATAAAAAAATGCTCTTACCTGTGCTGTTATTGAACGTTTGCACAGTTTAGCAGAATATGCCACCTTTCAGGAACAACAGGAAAATCTATACAATAGAACAATAATAAAGATGTTGGTTTGCAGTAAAACACTTAAGGAGAAGGAGAAGGCTGCTTTTAGCCTTCCATAAGAAAGCTGAATCTGTTTTGACAGTAACACTGACACGATTGCCTGAAGAGGAAACAAAACCATTTGAAAAACTCCTTATCTCATCGTCTCTAACTCAAGGAACTCCACTGAAGTTCATATCGCCCGCAGAACATGTCCTTTAGGGAATTCAGTAAAACATCACTGATGTGATTTGGACCATGGTGGAGCGTACCACTTGCCAGACATGTTTGTCTCCACTAACCTCAGCCGAAATGTTGAGTGAAATGCACTCTAGCATTTCAGAGCAGAAGTACTCAAAGGAAAGACATCAAGAAAATTCTTTTTGTCACGAGTTCCAATAGCCTGAATCTTAATCAGTTCATTAGTATTAACTCTTCAAGGCTGTTCAAGTGCTTAAGAGCTATCATGAACCGGGTCCAAAGAGCTGAGGACTGGCCGCCCCTCTGCAGCAGAACCCATCTTTCAGCAGCTGGCGATGCAGATGCATCCGCCGTTGCTCTGCCGTTCACACCTGGACCAGACCCAGCACGGGGCAATGCCAGTGCCTCATGGGTGCTTGGCGCAACTAAGAGCAGTGACAGCAAACTGAACATCCACCAGCGGAAGCTGACAGCGCAGGTGTGGCATGAGCAACTGGGGACTGGTCACACTGTTTGGGGACCCACTGCTCACCAACTCAGTAACTGGGCTTGCTTGCCCTTTGGTAAATGTACTGAAAGGCACCTGTAATCATAAATAACTGATTTGGAACACTGCCAGCTCCAAAACAGACACTTATTTCCATATAATGGCCACTTACATTTCATGTGAAAAATCTCTGTGATAATTGAAATCCATATTCTCCCAAAGCATTTTTAAGTATTAAAACTGGCTTGACTAAACTGTTTGCTTTGTCTCACATTTTCCATATAGTTTTATAAGTATGACATAACATAAGAAGAGTTTCTTTTTCCCTTTTTTTGTTTTTCCTGGGCTGGGGGAACCAACAGCTGCTGTTTATCTTGGAATCATAATTTATTCAGGAAAGGAGAGTGGTCAGAAAAATAAAAGCAACATATTACCCCGAGTCCAACAGTAAAATGTAAGTGCTTCTCACAAACACTGATTCCCTCTCTGACTTTTCACACTGTCAATCTTTCCTCTGCTACGTCCTTACTTTCCCACTTGGAATGAAATGCAAGCAACTGGGAAAACATTCTCTACACAAGAGGTATGAAGAGAAGTGAGTTTTGGCAAAATTACCCAGGCCTTTCCCACTGCCCTCCCCAGGGTCCCTCCTGAAATTCCCATGCAAGTTTCACTCTTTTGGCACTTTCTTTTGCTAGTTTTAGCACTGCTAATCATGTTGTTAATATTCAGCCTGGGGAAACTCAGGCACAGCAGGGAGAACTAACCCTCTAACCTTCCTTTTCTCTTGTGTTGCACAACACAAGTTTCATTTTTACTTAACAAAATTCATTACAGCATGTACAATCTCATTGTGTAATTTAAGTATAATACATTTTATCACAGTACATCTTTCTTTAAATATTGAAATTGTACCATCAAAGGCTTCCTGGGGAATATTTATCCATAACTATCCCACGTTTTGTCCTGTACCATGCCTAGTAACATCCAAAAACTTTGTAAGCTGCACTGCATAATGTATCTAGAAATGCATGGATGAAAATCATTGAGCTGACATGCTTTCAAAGTAGAATATTGCTTCTCCTACCTTCCTTCTAAGTTCTCTCCTCCACGCAGCAC
>NW_009650091.1:622192-635748 GCF_000708025.1 Charadrius vociferus
TCTGAGAAACAATTGTTAATGAAACCAGGACAGCAAGAACTGCAGTGATTCTATTATCACAACATTATGGCATAATTATAAAAGTCTCTTGCACAACACTGCTTCTTACTTTTCTGGACATCAAAAATACGAACGTTCTAATACACATTAGTGAGCATAACCCACACAATATACTTTCTACTAATATTTTCCGTATGCATCTTCTATTTAAATAGCTTCATATCAGAGACCTAGGTAAACAGTAAGCTGATTAGAGCCATAAATGTGTCAAGGATCAATATAAATTTAAAGATTACATTTCTTGTAGGAAGATCTTTACTGGATTTAGATGCTCTAGAAATAGTTACACAATGTGATACAAGACCCCAATTGCAGAATGATCACTAGATCTAAGAAAGAAACCAAGAATAACTTGATAGCGAAAGAAATAAGACATTTCAATGTAGAAGGGCAACCAGAGAAAAATTTCTGTTTCTATGTTTAAGGCTATTTTTGCTATTTTAAAAAAGGTAAGCACATAAGAGAAATTTCTAAGATCTTACAGACACAAAGTAATGTATAAGAGTCATTGATTCGTGTTATAAATTAGGAAGTAGAAATAAAACATGCACCAATTGCTTCCTGCATTTTCTAAATGTATTCAAACAATCTATGTTTAATTCCTAGATTTCACATGCGAATATTTTTCTTAAGATTTCAGAAGTCCCCACAGATTAAAGACTATGTAAATAAGTATAGAAGTCTATCAAGCTGCTCATTTTATTTCTTCTTTCTCATCAGCTAAGCTAATACTATCACTTTTAAAGGGCACCACTGTTTCAGCACCAGTAATAGGTTTTTTTTTTTTTGCTGCTAAAGTGTATACAGTTTCAACCTGGAAAATGTACCTGTAAACTGATTATCAATATACAGGGTAAGTAGAACAATGTGCAAAGAAGTTCAGGATTTTCCAAGGGCAGCACATGTTGAGTGTGTTATCCTTCTCTGCCCTCACCTATCAAAGGTATCATTTTTGTCCTCATTATCAGGTCTATTCCCCACCTCGCTCAACCAGGAATGCTCCTTGACAATGTCCTCCATCCTTTATAAACACGCAGTGATACAGGACATGTTGCTCTACGGAAAGCTCAGTTCTCTGATTTCAATGTTACTCTGGTTTTCCAGCTCTGAATTTATGTTGTATTTAATTCCTATTCTTGTAAAGGCAGGTTTTCCAACCATCTTATTTGCTTTCCTCCTTAGCTATCCTGTCACTCTTCTCATCTTTACTATCCTTTCTCCAACACCTTCTCTATTGTGTACTCAATAGCCAAAGAAGTTTTTGTCCTTTCTTTATTTTTAAAATAGGAATGAGCTATGAGGTGTGCTATTAAAAGATAGCACAGAAGAAGGTAAAAGAACCAGCCAGGGTATTTCAAAGATGTTTTTCTCCTTTACTTACCACCAAATGGTATCCCACAAGCAACACAAAATCATTTGTGAACTTAATCAAAAGTTCAAGGTGGCTTGATAAAAAAAGATTCCTAGCAGATCAAGAAATATAGGTGATTAGATTTGATTTACAACCCATAAAATGCTATATAGGACTCAACATTCTATATTTTGGACACATTCGATGTATTTTATATATCTCAAGATAACCTTCTACCACAACATGAAGATCAGCATAAAGTCATTCTAGCTGTGGGTTCGAGTTCTTTAGGTAGATCAATAATTAAAAGTCATTTATCTACCAGCTAAAATCCAGAGGAACTGCTCTTAAGGATGATGAGTCATAAGTGAAATTATGTGATGCAGTTAGCGGTATTACCCACAAAATTATCTTACCTGTTGAACTCACTAAATACTTCCGTATGTGATATTACATAATTTTGAAAGGAACCTAACACTGACATAAATTTCAGATAAACAATGGAGACAGCAGGTCAGAACAAATTTAGAGGAACAGGGACTAAAAGGAAGCCTTCCCAAAGAAATGCACATCTGAGAAAGGAAACAGAGACCCACATTGTCCAAAAGTGCCACTAAATAATGAATCAAGTTAAAAGAAGTTACACCTGAGTTCCTTGTCACTATATTCCATATCATTCAACACAAGTGAAAAACATGCTCAACCTATTTCCTTTGAATTTTGTGAAAAAAAATCATGGTTTGTTTTCAGGTTTAACAGTGACAGGGAACTAGATTTTGCATATTGAGTAGGCCACTCCTTGCAATTAAGCCCTCATAAATGCATGGTTTTCATATGTTACTCAATTTTCAGGAATAAACGTTAGTAAAATTAAGTTCTTATACATCTTGTCATTACACAAATAGCCTGAACTCTGAAAACTGTTGTGGCTTTGAGGGATATAATAGATCATGTTCTGCAATCACTGGAGGGGTTAGGAATCTTCAGTTCAGTTTTTCCATCTCTAATTTTCACATCAAAGGCGCTATCTACATGCATTACAGTCACCTTGGCATAGTTTAAATTAATTGTTACTTATCAAATACTTTAGTATAAACTTCTGTAAAATTTGGAAATGATAAAAGAATAGGTTTAAAATATCTGGAGACTTAACAACAAAACTTTTGAGAATGTAATTTTGGGTCATTTTGTACCGTGCATAGACTTTCACATATTTTATTTTTGTTTGCAGGAGTGTATAAATACGATACTTTTCTGACTCAAATAGTGAATTCACCAAGAAAAGAGTATTCTCTAAAAGTAGTTGCAAAACTGAATCAGCAATATGTTCTTGACTATAATAGTAACTAGTGCTACATTTCCACAAACTTCTACAGCTTCTCCTCACTTCTCTCTATTAAATGCTGCCATCCAAACACTTGGAAACTAATGAGAAGGTAAGAGCCATTGAAGCAAATATTTTTGTTCAGTGAACTGATACTCTCTTTGGTATTTAGGATAGGATCACAGCATCCATTTTCTCTTAAATCATGCAACAGGATTGAATGAGGGACCTAATAATAAAAAAAAACCCAAAACAACCAACAACAACCCACCAACCTTAGTTTTGTTCATTTTCTAATTCTTTTACTCTAACGCCTTTAAAAACTGTGCTGCCTTGCGCGATTATCAATACTTAGTTTGTTCTTTACTATTTGTTTCTCCTGAGAGCTTCCTTCATGCAGTCAGATGCACAGGCCAATAAAATATTTAAGTTTTCTTCTTTAATCAAAAAAAAAAAAAAAAAGGTACACAAAGACACAAAAAATGTTGGTATACACTGTTGAAGAGAAATCAGCTCTGGACCATTACAGTCTTGTCTGAACTATGAAAATGTATTTGTTGCGCATGCACTGAAGGATGAAAATCCTTATTTTAATAGAATTTTTTTAAATAGCATTCATCATTCCTCCTAAATTTTCTTTTTTCCTTTACTTTTGCTTCAAAAAGTAAAGTAAATATTTAATGGGCAAACTTAATTGCCTGTATTAGCTATGCAATCATGCAAACTTGCACAATGATTTCTAACTATTAAAAGAAAGATGTATTTAACGATGCTTTATTTCTTGCGTTAAGGATCTAAATCCAATCTGTAAACTGTCTCATTTTCATTTCAGGCAGAGAACATACAGGAACCACAGTTTGCATAATTGAATTTAATTTTTTGTACAATATAAAGCTTTAAGCCATCATCATTTTGGGACTGAATTACTAGGATAAGTGCTGAATCCCGATCCACCCATTACTAGGAAGAGATTCATGAAAATAATATAAAACAGCTCATAGAACAGTGTGAATTGTTTTATTCCTAATAAGCACAAATCAATTTGTATATATGTGTGCATATATATTCATACACACACTACATTTAGATGTTTTTACATCATATACCTGAATTAATTTAATTTTAATCTCTTGTTAATGAAATTTATAATGTTAATATTTGTAAAGATGCCGGCACCCTTAGTCCAGGAATAAATCCTATTGACTGGAAAAGAAGTTTAAATAAAGGTTTGTAGGGTTTTGTTCAGAGCAGCCATGAGGTGAAACATTGACATTTGCCAACTTTAAGATGATTACTCTCTAGGTATTCTCTTTTTTTTTTTTTTTATTCCCCCACTCCAGGGTGAGAAATGACACAGTTGAAGCTGAAGATACAAATGAAATACGAAGCATCTTAATCTGCTCTTCAGACTAATAATTACTTCAGATTAAATGTCTTCTGAGCCATGTATGGTGAATGTTCCATGGCTAATGGTAACAGGCGTCAAGGTAGATGATTTACTAGTTACTTCTGAGACTATAAGACATATTACATTTATACTCTGTACGTATGGCTTTGACCATAAATACAGATCAGAAGGTTATTCCCTGTGTCACATTCCACGTACTCACTTAATCTGCAGCTTCGCAAAACTAAAGTCAGAAACACCTTTGTTACAAAGTGCTTCACTCTGTTTTGCAAGAAATTTTCCTCTATAGGCTGCCCATATTACTTTGTAAATCGGAGACGTTTTATTGCAATAACGACCTCTGAATCACACATTAAGGATCTGGAAGGTTTTGTTTAGTATTCACAATACCTCACATACATACTATAAACTTCAGTAATAGCCTATATTTGAAATAGCGGTGCGGGCACTAAGTCAAAGAATATGCGCCTTACCATCTGATGAAAGTCATTCTGCAAAGATAGGGGCAATTAAAAACATCGGAGAACAGGTATAAGGCTACAAAGTGAGTTTACCTGGCTGACAGTTGGACATAATTTAGTCTGATTTGCACAACATGCAGTCCACATGAATTCATTGACTTAGCAGCTTTGTCACGTAGCCCAGAGGTTACAGTCACTTCATACAATAGCGCACCGAGCACGACTACAAGAGAAAGTCTTGCTGGCTACGCTGGTCAAGACCAACTTTATAACAAAGTATGTCATTTCACCCCACAGTTAAAGAAATGCCTTTTCTTTATTTATAAGAATGTTATTAGATAATTACATTCACTGGGATCAACTGTGAAGGAGAAATTCTGCTGGCACTAGATCAGCATAGTACATGAAGATCTTTACACTTTGCTGTATTGTGCAATATAATGAAGCGGTAAAGGACTGAACCACCAATGGAAGAACAAATAAGAAAATGTTAATTCTTATGTTAGGTGTTTCCACTATAGATAATCTTACATACTTTCTCTTCTACCCATCACGGCAGTGATATATGAATCCATGAAAATAATGAACAGATATGAAGCTGTTCTGCAATAATTTCACACCAAGTACAGACGGCTCAGAATTTGTCACCAAGGTCAGCAACAACAAAAAGTATTAAACTGGAGAGCTAACCTTCTCAAATACAAGGACTTCTGTCAGGAAAATGGAGAACAATGATGGCAAGTCTCCAATCCACAGGATACCAGATGAGAGTGTGAGCCAGCACTAGAGAAAAGCTGAAAGGCAACGTTAAAATTTACCTAGATAACACCTCTTACCTGGAAGAGTGGGCAAGGCAGGGCCAAGTAGTATATTTTTCTCCTGTTCCTTTTTTTGGGGTGTGTCTTTCCAAAATGTTTTTCATCCACAAAGTGACTTTTTATTTCCAAATAGATACAGAAGCCCCGAACTTTAATGAATGCAGAAAATGAAATACATTGCCTCTAGCTGAACACTAGAAAACCAGTGTTAGCTTCATTTGCATTACCAGCTACTCACTTGTTCCATATGTCCACATGATATCTATGAAAGCTTTGAGGTCTTCATTTTTCTGTCAGAGGCTGTAAAGATTAGTTAATGTGCTTTTTCTTTCAGCATAAAAAAAATTTCCATATGCAAATTCATGGTTTATTCAAATTCATAAACCCAACTACAGAGCTTTTGCTGCTAGTAGTAGAGCAAGAGGCAATAATGCCCTGCACTGAATTTTTTACTGCCTGGCCTCAAAGCTGACATTCCTATCACCTCAACATTTGTTTTTCCACTATCAAAGCAGCTGAATGCTCTACAGTAGGAAGTACAAAACCAGATTTCTCTTTCTACTTTCCTATTGTTTGCAGTTTTGTTAAGAGTCCTTAAAAAAAAAACTTGAAGAGAACAGCAGGGTACAATCAAAAGGGAAAAAAAACCACCCCACCAAACGAACAACAGCTATCAGCAGCCAACTACTTGCCTTATTCTCATTAACACAATCTCAGTATTGTGACCTGAACATAGGTTGGTACCTGATCTTCAGGAAAACAACAGGAAAAACAGTTTTATGAAACTCATAGTATTATAGACAGGGTAAGGATGGGAGTTTCCAAGCAAGCAAGGATGACAGGTTACCTGTGATTAGGGAAACTGCAAGGAACACACCGCTTCAGAGCAAACAGCAACTGGCAAAGACCGTGGTTGAAACTCCATCCAAAGTTGTGGTCGGGGGGAGTACCTGTGGAATAGGGACCCATTTGACAAGTTTAGCTTCTGAAACGCTCCTTCCTGCTTTTAATAGCAACTTTGAAAACCGATCTGCAGACTTTGGCTTGGATAAGGGGGTCTGTTTTGCTTTTATTCCCTTTGGCACATAGTAGGGAAATTCAAAATGCTTATGAGATTGGATAAGTAAAATGGATAATTGTCCTGTTTCTGCATCAATTGACTTTTTAACTAAGTTGTGATTTCACAGCCAGCTATTGCATTCATTTATGTCTCTCCAGCCACTACCTCAAGGCAGCGTAGAATTTACCAAGCAAGTTTTTTTATTTAAAAAATAAACAAACAGGAAAAAAAACCCAGAAACAAAAACCACCCCCAAAAACCCAACCAACCAACACAATCAACCAAAACCCAAGTTATATCTTAGAAGAAAACCAGCTTGACACTCCAAATTGGGATGAATTTTCAATGTAAAAGAAAAATATAAAACAATAAATAAACAAATAATACTAATAAAAGAACACCCCCAAAATAAGAATGTTTCTCTTTCCTGACAGGCATGTATTATTTATTTAACTTCTCCGTTTTGGAAGTATTCTACTTTCCATTTTGGAAGCTTTAAAGATTCTTTAAAGATCTATCCTGTTGCAAGAAAAAGAAACAGAATTAGTATTTGTCAGAATCTTACTGGTATGAATCCATGCTAAACACCTACTTAATATGTATGTAAAACCGCCTATTTTCCAAGTAACACATACTTGCATTTTTATATCTTTTAGATATAAGTTTTACAAACATGCATATACGTATACCATTATAAAATCTCTTCACTTTGAGATCCAATAAAATTCTAGTTTTCCCAGGCCTACAGCAAACTGTTTCATGCTAGACAAGGCCAAAATGCACATAAATGGATTATGAAACCCAGAGGCATCCGATTCTGTTGAAAAGATCTTTGATGAGGTCACACTATAAATAGAAAAACACGTTCCCATTTTTTCCCCAACAGCCCAAGGTTTAAGATATTTTCAGATTCTGCTTTTCTGATAACATAAGCTGTAATTCACACCAAAAAATAGAATAGACTCGAGTGTGACTGCATCTATTTAGGAACAACCATGAGGCAGCTGAATAAAATGCGCGGAAGTTCTGAAAACTTATTTCACTGAGTCAACTGAGAAAAAAAAAGGTAAATGTAATTTAATGTTTATGTACCTAATCTATTAAAAAACACTTCTGATAATTAATCAAAACATTCAGTATAGTCTAAGACTCATATACAGGAAAATATATAGGGTACTAAAGCGTTATTAATTTTATTATCATCATCAAACTTCCATTTAAATTAAACATTAAATGTTGACATTAGAAGTCATAGAAAAGGCTCAATTTCTAGATTAACCTGTTACTTAATGTGGCACGTGCTGCAGAGTTACAAGGAATGAAAAATAAAAACAAGTGAGAATTTTGACTTTCTAAATGCTTATCTATGAACTTCTTTATATTCTCATAGCCAGTGGGTGCATTGGCCGTCTGTCCTAAATCACACTACAAAAATCTTCCTACATAAACACTAATTTAAAAATTCCTACCCTCCCTTTGAGTAAGTGTCCAGAGCAGAACATAACTCCATTACTACATATTATTGAAGTAGTGCCTTTCCTGGTCTGCCTTGCCACCTGAGCTATAAATGAAAACCAAGAACATGCTGAGACATACCCGTAACAGAGATTTATCTTTATTTGGGGTACATATGAACTCTGACAGTGGGGATACGCTTGGGCCTTCTCAGGTTCCTCCATCCTCTTTCTTGCTTTCAGCAGCAATGTACATTTTTTGTGTTTCTAATATAACGTTATAGTGCAATTCCGTAGTACACTGATTCAGGTTAAAACAATCCACCAAAAAAGAAATCAGTAAAGTTATGAAAGAACCACATTAAAAGTCTAGTTGTCAAAGGGAGAGGGGAGGTACTTTTCCACCCTGGTATCCATGTTCAGACAGGGAAATGCTTAAATTCATTAATGCTTAAGTTCATTCTGGCTAGAATGAACCATGTTAGAGTAAAAAGCAATGGTTTTTAACATTTCAAGAATGCTTTTAATATTATTGTTTTGGTCCATATGATTTGGCAAAATCTATTTGAATTCATGAATTGTTTTGTATTCTCAGAAATGGAAGCTTTAGTAAATTAAAAAATGAGAGACATTTTTACAGGCTAAGCCAAGAGTTTGCTAGCAGCTATTCCACTTTACACTCTCAAGCAGTACAGGACTGCATTATAAGATCTTAAAAAGTGTAAGAAGAAAATGTGTAAAAATAAAAAAAGCTTCTCTACGGAATTGTGAAGGGAAAGGTAAGTCACTAGAGATGCAGAAATGCATTGAAAAGAGTGCATTTCTAGTACAATATAAAAATACTGGAAAAAATGGGAAAAGGAGTGTTAAAGAACAAAAATATTATAAAGGGAAGGTAAAAATTCAGATGAAATATGGGCTTTACTGCACAGAGCAAGAAATTGTTTCATTTTCAGGCTCCACTTGACGTTGCAAAACCAATCTTTCACTACCAGAGCTCCCCCCCGCCCTTAGGTTTGGTTTGGGTTTTTTTTTTTTGAGGAAAAAAGAGATCCAAGAATTAGACAGCTATGTAGTAGTTCAACGAGTATGAAAATGTGCCAGCAATTTAATCAATTTCACATTCAGAAGCTCCTGAAGTTTGAGAGCACATTTGGTCACATCTATATTTAAATTTGTTAGACTTAGTCATAATTTCTAAACATACTTTCCATAAGTCCTTCTTTTCTTGAAAGAAACATTTGCTGTAGAATAATGAATATGAATTATGCAAAGAAAATCTTTAAAGAAATTCTTCTTGCATATTTTAAGCCTGTTAAAAAGTTGAGTTTGAAAGACATTGTCATCCAGAGAGATTCATTTCTTTTTATAATAAGAAAAAACATCATAAAATGGTAGTACAGAATATGTCAGTTAAGTTACTCTAGGCAGAGAAATTTGTGCCATAGCTATTCTTTTGATTTTTTTTAAGGCTAGAAACCTTACACTATTCATATCGTAGAAAGTAAAAATTTTTGATTCAGTGCCTTACCTCAACTTGAAGGCAAAAAAAAAAAAACAAAAACCCAAAACACTTAATGTTACCTACCTGACAAAACTTTTCACATTTAAGATAAGAGCTAACTTCAAAAAGTGATTCCGCCATGGAAGATGGAAGTCTGCTGCCAGCCTCAGGATTCAACACCACTAAGTTAAGCAGCAGCTCCTACAGGAATTACTGGCAACTCTAAATTAAGCTCTTCCACAAGAGTTCAGTTAGAAAAGTGATAGACACAGAAATGAGCTAAGCTGTATCAACTCATTACACCTTTTAATCCCAATGCAAAAAAATCCTGCCGTGCTTAGACCTGGGTTTTGCTTCATTTGCCAAAATGAATCCTCCCCCTGCATGTAGACATGAACACTGATCCCAAAGCTAGCTTTAGCTTGGTGACCTATTCCTTCTCCTAAATGCACTTTGGAGGCAGCAAGTAGCTCCAAGTCTTAAAATTTGTCTAAATCTCTTCTAAATCTAGCTATAAAATAATCCTTGCTTTCAATCTTGGGTTCTCTTTTTAAGTCTAGTCTGGTGACCCTTAGCAGACAAACTAACTGATTTCCAGCAACTTCTCTGAATCAAGAACTAACCTTACTTCAACTTAGCTTCCCAGAAATTCGGACCTTAACAAAAATTCAACCCTAACCTTGTCTGATATTAGTCCAGGGGTAATATTTCACAAGACCTGATTAAAATTGTAGGAGATGATAGTACTTCCGGAACCCATCTTGCATCTATGTACAGGACTTTCTCTGACCCAAACAATTACTTTAACAGCCATGCTTGGGTCTTTTCCTCTCTTTCTTTTTAGCACCAAGCACTGACTTTCCACTTGCAAGCTCAAACATCATCGGGACAGACACTCAGCCTTAAAGTTAACAAAAGGACAGTAATCATTACCAGAAGCAGACCTAGAACCTTTACTCAGACCATTTTACCTCTTTAGCTTCATGTCAAAGTCTTGCTGTCTGACAGAGCCTCCACAAAGGTGATCAGGTAAGGGCATCTCTTAGCAGAAGCCCAGAGACATCTCTGATAAACTCAGCCAAAACCTTCTTGATAGGGAGTAGCTAGCAGGACAAAGAAACCCTTAATGAATTGACCTCCTAGGAAAACAGGAGTCAGAAACAGCTATTCAAGGAACTAATGTCCTTTGCCCACATATGTATCCACACCAAAAAGGTATGGAACAAAAAAACCAAAAAACCAAAAACATATTGCCTGCCCAAAAGGAGCCTCTCTGCAAGAGCTTCTCTACACAGGATCTCCCAGACAGACAGGACCATGGCCGGGGATGCCGGGCTGACTCCATCTTCCGTAACATTGATCATCTTTAAGGGACACTTTTCCATCAACGGTCAGACCCACTCCTGGGAGCGGCTCAGTGCTCAAGGAGCAGTAAATCCAGAAACTGTTGTGAGCAACAAAGAATATATAATAATGGCAAATGAAGGAAATTGCCTGGGATTTTTTTCCTTTCTTATTTAACCTTATACTTTACGGCCGCTATATACTGAGTCAGTCTGCCTCTTTATCCCAAATACTTGGCACCTAATAAAAGAATGACATATTCATTTTTTATCTCTTTTTTCAATTTTTAGTAACAAAAAAATACACAAGGCAGTTGTTCTTTTGTTCCCTTCTTTCAGTTTATAAGGCTGTGTTACCTGGAAGAGTGTTTCTACAGATGCTATTTTAGCACACAGAAAAAATGACACTTGTCTCCCAGAAGAACTGTAAGTAAAGGTTTTATCCTCTCTTTATGTTATCTTTGAGAGGCAGTTTCATCCCATCAGCTTTGCTGTTTTTGTACGTGTTGAGATCCTTCAGACTACAAATGAATTTGAATTAATACATTTTAAAATATATTAACATAGAAGTACCCTTTCAATTTTATAAAATTTTTGGTCTACAGTCATAAACAGGAACTTTGAAAACTGTTTGAACTTGAGTTTATTTTATAGTTTCATGGATAAAAATGATTATCATTAGCTTTTTTTATTTTAGGTACCTTTAGGTGTCCATATACATTTTGGTACTGACCCAAGTCTCACAGTTTTGAGTGCTTCACGTGTAATAACATTTCAGTAAGATTAAAAGAAACTAACAAGAAACATCATCTTCCTGCATAAGACCTTCCTGCCAGCACTACCTGTCCTTCTTACACATGCTGTTCCCGAATATTTCAGAGTTGGTAAACTCAAAGAAGGCGTATCTGACCTGAAAGAGATCTACTGATTCAGTAGTTAACAGCAAAAGAGTTTCAAAACAATTGTTGCAGGGTTCTAGTGAAACCAACCAGACCTGCAATCCACTGAAGAACTCCGGTAACTTCAAGAATGCAACGTTTTCCCTAACTTGCACTCAGTGCCCTGTTACATGCGCGGAGTCACCGTTAGCAGTGATTCCTGAAGCACAGGGAGGAAAAATGTACTGTGAAATTCAGCACTTCTAACAATAGCAGATTGTTGGGTAAGAGTTCTTTTAGTCCAAAGTCCAACTACAATTCATTAAGCAACAATACCCACCTATCTACCGTAAATTCACGTATTTGAAGAGAGTTGCTCAAAATTAGGTTTAGTTCTGAATCAACAGAAATTTGTATACCAGAAACATAACTCCTGATAAACAATTATAGAACTGGATAAACAAATAGAATGTTGTTCTAGCAATTTACAAGCTCTTCCTACACAGAAAAAAATAAAACCACACTGTCCTTATCAAATTGTTTTTAAAATGTTTCTCAGTCATGTTTTCTTCACACATCTGTGCAGAATGGGGCTTTTTCATTAGCATCACTTGCCTTTCTCATATTACCATTTGCAGTTTTTCTTACTCTAGAGAAAGTATCTTCAGGGTTAAATGTTTAAGGCACTAATTTTGCTTTAGAGAAGCGGACCCTATGGGTCAAATCCTAGTCATATTATAAGCATAAAAACTTTGTTCTTAAAAGGTCATTTACTTAGAAGGCAAAAGGACTGTAGTTTATTAATGGGAAATAAGCCAAAAATGAAAAATCTAAAATATCTATCCAGCGTCCTGCTGATTCTGCAGGTAACTTTTTCCAAGTGCACCAGTCATCATAAAAACTGGGGAAAAAGTCTTTACTACAAGCAGTAGCGCAAAATAGTCTGCTGCGACAGGTTAGCATTTTCATATCACAATGGTCAGAGACTTACGTTCAGAGAAAAAAAAAATAAACACAAAACAAAACCAAAACCACATAGATGTAGTCATAAACCATTCTTACAGTTTTCTTAAGAAGCCCAGATTTGTGAGACTTTGCGTAACATTTGTCATCTTATTTTTCAACCTCAGCCTGCCTGCAATGTTAACAACGTGAATGTCACTTGTGACATTCAGTTGTCATTACCAACTAGTCATACGTGATATTTTCTTTTATCATCACTAATAATTATTAGCTGTACTAAGCAGATAGAAAGCATGATGTAGAATTCATTCAGATTGGAGCACTTGTTCAGATTTGTTGTGGAACAGGGACACTTCATTTCCTCTGCATACATACGCCCAACTATCAAAGTATCTGTAGGATGCCCTGAAATAACGGGATCCTGATTCTGCAAACATATGTGCGGATTTTTAATTTATGAATTCACAGACCTTATTGAAGCTAATCACAAACACAGATAGGCATGCGTGTATCTGAAGGACAGGGAATTTTTGGCTCGGAAAAATGGGTTTATTTTATAGAGAAGTTAAAGAAATGCTGATTCCTAATAACATTTAGAAAGCACAGCAATGGATGAAAACCAGATAATCCTAACAATTTTTGGAAAATAAGCACAGTTATATGCAGTATTAGTTCTGTTACTGAGACTGAGAAAAATAGATGTCCTACAATGCTATCGCATATACTCCAGTTACCAAGAAGAGAATAATGATTTTAAATATCAATATTTAAAAATAAAACTAATAAACCACCTTGAAAACTGTAAATCTCTACAACAGCGCATAAACAAGCAAAATCCAAATTTCAGTCATTCTATGCTGATATTCTTTATATCAAAGAAAACTTAAAGGAAATACTTGAAAAAAGATGGCAATTATGTCCATAAACATGAT
>NW_009650091.1:635778-651581 GCF_000708025.1 Charadrius vociferus
GGAATAAGTAATCTGCCAATATTAGCCCTAGCCCACTGCTTCGAAGATCTTGGATTCAAGTTCTTGCTCCACTACGACCCGTGTGATCACAGCTAATTTCAATAGTTTATCTGTGCTTCAAATCCCATGTACAAATCAGACTTTTCAGGCGACGCTCGCCCTCACAATGAAATGAAGGAAAAACAACAGTGTTAAAATTCAGATTAAAATTACTTTAAAATAAACAGTATTGTTTCAGATGCTAGCAGCAGATTTTAGCTAAGCGTGAGAAATCAACAAACTGTGTAATGCACAGGTCTTTGAAGAACTGACCTCTGAGTGTAGGACTTTTTGCCAGGCTGATTTGCTACAGGGCAATACAGATTAACGGCAATGAAATACATTTCGCTCATCCTCCATCTACTATTTAGTTCTGTTATGAGACCAATGTACTTAATATATTAAAAACATTTGAAAGAAAAAAATTTAGACATATTCAAAATAAAAAGAACATGACCGTCCCACCAAGAATAGACAAAGACGATTAAAAAAGAAGGTTCAAGAATTAAATACAGCCTCCAAATTAGGACTGAGATACAATAATAAGGTATTCAGGAAGGATGAAAAACAAAGCTTGCTTTCTATTGTCTGTTCTTTGTGTGATCTGTCTGGAGGCTTAGTTATCAGAGGGGTGTTCAAAGAACTGCTGCTTACTTGGAAGAATGGAACAATCCTTTTTGAAAACATTTGTAAAAGGAGTATTTTTACAGAAAATAAAATAAAATAAAAAGGATAAATGTTAATTGTACTGATTCCACCCTAAGAAAGTCAGATGATGACGTAGTAACCTTTAAGCTTATGAAGGCTCAGAGCTACCACAAAACACTACCTAAATTCCATGCAGACTTTTGACAAAAGAATGCACAAAAAAGCTCAGGACAGGCTGACTATCACCAGAGTGCTCTTTCACTCTCTCCCCGACAATCCCAGGGAGGAACAACTGTGTCCTGTTCTAGAAGAAGAGAAAACCAACAAAGCACCACCAAGAGTCACTGTAACCCGGGAAACAGTTTTATTAGTAGCCCATACATGGATGACTCCACACTTCTCCCTGCCCCATTCATTCTATTTCTACTACCTCAGCTGACAAAGTCATCCTGTTTCCGTAAAGTGATTTGGTACTCACGACAAGTAAGTTTCCTGTACTGTATTTTTATGTTTTAGTATGATAAATTAAAGCGAATAACATGAAATACACTAGACCCCAAAGAAGAAAAGCATCAACTTCCTCTTAGCATCTAGCCAAAAATACTAGTGCTTGCCTACTTCAAATTCAGTTGTCTGGTAGAGGTTCAGATTAGTGTAGCTGGAAAGCAGCCAGAAAACTTCCATTCATTGAAACACGAAGGATATTTTCTCATGTCTTGCTATAAATTCCTCTTTTTTTTTTTTTTTTTTTCTTCTTCTTCTTTCTGGTTGAGCCAAACAGTGTCTTTTAAAAGCTGTGTCTTTAAAATTCAGGAACAGTAGGAAAACTAGTAAGAAGGGAGTCTTGGACGCCTTCATCTGGTGTCATTTATACCTTGCATTTACAAGAGTAGAAGTCCCTAAAAAGTAAAGTTGCAAAGTCCTACCTTTAAATTTTCTGCTAAGAAAAAAAGAAAGAGGGGGGAAAAAAAAAAAAAAAAGAGGGAGACTTAAGTCAAACTCTAATGTGGTAAATAAAAGAAAGAGTGCAATTAATGTGAGACCACATTCCACAGAAATATAATGCCCAGGGGAAAGGACTAAAGAGGTACTTTTAGAGCAATCCAAAGGTGATCTTTTCACATCTTTTCTATTCATTGGACAGATAACAGAGCAACCATAACATTTACCTAACAGTGTAACATAAGAAGAGGGTGCATAATATATATCAATAAGGGAATTATTTTTTTCTTGGGTGTCTAATGGGTTATTCCATTATAAATAAGTAAACAGCTTGCTCCAGACAATATCCATTTACCACAGTAATAAAGATTCGTAAAAGAACCTTAGTTAGCTGGTAAGATTGCAAAGTAATCTGTTCTCCTTTTATTCTTCTATTTGAACTTCCTACACAAGGAAGAATGATTTAACATGCTCCTTTGTGATAACGTGTTGTTAAAGCAAACGTATGCTACAGCAATATTTATCTGCCTTTCTTTGGTTTGCACATTTAAGGCTGCAGGGGCCCGATTCTAAGCTCTCCTAATTCAGTAGCTGAAAGCATTTCTTGCTTTCACATAATCAGATCCCGGCACGTCAAAAATTACTTCTACAAAAAGACCTCACACTTTCCCCAGTGCTAACTACAGTGTTACAGAGGAAAGTTGGCTTTTGAACACTCGTATTTAAACTAATGCATACAAATAAAATTATATGTGCATATGCGGCAACGGTATGCAACTTCAAACGTGGAAAAAATGTTCAAAATTTAGATTAAATGAGAAAGATTTTGCAATCAAGCAAAATACCAGAGGTATAAAGATACTAAATTGAACAACACACTGAAGTTACTTATGTTAGACATTTTTATTTACTCACCATTTTTCCTAAAAGAACCCAGAGTTTAATAACTATTTCTTTTTCCCCCCCAAATCCCATACTGAAAGCAAACAGTTTTAGGGAGAGTATATGCAACTATGCGAGTCCCTGAAAGACTTTGATATTTCTGATATTTACTGTTTCATGGCATACGTCTACTTTCACTAGAAAGAAGGAGATTCAGAAATGAGCTCAAATCATTCAGAGATTGGTATTCATGCGTGCTGGTTCAGATGGGTTATTGTTAGTATGATAGGCAGCCAACATTAAATGTCAAATTAACATGAAATATAAAGATAGCAATATGTTGAATTTTTTATACTATACACATTGGAGTGAAAAGATTATTCCAAATTGATCCTCTAGGGCTAATAACATAAAGTACCTAACTCAGTATAAAATTTTATTTCTTTCATGCCAAAAATGTTATTTTACAAATGTAAACTAGAGATCTGTTACTGAGTAAAATATTGGACACAACAGTAAATGCAGACCAAAAAGACTTACTACACAACAGGTATCGCTAAACATATCAAGAACTGAATATCATGAATATATAAGGAAAAATGCAGAACCTATCTGGATATTCACCTTCCCCAAGCTGTTTGCTAAATATATGGCATTTACCAGTGCAGAATAATCACTAGAAGCAAATTAATCTTACGATCTACTAAGGTGGTATTTGTTGTATTAAAGCACGATACGCTTCCACTAAAGCTTTTGTAGATCAAATAGTGCGAGAAAAGTCTTCTGAAGGAATGTGAGAAAAGAACCACTGGAAGATATTATTTGCATTTTTATTTTTTAAATTTTGTTATTATTTTTATTATTATTTTGATATTTGCCATTTGAGATATTTCAGTTTGTTCCAAGTCATGAATTGCTACAGATGGAAAAGGTTTTCAACAAAGTATTTTTGCTAGGAAAAAAATCTGGATAAATGTTTTGAAAAGAATAAAAGTTCTGAACCAGAAACAAAGATACTTAGCCAGTATAGGAAGTCCAAAATAGATCAGTAGCTCTGGCTCCTAAATACTATATAAAAGTTCAAATTTAACAGATGGAAGCAAAGAAGATCCCGTGCTGGAGGCATATATCATTATCATGAGGCTACTTAATTGTTTGGAATAGAGTAAGGCTTATTCTGTGACCAACTACCAACTATTCCTGTTAATTTCTATTTCACTGCCAGTTAGTATTATATTTCTAATTGGAAAAAATAAAAAAAAACCAAACAAAATTGAAGTCTAAGAAATTAGTTTGAAGAAAAAATTTTCTCTCTCTCTCTCAGTAAAGGACATCATTTGGATTATGCATATAAAACCAGATAATAAATACACGCGAAACTCCATGGGTTAAATACTGATGGCAACAAAACCATGAAATTTGTGAGCATTGCTTTTTCAGAGGATTAGTTTTCCAGTTTGAGTAAGTTATGGCAAAATTCCCTTGTCCTGAGCTGGACATATGTGTAGCTATATGCCATTGTTTCCCTACGAAAAATGTTTTTGTTTGTTTTCCTTATTTTAAAATCAATTAGTGCTTTTTGTCATATATTTTAAATCTGGAAAAAAGTGTGATGTGTTGCAAAAAGTATTTCTGAACTGGTGTCACTCAAATTGCAAAATAAACATTTGATAATTGGCAAAAATGCCAGAAGGAAACATTTTCACTTTAATTATTGGTTGTGGTTGATTTTAGGTATTTATATGTTAAGAATTAAGAAAAAAATATTTTGAAAATATATTGCAGGATTAATTCTAAATTACTATTTTCATTCCATGTTCTCTTTCTTATTTGCCTTGTTTATATCATACTTAAGTTAGATCAAAGGCTATTATTTGTAGAAGTAATCAGGCCTATTTTCACCAGCATCAGTCATGGCTTGTCATTATCAATGAGATCTCTGCTCAAGAGTAGTTTCTATGGAAACCATCACTGATATTACTGACATTTGTAACATGGTGGGGTTTTTGGGGTTTGTTGTTCTTTGTCGGGGGTTTTTGGTTGGGTTTTTTTTTTTTTTTTTTTTTTTTTTTTTAGGAACATGACTTTTGTTCTCATTGCTCACTTTCTCTGTATAACTTTTTTGCATACTCCAGGAACGTGGCAAAACCCAATAATAAGATCCTGCATCATCTATTAAGACCTTATGGTTCTCAGAGGTCTGGATCTACTGCAAAAATAAAGAATATATACCGTAAATGATTTCTCAGGAAAACATTTTGCTTTTGGAAGCGTCATCCACAATGGGAAGTATTAAAACAGCAATAGTTTAAAGAAACCAATGCATGGATAGAACACAGTCAAATCGCATCCTACGGTGCAATAAGCAAGACGTTAAAAACCACAAAGAAAGCATTTAAGACGCACAATTATAATACAATATATAAAGAGAATCTCACTACTGATAGATTGTATTACTTGGCTAATATTACCTTGCTGAAAATCTGACAGATTGTAGAAATACAGAAGAGATTGTTTAAATTCAATAGACCAGCTGCAAATTAAACTAGACTATGTTGGCTGTGTAATCACTGAAGATGGCATGGTGCCAAATGCATCAAAAATGCAAGCTCTTACATAAATGTCTACAGTAGAAAGCATAAAGCAACTGGAATAATTCCTATAATTTTTCAATTACTTAGACAAATTCTTTCCAAGCCTTGTTCAAGCTACAATAAAGTGCTGTTCCAACCTCCGAAGACAGGAGTTCTAGAAGAACTGTCATAACAATTTTGTTTTTCCAATTAAAAGTATTCTCCTAGGTTAGTTAGGGGCTTCCACATAAAATCAAGGGCAGATTTTTTTGATACCCGATAGGAATATGTCGTAGGAACGTGTTCTCAAGCTTTATATCAGGTCAGTAAGACAACAGCAAACCAGGAAAAGAAAAGGTGTTCCTTTGAACTATATGGCAATTGCAGGTGAATCCAGGTCAATATTGGAGTTTTAAGAGAAAGCGCATCGTATAATAAAACACCAGAAAGACTGATCAGAAAACTGTTCCATTAAAACATATATATGGGCGTATCTGCTGTGGTTAGGAATAAAAATTACAGAATATTGAGAAACAAGGAAATATACCACTAAAAAGGAAATAGTAATTGTAGATGCACCGACAAATTACATTTAGTCTCAGGATTTCAAGGAATACACCACTGATAAGTAACATATCACCCCTATAGACTCAACAGGGACTTATTTCAAACAACTGTAAAAACAAATAGAGATGCCAAATTACAACTACTGTTAGAATCTAACCCATTTATTAACTACCAGGCAGTCTGACAAAGAAAAGAATTGTAGACAATGACTTTAACTAATCCAGCAGCAGATGGATGTATGACCTGAAGTATGTGGTATTACAGTTGATGGAAGAAAACTATAAAGGAACTTCAAAAAAATTGCCAGATACATTTAGAATACTATCATGAAGCCATGAAAGAAAAAGCTTACCTTTCCAAGCAAATTTGGTTCTATTATTTTCGCAATACTTCTAAAGAGACAGCAACTAAGCATATACCCCACCAAGGTATCATTTGTTCTCAAAAAATCTGAAGTGAAAAAAATCAGATTAGACCTACTGAAGAGAAAAGATAATCACAGAAGCGTGGATCATATCAGTTACTATTTGAAATGCTGAAAACTAATAGAGCCTATGCGCCCCTGTTCCCCATCCCCCATAGGGAACTGCTGTATAAACTTATCAAGTCATTATTTAAGTAGGACATTCAGAAATTATGGTAGACCTCAACCTGCAAAGAAAAAAAATTAGTACACTTCCAATGAAGACACGAGAAGAAAAGATGTAACATCACATCCAGCCCATTCTCATTCAGTTATTATAAACAAAAAAACTGAAATTCCAAGAACTTATAGAAAAATCTCAAGACTGATATAATTTTTAAAGTGGCTATTTTCTAACACATACATATAGCTGAGCACATATAGGGCTTGCCCAGCTGTTAATGAACAGAAGGCGAAAAACAACTCCAACTCAGGAAAAGACAATGGAAGTTCTGCCAGCTGTCTTGGCACAAGATTGGTACTTAAACACATTGCTAGAAGCTTTAAGAGTTTTCTTAAGGCATCCCTCCTTAATTCAGTATAAACACAAAGGACTAAATATAAATAATAGAAAGTTCACATTATGCAGACAGTGTAAGAGAGAAGAAAAAAATATTTCCCAAAGCTTCTAGGGAGACTCTACTACAGCGGCAAATCCATGATCAAGAAGTAGAAAATAGTATACCTAACCAATCTGAGCAGTAGTGTTCCAGATGAAACAGACCAACCGTATCAAATCAAATCAGCAGTTTAACTGTTCATCACATCAGGACTGCATCAGATAGGATCCTCTGCAGAAGGAAACAAAGAGACAGTAATTCCGATACGCAAGCGTACCTGAAAACTCGCTAACAGCCTACATTGTTAACTATTTTTCTAGACTGTAATGAAGCAAATACATTTTATCAAATCTCAGCAGCACATTTTTTCAAGACAAACACCAGGTTAGGCTTTTCCTCACCCACAACTTCAAAGAATTGGCATATTTTGGATAAGTTTTCATTGATATATTTATTTATAACTTAAGTCAATTTTCATTCCTACTAGATCTCTCAATTCCTGAAAATAAATTTATACTACAATTGCCATATGATTTAATGTCAGATAAACAGTACGTAACTTTAATAACTTTATTATTCATCGTGCATCATACCCATTTTGATACTACCCTAATTTCTTCATATACAGATTAAAACAGTATTCTCAACATAAAAACACACATTAATGCAATTTGTCAGATGCTACTACATCTCTGCAAGCCTTACAAATGCTTCCATTTCTTATCCTCGTAATGCAAAAGACTTGACCGTGGGTTTTTTTTTTTCAGTAGAATATATATAGTCAATACACCAAAGTCCCAGAAAGTTAGTTTCACTTGCTGGGTGCTAGTAGCTAGACCACATCGTTTTATGCCTTTGATAAGCAAGAAAAAATAATCCTTTCTTAAAGTATTTCCTACACATCCTAACTCAAACTATACCTTGCATAGTCCCTAGTTGTGGCATGTAATGTGTATAAGTATGTATATACACACACGTGTACCAATGCTTACACACACACTTCACAAGTCCTTTGGGTAAATGACATCAATCAATTCTGGTTCTCATAATATCAATTCTAATAGAAATATATACATAAACCTATAATTTAATAAACTCTCCCATCTTTTAAGGGCCTTCTTATTTTAAGCAATTATCGTAGAATTTTACTTCCTTGATATAAGAAAGGAAAATACAAGAAAAATCTGCGTTTATACTTCCATTAATATGAAAAGCAATAAAATATTCAAGCAAATAAGTGGTTTTAAGAATCTGAATACCTATTGGTTGTGAGTTAGGCTGCCATTAAGACCTAGAGAAGCCAGATCTCCTGAGCAAGATAGTTTCAGGAGACGCAATTGTTTACTGTCCACTAGTTCAAGGTATGGCAACATCTGAACAAACTAGACAATAACAGAACACATCTGCTGAAAGACTTAGAGGGGTTTTTTTTCCTTAACTCAAAGTCTTCAAAAGCAAAGGTTACAAATCCAGCAAATTCTGCCCTTACTGAACAGATCTAAATGTAATAGATACGACAGAACAATGTTAACGTTTACAGAAAGTCAGGATAATGGACTGCTTTTTTATTTTTTATTAACTTCCTCAGTTCATTAAAGGTGCAACTCTCATTGCTGTATGATACATGAATAAAAATTAATTTAGACAGACCACATTACTCACATTACTTCTGGTGATAATTAAGTTAACTATTTTAACACTCTGATTAAAAAAAATAGTTTAAACAGCATCAGTTTTATTATTTTGATTGCACTCAAATAACTTACCAGGAATATTATACTGGAATTATTTGTTCTCCACTTACCACAAACAAGGTAAGCTCTGAACTGGATTGAGGAACTAAACTGTAGTTCTGCAGCAAATCCTAGATTATTTTTCAAACATCTTCAGAATGAGCGTGTGCATACAGACACAGGTGTGCATATGCCCGCGTACTGAATAGAAGCTGGTTTTATATAATGAGACTCCAAATAATTTTCATAATACATCGTGACTAGTACCAAAATGAACTCTTGCCAGAATTAGAAAGCACGCTTATGCAAGCAAACAATTATTTACTTTCCCCAAACAAATAAAAGTGACCTAATTTGAATCATCACCTAACTAGCTTTAGTTTGCATTAAACAAAGAAAGAGAACTAATGTAGAATTCCTATGACCTCTTATTTATACTTACTTACACTTAGTTGCCAGATTCAATGAGTACACTATGAAAATGTTTAGACCAAGGCTGTTTTATTAGGAATAGACACAGCCTGCGGCACAGCTACTCATTATGTTGATCTAGAGTCATAGTGTGCCTTAATGATGGGTTGGAAAATCCATCTCGTTTGAAGTGCACAACCTGAGGTTATATTTAATGTATTCATTCTAATGTACTCTGCCTCCAATTGGTATTGGTTTTCTTGAGAGGTGGAGATTTTCACTAAAGGAAAAACAACACTGAAGAGGAAAAACAGGAGAGTAAAACAAACTAGTCCATTAGGAGGAAGGGCATGCTATCACTTTTAAACACATCAGGTGCCTTGGAGAGCCACTTTTGTGTCTTAGCAAAATGGGATCCTTGCATATATCTGTATTTTCCAGCGTTCAGCTTTGGACCTGGAATGAGATCCAGCCTAGAATGATTAAGCAGGATTCTTTCAGGCAGTTTTCTCACACATTTTCAGCAATATTAGTTTTTTACAAATGCATAAAATACGGTTACATGCATGTAAGGTATGAAGAACAAAAGAGTGTTCTGCCCAAAGATACATTGATTTCAAGTAAATCACTTAATATACCCATCATACTACTTTTTTTTCTTAAATTGCATTGCTTTTCTTCTTCCATTCACACTATTACCATGTTTCCTCTCCTACCTACTCTTTAATTCTAGTTATATCCCATCTTCTCTAAATGTCTTTGAGGTCAATCCTTTCTCAAGACTTGTTGAAATGAATGCTTCCTTTCAGACCCAGCATGCATTTCGAGAAACATTTTCATGATCTGAGTACTGTATCCTATAATATGTATTCTAAGAAGAGTTAAACTTGAAGCACGCTAGCCTTTAAATCCACAAAAATTGCTAATTTTAAGGATGGCTTCAAAAAAGTATTTGCAAAACTTCTAAAGCAGATCACCTCTCAATGATAATACATGGGTTTGCAGAAGTTTATTATAGTCAAGCTTGCTTAGACCATCTGAACACTGGTCTCACTCCCCTCTGCTCCCCCTTCCCTGATAAACCTGTGTCCTCTTTTTTCACGTTCTTTGAGCATCTCATTTTCTTAAATCTGTGACCAGTGACAAGTGGCATTCCTCAGGTGTCCATACTGGGGCCAGCATTGTTTACCATCTTTGTTGGCGACATAGGCAGTGGGATAGAGTGCACCCTCTAGAGCAAAATACAGGCTGGGCAGAGAATTGATTGAGAGCAGCTCTAAGGAGAAGGACTTGGGGACGTTGGTGGATAAGAAGCTGAACGTGAGTTAAAACTTTTATTTAAGATAATGGTTTCTGTGTTGTACCCATTTTTGAATTGGAGCTCTCTTTTTCCTTCTAGTGATCCACAATGCTCCAGAATGTTGATTAAAAGCCTATTAAAAATGGCTTTTCTGTAAATTCTTATTGAAAATAAGTCATGAAATTTGGTTTTGTGGCACATTTCATGAATATCACAAACTACACGAGACCTTTATAGTTGAACATTCTTTAAAAAGAAACATAAATAAGATCTGAAAATTTGTTCTGAACTTGCTGAATGTCTTTTGAGACCTGATTGTGTGAGATAGACAGTAGCAGCACATTGGTTACAATCTTATTTGAAATTTTAAAACTTTTTTTTTTCCAGCAGAATTGAACAGCTGTATAAAGCATGAAAAACATTTTAGCCCAAAAGCCAAGAAGAGAACCTAGCAAAAAGAGTTCAAAGAGTCAGAACTCCTGTAAAAGCCCTTTACATCACCTGGCAAGTCAGACATCCAGCTACGGAGTGTCCGGTGGACAGACTGCAAGGTTTCAGTAAATAACCTAAATTCAGTAAAAGACGCTAAATTGTTGCAAGTTGGATTTTCTTTTATTAAAACAAAACCCAAACAAACTAACTAATAAATAAAATCCATTTGAGTACACCCATTAGAATATTTCATTTCATAAAACACTCCCAATTCATGTCCTGAAGTATACCGTGGGATTACAAAATAGAGTAGTTCCAGATAGAGAATAAGACCAAGAGTTAAACTTACATGTTAAGTCACTGAACTGAAGCAAAGACACTTTTACATGAGACTCATTATCCCTTTGAATATCCCGACTGCGCAAGTACTGGGTTTTTTTTCAGGATGTAAATTGATGTATTGCCTCAAATCATTTTTTAAAATACAAAAATATTGCTTTCATTCTGGCACAGAAGGAAATAAATCTACTGTACTGTTTAACAGAGTTCTGATTTGTTATGTCATTTTCAAAAATAAAACAAGGAAATTCAATTTGCACAAATAAAAGATTAATCATTATCATTTTACTTAATCTGACACTAGACAAAGTCTATGATATAAACACCTTCCCAGAATTTCCCTCTTAGACTGGACTATAAGAAAACTTTAAAAAAAAGGCCAAACAAACAATAAAAACCCCCTCCTAAGTTGTTGTTAACAAGGGCATTAACAAGAACAAAAAGCACCTACACAAGAAGAATATTTTACAGTTCTGTTACCTCCACTGAATTACAAGATGACACTTGCCATTTTCTCACATTTCCTTTCCGTTTCTTTCATTCGTATTTGTTTTAAAGGTGAATGGAAGGTAAGAATGAAAAAAGGCACCAGAGTGAGAAAAGGAAAATTGAAAGTAGGCAAGAGAATTTTTTTCTAAGCTTGATAAAAAGAGGAAGAGCAGCATACACAAAGGCACCATAGAAGTACTTCTCATTGCTTCCCCACATCACTGTGATAAAGTACAGTGCGTGACTCTGTTCTGCTCTTTCCTCCTCTTTTGGGAGGTAGAGGCTCACTCTCTTCTGTACTCAGGGCAGAGCAGGATGCTGTCAACTGGTTTGGAGACATTTAAAACAATAAAAGTAAAAAATATTTTATGGTTTTGGACAACAGTCCAACAAACTGAAGGTCAACTGAGACAACAGTCAACCCTTTGCCTTTAACTGAAGCACTGCAGTACTATCTGCCTTTAATTAAGCCAGTACACAGGATTCTTCCTTTCATTGGAACGGATGTAAAACCTCTTACATTAGTTACCTCTATTGTATTCATAAGCTGGGCCCAAAAGGTGTGAAACACTACCTGATGATTCAGACTAAAGACAGCAAAAGAGGTTACAGTAGTAGCATAGCTCTTCAACACAAAAAATCAAATATACGTAGTCCTAGTGCTAGCAAACTCTACACCTCATCCTTTGTTTCATCCTATTATATCTGAAATTAATACATAACTGCTTACCCATAAGAAAACAAAACTAAGACAAGAGAAAGACAAGAGACAACAGTGCCAAGGTGCGCGAGGGGAGGTTTAGACTGGATATAAGGAAAAAAATCTTCACTGAAATGGTTATGAAGCATTGGTACAGGCTGCCCAGGGAAGCAGTTGAGGTATTTAAAAGACATGTAGATGTGGCATTTAGGGACATAGCTTAGTGGTGGATTTGGCAGTGCTAGGTTAACAGTTGGACTCAATGATCTTAAAGGTCTTTTCCAATCTAAGTCATTCTATGAGAATATAAAAATGGAGAATGAAATATTAACAGCTGAAAGACAGCATTAAAAGCTAAAGCAACAATATAAATCCAATTCTGAAAATCCTAAGTCCGGCCTTCACTTCTCAAGTGTTTGTAACTACCATTATGGCTACTCTGAGGAGCATCGAATCAGTTACCTACAAATAACAGAGACTATTAAAAACAGAGTAAATCAAAACTTTGAGTTTTGGAGTGTTGGTGCGGGGGGGGGATCATACCAAAATAAAACCCAATAATTCTTCATTCCAGACAGACAGTGATTTTGACTAAACTCATGTTAGGTTGTCTTTTTTGAACACGCTGAATTTTCATTTTATGTCTCTCCCTCTCTCTGCCTCAACGATGATGAGACCTGCTAGTCTATCCTCTAATATCCAACACCATCACATAAATTTTTTTCTTCATGACGAGATCAACACAGGCTGCTAGGCTTCAAGACAGAGGAGAAAGAGAACAGATGAGAGAAAAAAAAAAGGCCCAAAGCTCCTAAACATTAGCCATTAGTTAATGCATCAGTATTTGGCACATTGCACAGGTGCTTATTCATCTCTCTTGCTTGAAGAATCATAGAATTGCTGAGGTTGGAAGATCCTTTAAGATCATTCCTTTAAGAATGACCTTTAAGATCATCAAGTCCAACCATTAACCTACCCTGACAAAACCACTTCTAAACCATGTCCCCACGTACCACATCTACCCTTTTTTTAAAACACCTCCAGGGATGGCGAATCCACCACCTCCCTGGGCAGCCTATTCCAATGTTTAATCACCCTTTCAGTGAAAAAAATTTTCCTAATATCTAATCTAAACCTCTTCTGACATAACTTGAGCCCATTTCCTCTCATCCTATCGCTTGTCACCGGGGAGAAGAGGTCAGCCCCCACCTCTCTACAACCTCCTTTCAAGTAGTTGTAGAGGGTGATAAGGTCTCCCCTCAGCCTCCTCTTCTTCAGGCTGAACAACCCCAGTTCCCTCAGCCGTTCCTCATAAGACTTGTGCTCCAGACCCCTCACCAGCTTTGTAGCCCTTCTCTGGACATGCTCCAACACCTCAATGTCCTTCTTGTAGTGAGGGGCCCAAAACTGAACACAGTACTCGAGGTGGGGCCTCACCAGTGCCAAGTACAGGGGGAGAAGAGAAAACAACATTAAAGATTTTCTTTCATCAAGTTCCTAAAAACTTTTTTATCAAAAAAAAAAAAAATATTCCTGTTGGCATACAAAACATATACCTGAAGTCCAGACATTCGCCTCCTAGGAATTTGATTAATTTACTGGAGACAATGAACTAAAATGAAAGTACATTTGACTCTGGAAAAGAGAGATTTATTTACAAGCTTTTTGCTTTGTGTAGAAAAACTGGGTGTTGCTAGTAAAGTGGGGTTTTTGTGGTTTTGTTTGTTTGGTTTTTTTAATTTCTGAAAGCTCTTGTCATTAAGATCCATTTGGCTTCAGAAAGTGATACTCTAGACTTTAAAAAACAAAATGGATTGTATCTATTAAATTAATTTTAAAAAGCTTCCCTTGTTCAATGGGCACTTCACCAAAAGGACATCTAATGTTGGCTTTCTCCCTAATTAAGCAAGTTGGTAGCTTATGTAGAGCTACTACTGTTATAACTATTTTGCCAAGAACGAAATTGTATATCATCATTAAAAAAAATGCAACCCACCCTCCCCTCAGAACAGGGGGGTCATTTCTCATGGGAATACCATGGGATACCCCACTTCATAGGTAAGAGACCCTTGAAGGTGGTTTGTTAGCAGTAGACTGCCAAGAAACCTGGAACCAAAACCACATGTCCTGCAAGCAGTAGAAAGCAGGAGGGCTACAGCGTTTATCTTCCCAGCTACACCAAGTAAAATTCCTTCAGTTTCCTGACATGTTTTCAAATTAAAAACTGGTGAAGCTGTATGTATTTTGTTACCTCCAAAAGTTTTCTTTAGTATATCTTCAACTGTTTCAGTAGAGATAGTTTTCTTATTCATACATAGTGTTCTCTATCGAACAACTTTCCTTCTTCCTTAAAATTGCCTGGCCCCTAGTAGCAGACTGACAGTATTCTTTTACATCTACCCTCCTATTCTGATAAAACTTATTCTATCTCTTCAATAACGTATCATCATTTCTGAAACAAATCTACATTTTGCAAGCCATATGTTGTCAAATTCCATTTCACAGCTTCATTCACACATTCTTTTCCTATTTCAACACTACAAACTGAATAGTTTTTCTCCCCTTTCCCATTTCCTTTCCTTTTCTCCCTTGTTTGCTCGGAGTTGCCAGCACCTTTTTTCAGCAGGGTTTCATTTTTGGTACCTGCAATAGCAGTCTTGTCTGTTTCCCTTTTGGCTGTCTGCATGACACTTCACAAATTAACTTTATTACTGAATCCTAGAAAACTTACAGTGTTGCACCACTAACGATAATGCTTGAAACAGATTTCTATTCTGCTGCTCTCAAAAAAATAGATATCTGAGCAGCGACACTGAAAGACAGTGAATAGACTATTATCGATGTAATCATTTCAACAAACTGCAGCCACTGCAGGTAACTTTATTATTGGATGTTATACCTTATGAAGGACTCCTATATTCTTCCTTAAATATACAAGAAGGTTTCTGTTGATCTCCAATATTTCACTGATTCATATGAAATTATCCTCAAGACAAGGTTGTACAAGTCAAGATGCCTCCCATTTGCTGAAAGCTAATCTGAACTTCAGGCAGCCCAAAGCTTCTACGTGAGCTTTACACCAGGCATAGAACTGACTCTCCGCAACCAGCCAAAACCTCTCACCAGCCAGGCACAGCTGGCTACACTTGTCTGAAGCAGCAAGAGAAACTAAGGATTTAATCTGGATGTCTTTGGATGTAGTACTTCTATTGACTCGAAAGATCGTTGTACAAATGATAAGCAAGAAATTTAGGAACATGTCATAAAACTGATCGTTCACGTGCGTAACTTCGTATGAGTACTCCAACAGAACTGAAATACAATCATAACAAATACCTTTGATACAAATATGAAAGATTGCAGGATTAGAGTATTAAACAGACAGTATTTTTGCTATACTCTTTAATTTCTTGTGCTGCATAGCACAATTAACAGGTCCTGGAAGACTCCGGAATAATAAAATCAGCTGTCTTAGTAGCACTACCGTAGGGTACAAAACACAATTGAGGAACTCTTACGTAGTTTTCTATTTTTCTAAAGCAGAGCAAACACGTCTCTATAGTACTGTAGAAGCTAGCTTTATCCCATCACAGAGGCCTTTTTTATCTCCAAATGCCAGTAATGAGCAAGAGAAGAACACTTAGGAGTTAATTCACAGACTTATGAAAGGTTTTTAATGAAACAAGCGAATCGGGGAGACTTTGGGCTGTAAGTTTCACAGAAAA
>NW_009650091.1:651598-720707 GCF_000708025.1 Charadrius vociferus
GATACTGTTGTATCATTTCCTTTTTGATATTCTAGGAAGAGTATTTCAGATATAAACTGTCTACTTTTTTTTTGCGTTTGTCAGAATTTCCAAGTGAAAAATATTATATATATTTTTATACCTTCTGATTGATCTGAAACTCCCTGTGCATTAATAACAAAGGATTTGAGGATTTTAGGGGCAGAAAAACAGCAGTAATGAAACAAGTTTGCCTTTGTGCCATTGTTTTTTCTATAAAATATATATTACATAAAAAGTTTACATATATTTTTTCCATTCATTATAATTTATAATATGTAATAATTTGTGCTCATGTAGAAATAAAAATAAATCCAATCTACTTCACGATGATGTACTTTTCTTGAAGGTTACTATGTGATATAGGAAGCTGTTAAGGAAGTCCTTAAAAATAAAAACTAAGTTTTCAGTACACTGTTCATTTATTCCTTGTACAAAAAGGGACTGATCCTCCACTCACGTCTATGGATTTAAAAAAATAAAGCTTTTTAAATAGAAAGGACATAGCTGGATCTGTAACTCCATTATTCTTTTCCATTTGTTCTTTGGATCGGCCATCTTCAAATATGCATAAGTCACACAATCTAATAGTTTGTGTGTCAAGTTCTCGTACTTTCAAATTCTAATAGATTTACATCTAACAAACTTTTTTTATTATTGTTTTCAAGCAAAACTGGAATTTCCTTTCCAAGCAAGCCAGAGACACAATAGCTCTTCAGGCAGTCTATTGTGTTTCACTTCACACCTTCCTTGTCCCTGAACAAGCCACTAATATTGTTTCCAATACAATACTATGACCTTTACTACAGTGAAAAATAAGGAGCAGTGCTAAGAACTGTTAAATGCATTGCACCATAAGTGAAATAAGTGACAACTATTGCAAGAAAAGAGAATTATTTTTGTGAAGGGACAAAGAAAAGAATTCTCATGGACTTTCTTTTTTTTTTAAATATAGATGTTTGCAGTATTCTGAACCTGATGACCTAGGTGGTTGTTTCCAGTTCTTTGCAACATATACGAACAAAGCACTTTACATATTAAGTGATAAAAATCTTCAAGGATAAAAGCAGTGTCTTTGTTAGCTTCTATACATACATGGAATAGTAATGTTCTTATTGTAATTACACTATTTGTTTAACAGCAATACAACAAACTTTTGTAAAGGCAAAGTCTGATCTGAACTCAAAGGTGAAGACTAAAATATCACTATCTTAACTTTTATTGCAATGTGGAGAGAAATATGGGAGAGAAAGAATACCCCACACAAAATTAATATTTTACACTCGTATCTGATGAAAGTGATAGGAAGACCTTTTTCTTCAGTTTTGGGTTATTTTTTACATTTAACAAGCTGAGGAGAAAAGAATCATCCTTAAATATGTTCTTTATCAACCTGTTACGTGCTACATATAGACAACAAGCTCTTTTGCAAGTAAATCTTTCATCTTAAAGAAAGAATGATCATCACATTGCATTTTCATGAAACCAGAAACTTATTATAATAATAATATTAAAAGACCAATCACTACATAGTCAGAGGGACCTACAGTGTAATTAATCTTCAAAAATATTTTGTCACATTCTATTTCGTGTAATGTAAAATTTAGCTGAATATCATTCAAACATATTAACGTGCTTAAGCTCCAGATAATTCTCATTAGTTCTATTAATAGTCTCACTATAACAGAGCAAGCCATTTATTATTTGCAATTTTTAATCAACTTATAAGCTGTGTTTTGCATCATATTTGTATTTAATCTCTCAGCCTTTCCAACACCATTCACTTATTTTTCTGGATTTCCTTCAGTATCACTTGGTTGACTACTCCAAAAAGCATGGCATTATCAGGACATTTCACTACTGAAAGCACCAACATAATTTGTAATAGGTTAAAAAAAAAAATGTTAGTTTGCATTTTTGTGGTGAAGCAATGAGCTGCCAATTATACATTCACAGATTGCAGAGATTGCGATGAGGCATAGAAAATTTAAAAAAAAAATGTTGGTTTTGTTTGTTTTGGGTTTTTTTTTTTAAACATTCTCATAACATCTATTTCTATTGGTATCCATTTTACTTACAAATACCTTCAATTGCTCATTGCCTTATATTATTCAGAAAGACTCTTTGGATCATTTATTTCCAGAATTTTTTTTTTTTTTTAATGTATATGGCAATTCTGGTTCACTAAGGCAATAAATACTTAGAGTTTCATTCAAGAGCTATAGCATGAAAGAAGTGTCCATAAGGAAAATAAGCAAGAAAAACGTAGAAAGGAAAGCGGGATTTATACTAGTAGTCAATTTGTATCAAAATCTGACAGCAGATCATTTTTAATGTCCATTTCTTACACAAAACATCATGAGGTAGCAGTTAAAAAAGAGACTTTCTACCTTTATCAAAATTAAAACTGTAGAGAAGCATTCCACTTTATAAGGGAAAATTGTTGATGAAAAGCTACTCAATGACAAAAAGCCCTTTTGCAATTTACTTACCTGCATACACACAATTCCCCAGTAGGCAAGAAACTCCATACTGGGAGCAATGATCAAAAAATTCAATTTGCAGAGGATTAACTATACACAACAAACTTCAGAGGCTTAATGCTACAAAATAATGGGATGAAATACATGTTAATGCAATGAATTTGATAGGACAAGAAGCTTACAATCACTTGAAAAGTAAAGATAAGATTAAGAGCAACACGCGTTTTAGAAAACAAAGCGATCTAAATGCTCTCCATAACAAAGACGGACCTGTGCCCACCCTTCTCCCCTCCCCATTTTCAGAGGGGCAAAGAAAGAAAGCAGTTGGCTGGCTCCTCGGGCAGTGCTTTGACTTCAGCAGCCGATCTAGACCTTCATTAGTCATTTTCCCGAAAGTAGTTCTCATAATTCTGCCTTAAAGAAAAGAGGCATTGGCTTATTTTACACTTAACTTCTACTTATTGCACTGGTCATTTCCATAATCATAATAGAGCCTGATCACCGGCTGTCTTTTGTGACATAGCAATAATGTGAGAGAGTCTTAAGGCCGCCTTAGGCAACAATCTAGGGATATTAACATATATCAGGTGCCCCGGGCTCACCACTTGAGAAGTATGCAGTAATATCAAGTGAAGACAAAGCAATAGGCAGTTATGAGATAACTTGTCCCCAGGGAAAGTTTTATTCCAGCTTTCAATAGATACTGGTTTGTGCCCTGGAAGAAAAGAATTACGTTCCTTCTAAAAATCCATAGATATTGTTTTCTTTATAATTTTTGTTTCATATTATAACTCTATGCTTTTGTTATTCAAAGAAATGGACGGGTCCGTTGTGAAAAAGCCAAGGTGCCAGTAACACCGAGCTAGTTGAGGGGCTTCCAGATTTATGCTATAATAATGCGATGATTGCACCAGAGTTTCCCCAACCCTCTTTTGGAACTTATTACTTTTGAAAGGAAGTTAAGAGGTAAGACTACAAAGAGTGTCCAATCACCCTCATTGAAATGCTGAAAATGCAAAGCCATACAATACTGGAAGTCCAATATTATAACCAGTAATGAATTTTTAGCACGGCAGAGTTACCATAAGTGTATTATGGTGGCTGAAGGGAGCGTGCATGTCACTTTCTAATAGATGATTAGATGGATCCTGAAAGAGGTAAGGTAGGGAAATAGGAGGTACTATTAATATAGCATTAAGGGTCAGGGAAGGTAAAATACATTACTGCATCATTTTAATTGGTTTCATAAATTGTAATGTAAAAAGTTAATCCTTGAGCTTCCCGAGACTTAAGATATAGAAATTCAGACTACAACCCACATAAAGTATGCAGTTTTATCTTATATTAGTACCAGTGGGAAGGGCATAACATCATTAAGGACAAAATTAAGCTCAAAATCTGGAACTTTATTCAAAGAATCCAGACGTTATCTTTATTCTTTCTTTTGCAACTCCCACTGTATTTTACTTCATTCCCTCACTGTGGATTTTCCTCTCCTAACCATTCACTGACACAGATTTTACCTGTAAGGACATAGGGAATGTAAGGGTATACCTGTATCTGGAGCATAAGGGTATCTCATTCATAAGCACAGAAATCAAAAGTAAGAGACAGGACAAGTAATAAACGACAGACAGATACACAAATCCTCAAAACAGGAGATGGTTATAGTCTTCTCCTTGGTTATACCTAAGACCACCACTGCTGGCTGAAGGAACCAGCCAGAACTTTGTAAGCGATAAGAAGGTGGGAGAAAATGATACTATTATGCATCTTATTGAGATGCATACTTATTACAGGGCAAACTCATTATAGGGTGTTTGAGTTCATGGGATCATGCAAAACATTATGGGATGTTTTAAGGTGATTGTGGGAATGTATACAGCTTACTATGGGGTGTTTAGGAGAAGGGCCTGAGACAGGGAAAGGAGAAGTGACATATTTACAAACTATTTCCTTACTTCAGCTCTGATGACAAGATAGTGAAGACAGTGGCCATCTTTTGTCAGGTTAGAGTGCTATCTTAGTCCCACTGCAAATACAATGAAGCAGAGAGAGCTCTGAGAGGGACCAGGTTTTCCAAGGCATTACTTCTTAACGCTGACATTCAGCGTTTCTCTTGCTATGAAGGAAGGATCTTTTGGCTATGACTGCAAGGGTCAAAGGAATGTCACCACAGGAACCAAGTAGCAGTGCATCTACAAACCTTTAGTGAACATTAATAATAAACGAAGTCTGAAGCATCTGCATATCATTATTAAAATTACTGGAAGCATAACATTCCAGCCTGACATATGGCACTGAATTTCTTCAAACGTCTACGTTAAGCCAATACCATTTCTTTGGTCTGTTAAGTTATGAGAAAAGCCATATAATATCAAGCTGCAGTATGACAATTACTCAGAATAGATTTTTTTTATTATTATTGAAAAGAATGCACCAAGCAACGAACTCAGTCCTCTAATATTACTGTGATGTTAGGTAAAATTCAGGTGTTAGAGAAAAATGCTGAACCTGCTCTCTTGCACGCTACAGTGCATGCAAAAACCACACATTGGTATATTTTATGGCAGTGTATGCGCAACTTAGAAACTAAAATCATAAAGAAAATAATTCAAAACACAAGACCCTCTTCTCACACCTTCTTGCAGAAAGTGGAAAATACGAAAAATTGGAGTTATCTAACCCGAGCCTGTAAGCGCTCTTTCCATGTAACTCTGTACATCAATGCATGACTACTTTGGTAGCTGCTGTCTTAAATGTATACTTACAGCATATATCAGTACCCTAAGAAAAAGTAAGCTTGAGGTTCTGTGGGTAATATTTGTTGAGGATGGTATTTATTTATTTATTTTTAACTATCGAGACAAACTGCCAAGATTCTTTTTGTCTTTGTCTATATCAGCCCTGTGCTTTTCCCTACCCTCTATAGATATACTTTAAAAAAAAAAAAAAAAGACATCAGCAACCACATTCAGCTTGGAATCATTTAACATTTCCTGACACTACCATACAAGACAATTATTCTCTGGATTGTACAGTACAGTACGCAGAGCCCTTGGCTGTTCTGCGAGTTTCTCTTACACAAGTATAATTACTTCAGGGGGACTGAGTACATGGAACTAATTGATGTTTAACATTTAAGAAATGTAACACAATTTTATGCCTGTGTAAAAATGTCAGAAGTAATTCATAGGATTTGAAGAAATTTCACTGTTGGCAGAATCAATAGCTACACATGGGAAATTAACCCAAATAAGAGTGCCACATCTAATTTAAAACTCTTACCATAAAAGTAAACTTTGTGGGTGATATTGATGCAACTACCTGGTGACAGCTGAGATAATCAAGTTATAGAAAACCTTCTACGTTTAAAGAAAATATGCACGTTTGTTAAGAAATTAAAATTATTTTTGCTTCTCTCTGTTCTTTTCAGTACAAAAATCACATGAAAAGATTAGTATATAAATAAGGCAGGTGTAGCAGCAACCCAAGAAGAAACTTGACCTTTAATCAAAAAGTACATTCATTACATGCATTTCAATTTGGAGTTAATAAAAAGTTCATAACAAAACAGGAGATATAATTCAGATTCTGCAATCTCCAGACTACAGCACATCTTTGAACTAAAGAACATTTCTCTTACTTTTGGCAACGAAAAAAATCACACACATATACCAATGAAATGAAGGCAAAGTAACTTCTGCCTATGTGACCAGTAGAAACCCGAATAATACATCATCAATAGAATCAACTTTGTATAATGAAAAAACATTTTAAAAAAAAAATATTTCAAACATTACGGTAAAGGGCATACCATCAGAACCAATTCTGAAGTGTCATCGTATAAGAAATTCCAAAATTCATCGGGAAGAAAAACAGAATTTTATTTATTTTTTTTAAATAATAAATTCTGAAATGGTGTCATTTCAGATCAGTTTGCGTATTTTATGTAAAAACAGTAAGACAATTTCCATTAATCCACAAAATGCAAATTGTCTTTCAATAGTATATCTTACCCTTTCTGTTCCAAATACACACGTACAAGTTACAGAGAGCGTAGTTTAGTTTCAACAGAGCTGAAAGTTATGAATTTTCCTCAGGTCCAAAGATGACCTTACAGGATAAACTTTCACGAGCATTTGTAATGGGAATGTTTCTACTGGTTTCCATGAGGCTAAGATTCAGTCTAAGGGTATAAGTTTCTCAAGTTTGTTAACAGTCATCCCTTATGAGCAGCCCTGTAAAGCAAAGCAGCACAGATTTTTGTTGATTCTAGAGGGAATAATTACTGGATTAAAATTAAGGATAGCATCATGATTATTCCAATACTTAGAATTGTCTTGTGAGACTGGTTTCAGAGAGCTCAGCAGCTTGCAAAACCAAACCCAATGGGGCAGAGTGAATAATAGAACACGGATATAAAGTTAATATGGGATCTTTTGATCTGCTTTTACTCTGGGCCAAATTGTGTTTACGCAAATGAACACCTTTGATTTATTATTTGTAAACATAAGAAATCTACATTTACATCAGTGTAGCACTGCTAATTTCAGCTTCAATAGACAGAAGAGCATAGGTGGCAAATGAGACAGGGAACCAGCTTCCCATGCCTATTCACCATGATCTTTCAGAGTGCAGCAAATGAATGAGGGAGGTATTCACTCATTAAACAGTGAAAATAAAAATAAATATCAAACAGCTGCATCATTAGCTGTATGCAGTTCAATCTGCATGCTAAATGAGGCAAAGATCCCATGGAAATAACACTATGTCATGTAATTAATAAACGTATTGTAATGTTTATGCACATGTACCAGAGATAGTATGGCACAGGTGATTATATCTTTGGTGCTTTTATTATTATGTTGTTGTTTTTTGGGTTTTTTTATTCTTCATTCATTTACAGGAGTGGTGCTCTACAGATATTGTAGGAAATAGTACTTAAAGGCATAAAGGTAAAAGGTTTTTATTAAGCTGAGGCTGGGATGAATAAACTGCTTACAGAAAGCAACATTATTATCCAAGATAAAATAACAAGTAGTTAAAATGATATTAACTGTCATGGTAGACTAAAGATAGCATTTCAGAAATTATTTTTAAAAAATGTTTCTGAAATGGTGTATATATTTTGTATCAGTATTAACATGATTAAGCTTCTTCATGAAATTATATAATTCATAACTTGATTTTGAGCAACTACAAGTATCATGTATTACACATGTATAGATTTTTTTTTTAAGAACATAGTGATTTATCATGAATTTCATAAATACTTTGAGGGATAAACCCAGGACAGTTTAGACAAGCAAATGACTAACATTTCCGGGATTTCACAACATCTGACCAGTGCTAGTTTGTTACCAACATTAGCAATGTAGGAAAACTTTTTTGAAATCAATTTTTACAATCTCTTGTTTCAAGTGGGACTTATCCTTCAATTCATTCTTGTGCAATTTTGCCACCAGCACCACCCCTGACTCTGGGATTATTATAATGAGATAATAATTAATTACTGATTACTATGATGCAATTTTGGCCAATAAATATGTATATGTCATAAATAAGACTACCATCATCCTATTCCATGAAGAGATATCTGTGCTTCCCTGTCCTGACATGAGTAGTACAGAATCCAATGCTTTAAAAAAAATATATTAAAATTAGATGAAAAGCTCTGAACAGAGCAGAGCAAATCAGTGTATGATTACAGACCCAGTAAAGAATCACTATTCAGTTCAATGTATACTTTGACTGGTATGGAAGATAAAGACAAGGCAGGGAAGAAAGAACAGTGGATTTAAAGAACAAAACCAGAATAAAATCTAAACAGAGTACGATAAATGGAAACGAATCAGAGGATGGATGATTGAGGGGTGTCTCACTGAGACATCAATCTCTCTCTCATTGAGACCTGCGAGTCCAAAAAGCTCAAGATCTTTATTACACAGACTAAAAATAAGTAGCACTAAATGACTTGGTCTGTCCACAAAAATGAAGTCAGGCTGCCACCTCTTTTCTTCATACAGAAACAAACAGACCAATCGACATTGACTGTAAACTGTCTGATCATTTGTCCATGAGCAATTATAAAACAAGGGCAACATTCCCAAAACTATGTGTGTATATTATGTGGTGGTTTTTTATCTGGTTAAAAGTTACTATTACTTTCCCTGCAGAGTTCAGATGGCTTTGAGTTTTGCCTTCACCTAAACGATACCCTAGGAAAGCACAAAATTATTTTCATAGCTTGAACTGGTATACAAAGTACGCACAGACTTTAATATTTCTGTGATCAGGTGAAATGTGATATTTGTGAGGTACTAGAAAACTCAACCTACTCTAAATATCTTCAGGTATATACCTGTGACAAAAAAACCTAAGCTATGATTCAATTTATATACAACTATGGTCCTTAGTATGGGACTCAAAGCCAACAATTTTTTCTCTTTTCCCCCTAACTCCCAAAAAGAGCAAGAAATCCAAAACCTTAGTTGTTATAGCTGTAAGTTTTTCTGTCCATCCTTTTCTTTTTCTGCCCTTTATCCAGTGTCAGTCTTATATGCACATACCAGGCTCAGTACTGGTTTTGAAAATTAATATACTAACTGTTATGGTTTCTCCAATGGGTAAGTAATACTGAAGTGGTTGTGGAATAACTTTTTCCATCGCAAGACTCTTGGGAATAAAGGTCACAATTATTAATCCAGCCACGTCTTCTTGATGTGAGCTGATTTTGTACAATAAGTTTCACAAGAATTGCAACAAGTTGCAGAAAAAAAAAAAAACTTCAGAGAGTCACAGAAATTGATTATGGCATATGTTATCTTGAAGAAATATTTTTAATAAGATTAGGAAGTATTGTTAGTACTACTGTCAAGTGAAGGCAGCTTGTAGCAGACTTAACAGCTATATATAAAGTCTGTATGACAGGTACTAAGTTAAGCAAGAAGACTGGTTTCATGGGGTTTTTTTAGTTGTTTGGGTTTTGGGAGGTTTTTTGGTTGTTTTTTGTTTGTTTTGTGAGGGTTGTTGGGTTTTTTTTAAGCTTGGCATACACTAGAGGGAAAATTAAAGTAAGAAAAGTCAACTGTTTGCAGTTAATATAAAATTAAAGGATTCAAAAAGTGGTTTAGCAGAAATATGTCTTCGGCCAATACAAGTTATGAAAGTTTTATTGGACAGCTCTGACTACAGATCTCACCTTCATCTGCAGACAATTTCTGAATATGTTTTGGATAAGGGTGAAAAAAAACACCACCAAAAATATGTAGACTGCTGTGACACTTGTTTTTAAGGCATATAAACGGTCTCAAGTGATTCATGGGCTAATATCTAATTAACTCTGCTAATGATTTTCAGAAAAAGATATTCAAACATATATTCAGAACATTCTGAATCAACCAGTGCGAACAGTAATCTGAAAGCAGTGGCAGCAGCTTTTCATATTCGCACCTAGCAGAAGACAGCAACATATTTATGTCAAGAATGGAAATTCCATAAAACCTAAACTTCAGTGAATAAAACTAGATGCAGCTGGGAATGTGGATTGCTAGAATAGTCTAAAATTTCTTCCTTTATATCGTAGTGTCACCTTTTAAAATTATTTCAGAAGCAAAGTGAGACACACTAATCTCTACCTCATCCTTTACACCCTTTAAACTTGTCAGGACTTCAGTATTCCCTTTAATCCCTTCTTCTGACTGAAGACAATTACTGTCTGAAAGAGTCTGAAATTTGTAAAGGGACCGACAACCTTCCTCTCCTAATTTCCAGTTTTAAAAAGTCCAACTCATGAGGGATGAAGAAATACTATCCACCTTATACCAGTTTGATGACCTAGAAGAAACGTGTTTCACAGGTTCATACTTTGGCAAGAAGCAGTCACATCATGAAAATGGTGTCATCACAACAGGACGCAAGCTTAGCAGACTGGGTGAGTCTTTAATACGTGGCACAACAGACAGCTTACCTTCAAGTCCCAACAGGGGTCTGTCAATACCAGGTTTTATAGACTTTCCTAAGAGTCACTAAGGAACTTGTAAGAAACATTACTTTTTCCTGACTGAGCAAAGGAGTTTGTTCTTTAAGAACCTAATTCGGAAAGTTACAGAAAATTTGACAACAATTTCCACATCTCACAACATGTTTTGGGACAGCGAAAATAAATTCTCTTCCACAACGATCATTGATGTGAAATGATAAGAGAGAAGTTGACATCAAAGTAGTGCCAGATAGCAAAATAATACAGACTTGTAGCACCGTAAGCAGAAGTCTTTAGCTGTTTAATCTAAAAGTTCTTCTACGACGAAAGGCAAAGGCATTTACAGAAGAGATGGTAAAACACAAAATGAGAGGAAAAAAAATGAGAAAAGAAATAAAAACATCAACAAAAGGCCCATGAAAAAAGCTTTATATCCTAAGGTAAAACCGCCTTCAATATTTGGCACAAAAATGCTATACTGTCATTTAAATTGGCATAAAGTTAATAGTTCCTCATTTTTACAATGTAAGAGCGCCATTTGTTTCCACAACAAACAAAGGGGCTATGGTGTTACTATCTAGTTTTCTAAGAAAGAGATACCACAAGACTGTGAAGCTATTTTTCAAAGTGCAGGTAACCGTTCGAAACGCTCCATTGTACAAAAGAAAATGGGAACGGACCCATAATCCATTTTAGATCAGTTTATAACAACATTCCATTAAAGGCAATGAGCTAGCTTCCTTCCCTCATGCATACCCTAAAGGATGTGGGTTTTGAGGGTTGAGTAGGTAGCTGTTTGTTGAGAGGCTGTTTGTTTTTAAGACTACTTTTTTTGACTACAGATCAAAACCAGAAAGCCTAATCACTGCTGCCAAGGATAAAACCCATTTTTCATATAGGAGCTTGAAGTGGTACCTCTCAAGTATAATCCACCTATGACTGCTAACATCAGTCATATTTTTAAATGTTTATTATCTGGGCTTTGCAGAACAATACTTCTATCAATGACAGCAAGCAAAAAAGTTCTGAAACATCACTAACAGCAGCAAACTTGCTTGAAAAGTGTTTTATCTGTAATAGTAGGACCTTCAAGTATCTCCGCCATAGCAAATTTCAAGGCAGCTCGATACCACTGCTCCCTTCCCAGTGAGTTTCCAATATATCACACAAAGCAGTAGAAAAAAGTGGAATCTAAAAATGTTACCATTTAGCCTGTCATTTTCATGCCAAACCTGGAACTTGTTAACAAAAGGGACTGGAGCAGTGTTTATTGACCCAATTAAACAGTCAGTATCTTCTAAAACCTCTCCTATCCATCAAGAAACCTTTTTTGTTTTTTTCAGATAGTCTGAAGCAGCAAGTTTAAATGTATGTTTTTTGTCTTGAGCAACTAATTATACTGCCAGGTAACTTTTCCAAAGTAGAATTTAGGGGTAAGGGGAGAAGAACTGCAGCTTCAGGAGGTTCAGGTGAACAATAAAAAATAAATAAATAAATCACAAAAACTACAAGCAGCAGAGTTAAGAAACTTATCACGCTTAAGAGTAAGTCTTCCAATGGGTTTTTTCAGTAGCTCTCATAAGATTGCAACCAAAAAGATTTCCCTCACATATGTTGCCGTGTTCTTCTGTGCCTTCTACTATTTTATACTAGTAATCAATGATTTACCTAAGTGAAAAACAAATATAAAATATTTAACAGAATTTGCAAAAAGATCTAAAAGAATTGAGACCTTAAGATGCTCAGCCTTGACCACAATTTGGATTTCATAAAAATCTTGAAGCAAACATGCTCAAAGAAACTACCGTAGAGAACTAAAATGTCATCCATCACTAACAACCTCTCATCATTCAAATCAAGGTAAGAAAAACATTGTTCATTAAAGTCAACAATGACACATTATGTGGGAGACCACAGAAAGTTTCAGATCTTTTGGGATACAAAGATGTTTTGGAAATAAGTGATTAGGATTATTTCAGAGAAAATATGCATATGCTATATTTTCCACTTGATTTTACAGAATTTTCTGAGGCTAATTGAAAAGCTGCTGATGGGGAAAAAACAATGTTTCTCACGTCTTGAAATGCGTAACCCACAGGCATTAAAAAAACATTGTGTTTTGGGTTTTTTCTTTTGTAGCTTTTTGGGTTGTTGTGGGGGGTTTTAGTGCATCAAATCGGACTGTGTTTTTTTTTTTTAAATTTGCCAAATTATAAACAAAACTTTCTAGTCCCTTGTTAACGAAACAATTTTTAATCATTTAATGTCTGGTCCTGCTAAAGTGTTCCACAATAACATTAAAAATCAAACAAGAAAAATTCATGGACATTATTACAGACAACAGTCTAATGCCTATAGCTCCAGTTAACAAAAAACTACAAAAGTATAAACAGTAACAATGTTTAGCAAAAACCATTAATGGCTTTGACCTCTTAATTTTTTCAACAGAACAGAAGCCACATCTTATGTTGTTTTCCTCATGAACAACCTCAACATAGGAATATATTTCCACACCTGAATTTCCATTAGAGATACGATAATGGAAATAAGGTAATTTGTGTGGACTATGACTAACACCACGTCGAGTCATTTACTTGCTAGTGCTTGCTAAGCCTGAACTCTGTACCTTCTCTACTCTTCTTATTTTCATTATTTATCTAAAAGTTACATGTTGTTTTGGGTTTTGTTTGGTTTTTTTTTTTTTTTCCTTAAAAATAATCACCATTGCTGCACAGGCAATCAGTTTTATCACCCGTGTTTTGATAAAAGTAATTTGTAAATACATACTAGACAATAGAAGGCAATGACTGAAAGGTTACTTTGATTTATTCAGTGTTGCTTATAGAAGATATTCAGGAAGGCTCTTTTTTTTTCCCCCCCTCTGTTGCTCCTTGTTTGTGTGCAGTATGAGACTGACTACTGTTAAACAGTTTTAAAAATCATTGGCAAGTATTCACATACAAAATGTATAAAACTAAGCAGAAAGCAATGCCATAAAGGCATAAATTATGGACAACTGGTAGGAGCAAAGTGTGTTTCCTACTTTAAACTATGTTTATTAGACAAATTAAAACATTATGTCATGCCCAGTATTTAAAAGAAGGAACCTGAGTGTACAGATATAAGACAGAAATCTTGCTATAGATGTCAGAATGTATTTTACAATTGTAAGGCTACTTTCAAAACATTTGACTAGAAAAACAGAGGTACAGAAATAACAAGGAGATGTATTTCTACAACTAGAATTTAAAACAGTAGAAAAAAATAATCAGCCAGTTTTCAGTCAGCGAGAACCGCTGTATCATCCTACTTTTTAGCTAATAGGAATTGAAAATAATAGACAGGTTTATTCCTGTGAAACTTTGATGCTACTGATAGCAAGTTCATTTGGTTTGAAGATAAATTTGACACCATTAGTTATTAGTAAGCGACCCTCTGAAGGATGCTAACGTTTTCGATTTTATTTTAGTTCTACAGGAATTTAAAGTCTTCTTTTCTAGTAAAACAGAAAACCGTCTTCCAAGTCTCTTGGGAAAGTGATAGTAAGTATAAAGGAAATAATTGTGAAAAAAAAGATACCATTGAAAACCACATCAATTCAGTTGTAATGGAAGCTTCAGCTTTTAAAGCCAATTTATGATGTCAGATTTTAGAAGTTAGTGTTATGTAAAGTAACCATAGCACTTTTTTTTTTTTGTACAAGCAGCAACTAAAGTCTATCTTTTAAACTTATTTTAAAATCCATATTTGAACACCATTTGACCTTTAAAAACCACAGCCTTAGAGCTCTACTTTTGAGTCACCCAATCCATTGCCTTAAAGCTATTTAATACTCTGAATTAAGTCTTATATCAGTCTTTAAATGCCAGAAACAGCAGTCTTGCAGTAGGGCAGAAACAGGTTTGGAAAGAAAAGCAAAGAAGAGCGAGAGGAAAAATAATTCGAATAGTAAAAATTCTAGAGAAATTTTAACCTGAGCTTTCTGCTTGCCTACTCAGCCATGTCTTGGCATCTGAAGGCCATGTGGTTCAGTCTTCATTTATGCTCCATCTTTGCCTTTTTACTGTTGGGCTTGTTTTTTGAAGATAACAGCTGGTAAAACAATATAGCTACTCTTATTACTTTTACCTCCTCGTTTCAAAGGCTGGATTTCAGTCATGCACTTTTTCTAACCAATTTTTATAGTTACAGAAGTTACCAAATTTAGTCAGATTAGATGTCTTAAAAAGTTATCCAAAATTACTGATATCTCCAATTATTTTTTTTTTTGCTTCAACTTTTAACATTTGCTACATACCTGTAGTAATTCTAACTGCTAGCCACAAAACTAGCAATAAAAAAAATAATCAGATCATATAATTGACTACATATTTAGACGACACAGAAATAAAAAGTAATTTTTAACTGGCTGTTAAAAAAAAAGAAATTGTAGTGAGCCAGCAGAGAGTGCTCACTCTTATGAGAAGAGCTAATAAAAAACAACGGATCCAAAGTATACAAGATTTCCCTAGGGACTGAATACACTTTCCAGTGACACTGCAATATAACCGTACTTAATGGTGATATCACTCTTTAAATATTTGTCGACTACAACTGGAGAAATAAAAAAAAAAGGTATCTTTCTGAAACCAAATCATACTTGTAGAATTTATGTTACAGTAAAAGCGCTGATTCTTTCTAGAAGAGATATTGCAAGAAAAACTAACAAAAACAATAGTTCATTTTACTGCAAAAGTTATTAGACTCTTCTTTGGAGAAATGATGGATGTGCAAACACATTTCATTCAGTCAAATACGCACATTCAGTTTTCAGGGTTTTTTTCCTTAACATTCACAATTAAAGCCACTTCATAGCTTAAAGAGAAATGAGTGATTGTTAGGCAATTATATGCAGAGATAAAATGTAGAACCCAAATAATTATTAGCATGTTCATAGTTTCTGTTTGTGTTGTGTTGGTTTGGTTTTTTTAAAGTAAACCACAAAATACTTTTTTTTTGCTAGTTAACTCCTGAATAAATAAATAATTAAAAAAATCTAACAAATAAGAAACATACAGCTCCTTCATGGGTGTAAAAATAATATCGATTGAGCTACAGAGATTTGAAACATGAATCTGTTGTCCATTTATATAGTTATTCATACGATTTTTACACACGTAAACAAAAAGCACACTGCAATTTGTATGATGAAGCAAGTTCTAGAGTACATCTAAATACATTTGTAGACCCTTAAGCGTGAATACTGTAAGAGACAAAACTGTTGCACTTATACAGCTGTTGTTCCAGATTTACTAAGCATCACCGAACAGAATCGTAATGTTGTACTAACCTAGTGAAGGCAGCCAGAGCCAGCTCCAGAAACACCACCCATTCTGCCATAAGCAAACCACGAAAAGACCGACTCTCCTGAACTTGCCTCTAATTCCACGTTGCCCTGAAGGTGGCCAAGCATCAATTATCCACATCCACGCACAGAGTAACACCCAATAGCAGCGGGGCTAAGCTGGAATTTTAGTCTTGCTTTGAAGAAAAAGTGTTTGCAAAGTAGTTGGCTCAGTCTTTGCTCCTGCGTGATGGAGGAAGCCAAGGCACAGAAGGTTGTCTCCATTCCCTGCGAGAGGATTCTCAGAATCCGCCGGCTCCCTGGGCCACAGGGGGTAGCTCCGGCAGCGCTGACAAGTATTGCTGTTGCAGGTGGCCAGCAAAACAAAGAAGGGGACAAATACTACTCGCTGACACTGTAAGTTAACTGAAATTTTCTGGTTGCTTAATGATGAATACACAGTTCATAGTCGTGAAATATGGGAAGTTTACTACTTCTGAAGGGCAAAATAAAATGGACAACCAACTTCTGCAATGCTCAGCTTCAGAGGATCCATAATAGCACACTTTATGAGCGTAAAGGGCTGCTTCAAAGCTATTCATTACAATATAGATATACGTTTTAGAATAGTACACAACAAGAGACAGACCAAAAAATTTATCCGATTTAAGGCATATATCTATTGAGGATCTAGTTCTTTCTAGACAAGTTCATTACAGAAAATAAAAATAGCAGAAATAAATGCAATAAAACTCTTGGTTTGAGATACTAAGTAGGTTACAAGAATATTTCATAAGATTTATGTAGGGGTTTTTAATGATAGTAAAATTATTTTTAATTAGGACAAAATGTAGGAGGAAGACAAACAAACTCAAATCCCTCCATGAATTATTTTCTGCAGCTGTGCTCTGTTTAGTATCAAAATCTATTTTTCAGTAAACTCAAGGGTAATCTGAGATGCTACCGAATTTGAGAGTACTGCAATGACCTACTGAAAAAAAAATATTTATACTCCATGGTCTCATCCAGAACTTCATCTTCTCTTAGTACAAGTTTCTCTGGCTGGTATCTGGGAACCTATGACCATCTTCAGACAGTCATTGGAAGAAACGCTTAAAACCGACAACTGAACTTTGCGTTCACATCATGATTTAGCATTCAAAGCTAAGCTTAAGCATGAAAGGCAAATAAAATGGCCAGATTCATGGACAATTATGCTTCCATATTGAAAGGGGCTTATTACTTAGTGATAAATTAAATTCCCTTACAAAGCCAGGTAGGATCGTTTATCCTACAGGTGATTTAACCCTAAAGTAGTGCAATAGGAATCCAGTTGAAACAGAAGAGTGCCCCACGTTTATCAAATACACTTATCTTGCATACAACCTCTCTCGCAAATCCCTGTGCTTTTCCTAATATGCTGACCTTTTATCCGTCAAAGGATTGTGGCTACTGAAAACCATAGTTTGAAATAAGTAATTTCTACCTCTAAAATATTATAGCCACAGGGTTCTTTCTCCTGTCTCATGAGAAAAAGCAATGACTCATCACCGGAAGTTACTATAACTAAGAAACTGTCCTTAAGAATTTGAGGCATCTAAACTGAATCTTAAGGCACAAGATAAGTTTTTGTATTATTTACCCTTTCGTAGTTTTTCAAGAAGCAGTGAAAAGGGAAGGAAAGGAGGGTTTTTTTTGGGGGGTGGGGGTGTTTGTTAAATTCTTTTTAAAGACAGAATTCTCCTTTCTCCTGCATCTTCCACATTTGAGTTACTCCTTTTCCTCAGGCTCTTCCCCCTCCCCTTTTTTCTTTCTATTTTCTTCAATGCAACTGAAAAAAAATTCAGTCAGAGATTACAATCCTTTAGCAACCAGATTGCTTATTAGTGGCTCACCTGTACGCACTCAGATAAATATGTTTTCAATAACTCACTGTTTTTTTAAGTTGCATTGAGTAATGTCTTAAAATAAAGGAGATCTTAAAATCTAATAACAGTTATTTAAAGAATAATTCACGGAGTTAAGAGCACAGGAAGAAATAAATGGCTTTTAAGGATTATTAAGCAAAGTGAAACTCAAATGTTTCATAACTCCAACAGCTTTCTCTTGTAAGTATACTCAACATTAAGAACATCATTATTACGATCACCTTCTGTTTGTCATCTTGTAATTTCTATTTCAGTATCCATGAAAGATGTTGGTCTATGAAAAGCCTCTATTTATTATTTATGGATATTCCACCAATGGGTCATGGCAAGAGACCAGTTTATTTTCTCTGAACTCGTACTCATGTAATACAGCACACAAATAGAAAATTATATTTACTATGCTTTAGTAAAGCTTTTAAATATGCTAGAAAAGTCTCTAGTCTTTTAACAACTAAACTGTAATAAAGATTAGAAATAAAGATTTCATGTTAGTATTAATCTTTTTGAACATGTTAATGCAACTTATAACCTCAAAATAATGATTCAAGCTAACCTGAGTATAACTAATTTAAGTGCAAGTTGCTATTATTTACCTGTATGATTTCTAGCATTTACCCAGGTGTGGCTTCCTAATTTTGAAGTCATTTTTACCATTTCAAGACCTTTTAGCAATTTAAACAATTCAGAGTGCTGCTCTACACTCAGTTTACAGAAGATTAACTATAGTCATAAGATCATAATTTAAAGTCACAGTGTGAAACAGACAAGGCACAAACATCTTGGGATCAACAGTATGAGAAACCGTCTAACAGGAATCTTTTCTTTCAGTCTTTGCTCTATAGAAAGTACTTGTCTGGTACTTTATTTCCCAATACATCTGTATCCACAAGGAGACTTTGTCATTTATTTTGATCCAAAACTACCTTCCAATATTCAGAAATTAAAATGAAATACAGTATTCCTAGATGTCTCGTTTCTTGATTACCTTTTTAAAGAAAATTTTGAAAAACTTTTCTCCTTAAAAATTACTAATTCAAGATAAGTGTTATACTTTTCTTTATAGAAAAAAAAGTGTATTTTTTTTCTGCTTTTCAGAACAACTAGAATATGCGTGATGGAGATTTCTGTATAGAGCAGACAATACCATGAATACAAGTAATCCAGGTTTTTTCACTGCACAACGAGGGAATTATAACCCTCATTTTGGAAAACACTATAGTCTGAGCCCACAAGTCAAACTTTGTATTTTTTAAGTAATATCAAACTATCTTTATAGTGTTTTACAACAAGAGCACACCTGAGCTTTCGAGATGTCCTGCAGGCCTTGAACAAAGTTTCCAAGTAATTTAAATTACTTTGGAATCTTAAGTTTCTTCACATACAGTTTTGAGACACAGGCCATTAAAAGTCCCATTGGCGTTCAATAAGATTGAGGCTTCTAAATATCTATCCTAAATGTCCGACTTTTACTTTCCCAAAAACTTTAGAAAGAGGCAGATAACACTGATGACCTAAATTATTAGGTCTTCTCTTTTCTTTCTTAAAAGGCACTTCATTTAGGCTAGATTCTCAAAGAACCTACAATGGGACAAAGTTTTATTCACGACAACTATGGTCATCATAAAGACCATCTTTATAAAAAGCGAGTATTATCAAACAACATTCACCGTGCTTTGCAGTAACGATGAGCACACCATGAATACCACTGTCACAAAGAGTCAGCTTAAGCTACCGTTAAAGTCCACGTTCTATTTGAGTCTTTCCAGTCATACTCTCTGACTTGCTGTGGGAGCTTCTCACTCAGGGAATATTCTCACTTAAAATACAAGCTTTGACAAGGAAGGCTAGGGGAGAATGCTGGGGGTGGGGGGGAAGAGCTGGGGGTGTGGAGAGTTCATTAAAGAACAAATATTCCTTGAAGATATTCTGGCTTGATTGCATGTTTAACATTGAGGTCACCTGAAAGCACTTTCTAACACTCACTACCTAAAATAAAGCAAAGAAAAAAAACAAACACACCCCAACCTCCTAAAACAGGAAAAAATAAAAAAATAAAAAAGGAATATCAACAAGTCCAGGCATGCAAACACACTTGTTTAGATTAGTTTCACTGTGCTGTTTCAGTGCAGATACTTAGTGAAGGGAAACTAGACTTGTAAGTAGCAAAATCTAGGATCATATTTCAAATAGCTGACAAGATCTTATTATAATCTAAGTCTTAGCACCAGGATGAAAATGCATTTTCTCTGAAGGGGCAAATTTTGACATAACTACGACATTTCAGATCCTTAAGAGGCAATGGAAAATGTAAAATTAAGCTAGATTGCTGATTAAATGTTGAAGAAAATCTTTGACATTAACCTGGGAACAATGGCTTTAAGAAAGCTGAGAGCAAGTCATATATTTGGTCAAAACAAAATTGTTTATTGAAGAAACAATAAATTATAGTGGAAGGCAATGGCTGCAAAGCATATAAATTACCTCAAGAGCAATCTAGATGTATTTCTGGAGGGGATGATTGAAGGAATAGTAAGCAAGCTGAAAATGGATTGAGATCAGTAACAACAACAACTGAACCAGGCATGCTGTGTAGATAACATTTTCATGTTCTTAAAATTGCTGATATTCTTATCTTGGCACAGCAGAACTATGTTGCACTTAATTGAATTCAGAAGACTTCCCAAAAAGATGCGTGCAAATGTGCGTTGAATTTCTCTTAAGTTCGTGAAACAGAACTGAACAGTTCAGTTGGAAGGGACCTACAAGGATCATCTAGCGCAACTCCAACTGAAACACCTCTCTTCACTTATTTCTTCGTGCGACAGTGTATTTAAAAGGATCTTTCGAGGACTTGATTCAGCAGCATTACTTTTTCCCTCTGAATGTGTACTATTAGTGTATGTAACAATCAGAAATACTTGGGCATGCATCATCTCCTTAAGGGTTATTTGCACTGGCATTGTACCGATGTCATTGTCCTAGTGTTAATATCCCATTGCATGTGTCTCATACCTATAGGGGCCATCTAGAACAGACACCTATTCATATACAGAAGACAGTTCCTGAACTGGCAGACCAGTTAGAGGTTTAGTCTGATAGGTCACTCTTGCACCTCTCTCCTGTGTTGCACTTAATTTTTCATGTGGATTTAAGGCAGCAGTTTGAGAGTTTGGGGTTTGTTTGTTTGTTTGTTTTTCCTGGCAAAATGGAGCCACAAAGGAATATTTGCATTCATAAAGCAGAGCAGAAAAATAAAAACCTCAAAAGGTCACTGAATTTCCCTAAAAGTATGGGAAGGATAAGAAGACTGAGTAAGGATCTAATCCATGCGTGTTTTAAATATAAAAGACAATTACAATTAGTAATAGAAAAAACTAATATAATCCCTGTCCAAATTTGGAAGTGCTTCTGTAGCTGTTGCTCAAGGCTTGCATTATGGCAGAAAGTAGTACTGTATAAGTTTAAACATGTGGTTAACCATTCCAGAAGACTTCTCTGCCTGTGCTAGTCCATAAGTACTTATAAAAGACTTGGATATCAGTTTTGTAGCAACATAGTTAATACACACACCATGCTTCCAGTTGTGTCCTCCACTTTGAGTTCATCTGAACTGCATCATTAGCAATAAAGCCATTTCAACTGTACCTACATTTCCTTCAGCAAAACCCCTACATGCCATGGTTCTCTCAAAAAACTTGCTCTGTAACACATTTTCTTTTCCTTTGTTTCTATGAAACAGTGACAGCAGTGCAGAAGTTGAAAGAGTACTGATAGGATATCACTTGACTAAGTATGCTGGAAAGGAGGTCTAGCCATAGAGGCTTGTTGACACTGGCAATCTTCATTTGCTCCTACCATTAGCTACTGGTATTTCTAACAAACCCTGTGTAAGCAGAATTATTTTTATTTGTGCTGCCCTGCTATATTTTTTTTTTAATGAAACATCAGTGTCTCTATCTAAACACATTTAGCTTGCACAGGTTGTTCATATTTTACCTCTTCTGATTGTTTGTCGATTTTCCCACATCTTGCCTCTAACCAAATTTAAAGAAGTCAGGTCTAGCGTGCCCACATGTGTGACTGCGAGGGCTAATTAGGAAGGAATGCTCCTTCAAATCCTGAGCATCACACAAGGCTGAGAAAAAGTAATGCTGCCTGAACTTGTAGGGCTTAATTCATCCTGGATCTTTCCACTCACTTCTTAAGAGCAGTAGTGATCAGACTGTGCAGCTCCATCATGAAGCCCTCAGTCAGGAGGAGGAAGCAAGTCTACAGTGAAAATGCAGCGGCACAGAATTTTATAAGGAAGATGCATGACTTCTGAGTGTTAAGGATGAGCTATTGCACAAGAGTAAGAAAACAGAACTGCCATTTCAGTAGGAAATCTTGGATTGTCTATGATAGAAAATATATAAAAAGCTTGCTTCACAATAGTTTTCCCAAAAAAACACCTGTAATTTCCATCTTGGCAAAAACTGCAGGAGGAAGAAGAAAAAGATGGGTGTCCCCGAGTGTGAACCACAAGATCATCAACAGAAAAACCAAAACCGGCTTGTTTTAACCTTTTAGATAAGGACTGTTAGAAAGTTTGCTGTGGGGAAAAACATGTCCAAAGGCAAGGCATTAAAATCTCATCTTTAGCTGTATGCTAAAAGAAAAAGAATCTCAAAAAGTAGTAATAAAAGTACACAGATGTTTTATTTATGGTGGGAGTACACCTGAGATTTAAACACTACTTTTACTACCAGAATGGCAACTTCAGTTATAACCACTAATAACAGTTACACGAGAAAAGTCATACTAAATGAGAGGTCCAGAGTTTATGCTTTGCACCATGGAAACCACAAAGTAATAGCATCTTACTGAGATTCTAATTCACAGATTCCTTTGGGTCCAGTGGCCTCCATATCAGTATTGAACAAGATCTATCACAGCTATTATAATGCATGCTAGACGAAGTTTTTTTATCTTCCTAATAAAAAGCCAGGTTATAGATGCACTGAGCTGTTGTATACACAGCTTTGCCTCAGCTTTTGTGTTCTCATCTGGGATCAAACTTCTATAAGTAAATGGAATTAAATATTAACTATTTTTGCCAAGAAAAATTGCTTTTGTTCAGATTAAAAAGATAGCAGTGCGGGTTTATTCATGCTCCATCTGTTGTTCTATTTTCTCCAATGGCAACTTCAAAGCACTTTAGTATTATCGAGTGTTTGCGAAGCAATGGCAGCACAATAGTCCTCCCTCAGAGAGAAAAAAAAAAAAAAAAATCAGAAGAGTTCAAAAGTGAAGGAAATTCTTAGTCACTCAGTTGGCTGTTTAATCCACTATTTAATTGTATGTGTATTTATTTCTATTGATTTATTTCTTTTTTTTTTTTTAAAGACTGATGGAGAGAAAATAACTTGCAGCCTTCTTAACACAGGAACAATTACAGCAGGAGCCCATATCCTTTACCGAACGAACAATGCTATTCATAAACGATGAAAATTTCAAAGGCTTGTTTCCTGCTGCTAATTTTGCTAGTGAGCTGAATTAGCGGGGCACTGCTGGGAACAGCAGGAGATCTTTATGATACTTTTTCAGAAAGGGAAAGATCTGATGACTAGTGTTAATCATTAAAAAGCAGTTATTGTAGGTGTCAAAAAAAAAAAAAGTCCATAATATGATTCTCTTTTTCCCTTTCAGCCTCCCCTCCCTACCCTCTTAACAATTCGGCTGTAGGGAACTTAAAAAAAATAAATGGGTGATTTAAAACATGGCCTAGCATATTGATTAGATGTTCCCTTTAAAATTACATTGTACAGAACTTGAACAAAACAAGACAAGCAGATTTTTCCTTCCCTCACGCTCTCTATCTTCACCCTGGCTGTTAAGCCATCTCAGTCCTCTCTTTTTTGGTTTCTTGAATCTGTCTGATTATAGGCATTAACAAATAAATCTGCAGATTTCAGTCTACCATAGGAAAATGTTTAATCTTGCTTGACGCTTTACACAAGTCCTCATCCAGGAGCTGTTAAGGAGCTTAGTTCAGAACCGTATTTCACAGCTCTTCTGGAATGTTTTGAAGTGACCTCATTTCCAACCTTGCCATATCACTGTCTTCCTTCACATTCAGATTTTTATTCAGATTTGTTGTATAGCTAATTATTTTTAATTTTTTAACATTACACTTTAGAAATCTATAATACTTCTAAGATTGTTTTTTTGTTAATGAGCAGTGAAGACTCATGCCCGCCCCTACAGACGTGCTGATACAACTATGAATGTGAGGGACATGCTATAAACCAAATCACCAGAAATAATCATGCAGGGGAGATAACAGTCTTTAAAAATATCATTAAATATCGCTGATGTGCAGTGAAAATATGGTGTTTCACAAGCAGTAGAGTCAATACAAGTGAAGTAACAGGAAAAACTAACAGATAGCAATACTCTTTTAATGACAGGTTTACCTTAAAAAAATCCAAGTATATCACAGACTATACCTTAAATACACCTGTGTTTACTGGGAAGCTCACTCACCCACATTCACATGCTCACAGCAGTAACTGAAAAGCTCTTTTTTTTTTTGGTAAGCAAAACAAATACCACCTCTCTATAATACAATTCCTGTTTATACCATGCGTGGGTTAGGATTTTAGGAAGAACACAGAGAGGGAGGTTGGCTTGGGTTGTTTGTTGGGTTTGGTTTTGGTGTTGTTTGTTGGGTTTGTTGGTTGGGTTTTTTTTTGCCAGCAACAAAAATACACAACCAAAACAAAAAACAGAAAAACCACCACCTAACAACCATGAGGAGAAAGCGTTAAAACTAAAAATGCTTTTAGTCACTCCCTAGGGTAGAGTAAGGCTCCCCATCACTACAAAGATACCTGCGCCAAAGGCAGCTCAGATACCATACACATCACAAGATGCAGAGGAAACAGTACTGTGACCCGACCAGCACTGGGTTAATGTCAAACTCGCATGCAGAACTGAACAGGAGATGGTTTGGCCATTAAGCTGAACTGAAACTTCCCAAAGTGATAGAATCTCATGCTTCCCCCGACATTGTGTCATTTCAATCCTAAACAGACTACTGCAGTACAAGGTGTTTTTTCCCCTATGTGTGTGGGGGAAGAAAGTGGAAAAATAAAAATCAGTATTTTTTTCAATCCTAATCAACCCTGTGGCATGTCAGGTACTGTTTTCTTCATGCCAGCCAAGCATCTTGGAATTTAGAGCTACTAGGCTGATATAGTGCAGTCAAGATTACTTTAGTAACAAATATGTTTTTAGATCTGCAGCTGTGAAAATTCTGCCTACAGTTTTCCTTCAGTCCAAGCTTCAATAAGTGATATCTGCACCCCTTAGGCTATTTTCAGTGGGACTAACACGCAAAACTGACTGCTGACCCACTCCTATATTCTAATTAGGTCTGACAGAAAAAAAATCATGATGCAATCACACCACTTCATAACTTTTTTTTTTCCCCCATAAAAAAAAAAAGCTTTAAACTTTGTAATCTACACAATACATTGCCACAAACAGCTGCTGATTCCTGGTTGCAGGCTATGGCGAGAGGCAACACACTAAAGGTCTTTTTCAGGAGCTAGACAGTAAAAACCAGTGTTGTAATCTCACTTTTTCAGGGTGCGTTTTTGTTTTGTTGTTGTTTCTAACCAATAAGATATCCATAAGCAGTATTAGTCAGCATCTGGAGACTAGATCTATTGTCATAAACCACTGCAACACTGAAGAGCACCTTTGTCAGACCACTCCATCATACGCCTTCTGGTCAGCAAATACGTTTCACCTTCATTTTGTGTACGTTCTGCCTCAAATGCCTGGGGGTGCCTTAACTGAGATCAAAGAAAATACTTGGCATGTGCAACTAGCATTACCCACAAAATAAAACGGCGGCCCTTGTTTCAGAGAGATTTCGGTCAAGTAACTGTTTTCACCCACATGGGCCATAGTTTAACCAAAGCCGAAACGTACATAGAAAACCCTTTTACCCAGCAGTATGATATATATAGGAGTAATACAGGGAGTCTCTTCCTCTTTAGTTATTTCATGATAAGACATCTCTTGCACACTCCTGAACCAGAGGCACCAGTCTATCTCCCCAAAGGTTCATTTCTTCGGTTGTTACTGCTTAATTCAGTTGTCAAATTACTATGTGTGCACAACAACATTGAAAGTTAAAACTGATATAACTTTAAGCACTTACACTTTTCTGATTTTCTCTCTCTCTGCGCTTGTTCTCTGTAAGGCAAGGCGAGTAACCCATACCGATAAGAGGAGAAGAGCCGCAGTGGGGTACTGACAGATTGATGTTCAGCAGTCTCTGCCAAACAAAATAGCATCTCTGGGGCAAGGTCCTCCAGGAACGTTGAGGCAATCAACAGATCACTGCCACAGGACACCTGACTCCTGCTCTCTTTTTCACTCCCAGCCGCACAGTTTTGCTTTCTCCCTTGAGAGCAGTGCGACACTTACTGCTCAAATGACTCGGGTCACTTCTGCCAGAGTGGTACACCTTATTCTTGCCTTTCCTCCCACTCCCAGGTTAGTGTGCTGAATCAGCTCACAAAGCTCTGGCGAATGCCAGACCTGATGCTGGGTAAACAGCGAGAGCACCCAACCAAAGCAGAAAGCAAGCCAGCATATCAACACAAGCCTAATTCATCCTCAGGGATTGCAATCAGCACAGCTGTGGACATAGATTATTCTGTTTTCAAAGCAAGAAAAAAAAAAGTTGTGGTTGTACATCTACAGGAGATCATCAGCAGTGTAACAACTCTCACTTCGTAATACTAGACAAGTAAAACAAGTTGCCCAGCAAAAATTCAAATTTCTTCAAAATACTTCGATAGTTTACCTTTGTATCATTGAGATTTTTGCAGACTTCCTCCCACATAAAACAAATTAGACACAAGTACTCTAAAATCCATACAAGCGTGACTGATTTATCGGAGATGGGATTACAAAACTGGTCTGCTGTGTGTACAACCTCATCAGCAAAAGAATTACACCTCTAAAGTCACTAAACTGAGGTCAGCCTGTCAGAAGCTATTGTGGTCATTCCTGATCACTGACAAAACTTTGTTTCTACAGAAAGAGAACAGGGGAGCATGAAATGAGTATATCCATGTTGTCCAGCATGCACCGTATACCTTCATTTCTATGTCAGGCAGTGAGTTCGTGCAATATTTGGAGTCTTATTCACGTTCAAGAATTTTGCATAGCTTATGAGGTTTTCAACTGTTATTTGTCATTAGCCCCAGATTCTGAAAACGTACTCTTCCAGATTTTTTGCCACCGCTGGCTCAAGTACAGGTTGACTTTCATTCAAGAAAGTGCGTTCTTTATTCCTAGACACTGGTGATTTCTTAGGCACTGCCATTCTGTCGAACAAATAATTAAGGGAAGAGGACATTAGGGGCTCCTCACCGACTTCAGACACACTTAACTAGATTATCTGGGTCTTCCACTGACTCTATTAGGGCTAGCATATTGCACGGAGCACCTATCAGCAAACCACTCATCACAGTATTGATTTACACTCAGTTAGCGCTTAATTGACATTTGATTTTGACTTTGAAACAATGAGGGCTGGAAAGGTATTTTAAAGGATTCTGCAACTCTTTGGTAAGTTATTCAAGGGAAAATAATTTCTTATATGCACCAGATATGCAAATTCATACAAAAGGAGGAAAAACTGCATCACCTTTGCCACTCTCTTCTTTCTCTTATACTACTTCACGCATGTGCGGATCTCAAGTACAGGAATTTGACGCCCAAAGAAAGGCTGGATCCTCAGCACGAAAGCTTATATTTCCTCTCAGCTATTTCTAAGTTCACTTTAAAACATCTTTGTTCTATTTTTGTATTTCAAAAAATTGCTTCCTTTCTTTAAGCATGTCTCATTGTTCCTCCCTTTCTTTTCACAAGCGTATTTTCATACACTTTTCATAAAACATGAAATAGAAGCGATATCACCCCATTAGATCCGTATTATTCCAGCTATTCTCTTATAGTATAATGGCAGTAATGTTATTTTGATACGCAACTTTAAGCGTTTCCATTTTTGTTCTTATAGTATTATTTGTCAATGCTTGCAGAATATCATTAATTTTATGTGGCCTTATAAAAACAGATTTGGACTGAGGTGGGCAAGTAGGTCTTCTGAAATATATGGATAAAAACAAGCACTTCACTGAAAGTTTGCGGACCACGCTTATAGTTTGCATGAGCATGAGCTCTACCATAATGAGCATTACTGTGCACTGTAAGTCATGATAAATTACATAAACCTGTCCGCTACTCTGTATTTTGAAACAGGTCACATGGCAAACCCAAGTTCTTTTGGGTTTGGACTACACTTCTAAAGCTTAACTTCAGTATAGGCATGACAAAGAGGCAGGTACTATTCTTTTTCTGGAAAAAGAACAAAAGCAATTTTGTCACTAGCTCTTTGACAGAACTGTCCAAAATAGTGATAATTCCACATAAATCCATGAGGTTTAAAACCACTGTGCTATCTCATACAAGAAAAGAGTCTCAACTCATGATATCGAATGATTATTTCACAAATTTAACAAAAACAGATGTGAAGGTGGTTACATTCGTTGCACAAAACCGAAGGAAGTATCCCAATGCTACTACAATAAAAAGATACTGCACACACGAAAAAGGAATCCAGCAAGTGTTAGCCTGCAGCATATCATCAACTAGTTGTCAGGGACCTTAAAAAGCATAATCCTTTTCTTAGGCATTTTTTTGGTTTAGGTTTTTAATTTCATGCACTGCAGCCATACATTTTTCCCCTCCTCATCTCTCAATTCAATTTCCTTTACCTAACTTCTACTGCATTACTAATGAAATTACTGTTTTCTCTTTCATATACTACTGGACTAGTAATGCAGAAAGTTCTAATTTCCAAAACAGTAGTAGTTCTGTAAATATACAAAAAAAAAATAATAAAGATTTATCTAGCACAGGGTATCTGAAAATATTTTTACAATGCACTCCCCAAAACTTCCTACACATTGAGCAATTGTTAATCCCAAGACAAAACTTAACTCTGATCACAGTTCAGTGCCTTTCTACCAATTGTTAAACAAATGCTGATTATTTCTTACTGGTTCTTGTGTTTATTACCAATTCTTCAAGCTTCCGTTATGCCAGAGAGGCTTTTACCTTGCAAAACCACAAAGCCACAACAGGCCTTCAGTTCCGATAAACACAACTAACTCTTGAGTATAGGTCTGGGTAAAAAGACTTCAGACTTAGTATGCAGAAAGCACTTGGAAACGCAGTAGACATGCGAGTCTTGACTTTTAATGCAAAGTGTGTACGTAAGTTCTACAGAGTTTAATCTCCTGTTGAACTTGTGAGACTCGAAGCACCAAAGCCTGGATTTTGGACTTCTGCAGGGTAGAAGCCAAAGGTTTAATTTGCACTTTCCACTGAACACCTAAATGGAATTTAGATTGACTAGGAGGCTCAAATCGGAATGAATTCAGTATCATGATTTGTAGCTGCAGTAGGAAAACCAGGAATTATGGTGGGTCTGCATGCAAGGATCGCAGCTGTACAAAATAGATCGGTTAATATATACAATAAAATATGCAGCATACTGTATGCCATGAGCAGCGGCCACAAAAGACTCAAGCTGTACTGGTATCTTCCCTCTACTGTCAGAGATTGCACGTGTATGCAAATAGGGCCAGACTGGGAATTCTGGCTGAATGGAGTCACGGGTACAGCATGTTCTCCTGCATCATTTGGAGACCAGGTGAAGAGAGACCTGCATCATTTGGAGACCATCTACCCTTTAGCAAACATCTACTTTGCTCAGTTTTTAACACTGAAAACGGACACGAGGATCATTTCCTATCTACTGCTTCACTCTGAAAAATCTGCCAGTGTTTCTTATTGTTATTTCCACACTTCGGAAACTGGAGCTATGACCTCTAGATAAGATTAAATGTGGCTCTACTGCATACAAGATATTAAGAAGGTACATACTGCTATAAAATTTCAGTTACTCTGTTGGTATTTATGAAGCCATATGTCTCCTTTATGTAATCAAAAGCTGAAACAGTCTATTACCACTTGCTCTTCCAAATAAAGATCTATAAATACTGAAGAAAAACAGAAGTAGTTCTATTAGAACACATAGTATCAATATATTTGGAAGAGTCATGTTGTTCTTTTTCTGCACCTCTATCTATAAGATAGTCACGTTGATTCTTAGGATTGAATTTTTTGGTATTAAGGTTAGTATAAAAAAAAAAAAAAAAAAAAAATCAAGCTACTGACCAGACCCACCTCCAACCAGAATCGCCAGGAAAGCATAACAAAAACCAGAAGTCAAACCAGAAACTAAACTATAGTAGTGAATTTTGTAAATATACAGGAGTTAAACTGGCCTACTGTAAGGCAGTTAACCAGAAAGAGGTGGAAGAGAATAATAAAACATATTCTGTCTCCTGATTTCTGTCTGCCTTCACTCATGGAGACCTGTGAAATCTTATCTTTAGGCCTCCACACCAAGCTGAGCTTTTTGTCATTAAATATAGCTTACTCCAAATCATTTACAGCTTTAAATCATAATATCATGTGTCTTCTATCAGATAATCCATATGAGGTAAAGATTTTGTAGCTTTTGATGCATTTGTCAACTATATTTAAAGTAGAAAAGTGGGCATGGGATATGAAAATTTATCATAAAATTACCCGCTCTCACCAATAACCTGCTAATAAAAAGCTGGTTTACAAGCTAAGAAGATCACAATGCCAGCACACCATTTAAAGCTAATGGTTTTATAGGCCAAAGCCACTAGGCAGGGCATCCTTATCCTGCAGTGTGAATAGGATTATCCCTGCAAACGTTCCCCTAACATAGAATTAAGCTGTCAAGTTTACTTTGCCGCTGCATGGACCTACGCACAAAATGAACACAAGTTCAGGTCAAGTGTAATACTGCTCTACTATTACACATTGCTCATAAGGCAAGAAAAACAGAAGGAGAAGAAATACATCAAGAACTGAATTCTGCTGCTAAGCATATTTTAGGACATTAGCATTATTAGTCTTCAACAGAATTACTGGATTATGCCAAAAAAAGATGGTGACAATGCTTTAAATGAAACTTTCTTTAAAATATATTTTATTTCACTTTAAGCTCCTCAAGTGTCCTCAATTTCAAAGCCTTCTCATTTTATTTCCAGAATTACTGTCACACAAACACGTTTGCTTCTTTACTTAATTATAGAAAACCATTAATGTTAGTCTAAAAATAAGTGAAATTACAACTGGAAGAAGTTGAATATTCATGAAGTCCCTGTTATGCTTCCACAAAACCAGTCACAAAGTAGGTTATGTATTTTTTTTCCCACACACACAGTAGCTACACACATGCACACCAGCAGCCTAAACGGATTTTTTTTCCCCCTTCCTCCTCCATCTGCAAAGGTGTCTACCTTTGTCTATCTATGCCTGTTGGGATGAAAAATAAGAAAAGGACTGCTATCGCTTTGTTAAACATAGAGTACTATATTGAAACAGAGGAAGACTCAATCGCATACAACGTCTGCAAAATCACAAGCGGCACAGACTCACTAAGCATGGGTAGTTTACTCCAATATAAGAGTATGGCACCAAAACAAACGGTCAAGAAACAGTACCAGAAACACCAAAAAAAAAATTGTGTAATGCATAATTAAACCAAGGAGAAGTTTGTCTTGTTGATGTCAAAAGGCCAGTCTATCTTAAACCTTATGTAAACATGTTTACAAGGGGGAAAAAATGCAGCTGAGGTTATTGAAAACACAGAAATCTGTCAAGAGTGCCCTGAGCAGCAAGTACCTGGAGACTGGAAGGATACTAGGGAGGAAAGCATCATATATGCTTCATCCTATTCTTGCATTCTCTTACATAGATTGTGTTGATTTCCTAGTCTCCAGGCAATTGGAAGACAGTTATACTGACCTAAATTAATTTTGTGCCCTCTTTGATGTGAAAAGCCAAAGCAAACTGCATTAGGTATCAAAGAAAGTGTTCTCTTTGTTAAATTTAAGTAGTTTTGGTGGGTTGGTTTTTTTGGTTTTTTTTTTTTTTTTTTTTTTTTGTTTGGGGTTTTTTTGGGGGGTGTATATTGTTCTTTTTGACAGCTATTCTCCATTTGAGTAGCTCCATATGAACAGGAACAATTTCAACAAAAAAAATAATACAACTTAAATGATTACACAAGAAAAAACAATTTCACAATACTCTCTTGTACAAAAATAAAGCCAGTTCCAATTATAACCAAACTTATACAAAGTTTAGAACATGAGCTTTTATACATTGGGAATATATGAACAAGGAACATTTTGGGAATAAATGTATGCTAGATCAGGCTCTCAGTTACATAGCTGAAGATTTCTAACTGTATATCAAAAACATGAAAAGAATGCCTTCAAATGTTTTTAAAAGTTATGTAGCGCTACTTGAGAGTAAGACAATCTTATCAGCAGAGACTTCTTAATGCTTTCATATGTTATCCAATAGATGACAACAGCTTGTAACACCAAAGAATTACTACTTTAAGGATATATTTTTCTTACAAAATTGTTACCATAAATTATTTCCCATTTGTTTTCCTTGAAGTGTCTTACATAATTTATTTTCTCAAAAATATTTTCAAAATAGAAAGAGAAGAATTTTGTCTCCTTTACAAAATACTAAGCATGTTCTAGAAAAATTTGTCTCTTCAAAAGAAATTAAACCCACTGATTTTTACATGCTTGTATTACTTTTAAGCATTACTGAATGTTACTAAAATAACAGTTTGGAAGTTATATTGCAACGTTTATTTTATAGGTACCTTAACATCAAAGCATGTGACTAACATGTAACTAAACAAAGTTACATGAATACAGCAAAAATATATATGTAAATAAAAGATGCAAAATGAACCCAAGTAACTTCCCACTCTATGAAGAAAACACTTATCAACATGTTAACTTATAAATCAGAATATATTAGACTAGTCAAACTACATGCAAAGTTGGAAAAAGAGTGATAAATTTTGTATACATTCATAGAATCATCTAAGTTGGAAGGGACCTTTAAGACCAGAGTCTAACCATTAACCTAACACTACCAAATTCACCACTAAACCATGTCCCTCAGCACCACTTCTACCTGTCTTTTAAATCCCTCCAGCGATAGCGATTCAACCACTTCCCTGGGCAGCCTCTTCCAAAGCTTGACAACCCTTTCAGTGAAGAAATTTTTCCTTATGTCCAATCTAAACCTCCCTTGGCACAACTTGAGTTCATTTCTTCTCGTCCTCTCACTTGTTACTTGGGAGAAGAGACCAACCCCACCTCAATACACCCTCCTTTCAGGTAGTTGTAGAGGATGACAAGGTCTCCCCTCAGCCTCCTCTTCTCCAGCTAAACAACCCCAGTTCCCTCAGCCGTTCCTCATAAGACTTGTCCTCCAGACCCCTCACCAGCTTTGTAGCCTTTCTCTGGACACGCTCCAACACCTCAATGTCCTTCTTGTAGTGAGGGGCCCAAAACTGAACACAGTACTCGAGGTGGGGCCTCACCAGTGCCGAGTACAGGGGGACAATCACCTTCCTAATCCTGCTCACCACACTATTCCTGATACAGGCCAGGATGCTGTTGGCCTTCTTGGCCACCTGGGCACACTGCTGGCTCATATTCAGCTGGCTGTTGACCAATATCCCCAGGTCCTTCTCTGCCGGGCAGCTTTCCAGCCAGTCCTCATATCAGCCTAAGGTCTGAGCTTCATTTTCAATGCACTTCTATTTTTAATCAATTACAGTGTAAATAAGCAAGACTAAAGAAAAGCAATAAACTTGTGGACAACTTCATACTGGAAGCTGTTTGCACAATCATACCAGTAAGACTACTAAAAATTACTAAACCAGAATTTTCCATACAGCATATCACGTAAAGTGCAACGTTCATTCTGTCAACTACATTCAAGTAACAACATAACTTTGTTTTACACACACACACACCTTTTTTTATTTAATAAAGGCTATAAGTGGAGTATTTAGTTTCACCACTTCAAACTCTAGGCAATCCTGCTTTTGCAGGGGAGTTGGACTAGATGATCTCTAGAGGTCCCTTCTAACTCTGAAAATTCCGTGATTCCATGAAACTCCATTCCATGCTTATCCTATTCAATGTATGCAACCAAAAAATGGCGATATCTGTTGCTTAGTGTACAACCCAGCATTTATAAACATGTTTCAATAGATAGCAATAGATCAGATCTGAGATCCATTCAGCAGGTCAGCAAATAAGTTTTAGAGGCAACAAGGATTTTTGTGCTGAGATCTGACTTAAGACACATGTTATTGCACATGTCTACAGAAGGAATCAGAACTAACTTTCTACTGTAGCTGATCAAGGTTGCCTTGAAGACCGCTTGGATTTTTCAGAAAGCAAGTAGTCTCAGCTACACAGACCCCCAGAAAATACAAAAGTATTCATACAATACATGTTTAAAGCCGTAATGAGAGACTCCAAACTGCTTCTTGTATTTTATAGCCCATTTATCACAACTGCTCTTACAAAACCAGGCTGCCGTGGTTTTGTCAAAAACATTTTTGGTATTTCCAGAGCACAACAGACACAAGAGCATACTGTGCAGTGTTTGGACACAGCATTTATGCTGCTGCCTACAAATATATCAGAGCTGGAAGCCTTTAACATCCCTTATTCACCTGATAGAAGCTCTAAGAAGTAGCAAAGCCCATTCTGGATGTTAAGACTTGTCCATAAACCTGAAACCACCCAGAGGTCTCCAGCTCAAAACCACCACCACGCAAGCACACCACCCTAGCAGCTTCTTATAGTGAGAGTTTCTACTTGGATGAGAGAATAAGGTATAAGGTATTCACCAAATCACCTCTAGTTCTAAAATTTCCAGAGCCTTCAACAAGGCAAACTTGATAAACTGCTAAACAGTGGTACCCTGCCAAGAAATAGAAGTCAAGTCCCTTAACCTTCCTGGTACTTTCTTCAACCAGAGCAGCCCTGTTCAATGGTATAATTTCTATTAATGAACATATTGTAACTCACTGCCACAAACGAAGATCATCCTGCTAAAACCATGTAAAGCCTTTCTGTAGGTTTGTGCAATCAATTACTGATATTTTTTTTTAATTAAGTGTTCTGTCTTCTTCTGACATATTTTATCAGTAGCGAGTTCCTAGTGACAAAGCAAGTGCATTTTTGTAGTGAGTTGTACTTGAATTGATTACTTGTGCAATACTGACTTCCACTTACAACACACTTCAAGCTGAGCTACTGCCGCCGTCTCAGAACCCACGCTCACTTCAGCTGATAAGCTCGCCAGACCTACCAAATAATAATCTAGGTCTAATAGCCAACTTTCAATTGTTGCCCTTATTTCCTGGAATATATCCCCTGCACTGCAGTTAGCCTGAGGCAGATGTATGTATCCACCTAAGGACAACCCAATAGAATCTGTGTGGTCTACTTCTATATTACCACTCTCAATGCACACAGATCGCACATCTACCACTAAGAGGCTTCACGTCTAAAGCAGCAGAATAGGTAAGCAGCACATCCAGCCTTCTATCACCATTTTTTTCAGTGTTTTACCCAAACACCAAAGGTGTTCTTGCTAAATATTCTTTCAGTTCCACCCTGAGCATGCTGGCACTGGCTATGTGCTTTCTTATCAAAGGCTCTAAAATTTAGCAATCAAGTTTTATTCACTCCTGTTGCCTCTGGTCTTCCCGAAACTGATACTACTGGTCAAGATCCAGGCTAGACTGCTGGAAAAATCTGAACCACTGATTATGGCACATCTCTTAAATCAAAGTGGTTGAGGGTCTAAGAAAGCACAATTTTGTCAGCAAGAATACCATAGCATATTAATACAATTATTCCATAACTTACACGGCTTAATCTCTTAAGTATTTTATGTTTTATTAGAAAAAGTGGATTACTGTTCTAATGCACATAATCATTGGTCATTTTGCACCCTGAATTACACTTAAAAGGTAACTCAGTTTGGCGTGTTAAGCATCTTGTGATACACCCCTTAAAAATCCTCAAAAATTAAATTGACTTTATTTAGAATAAAGGCTAAGCTTTCTTTAAGTTCCTAGGCCATATTTTAATCACTTGTTAATTACAGTGACGTTCGTATTTGCACTTTAATAGTTTCAATCAAAGACCATCATTTCAAGCTTGTACAGGTTTCCTCCACCCCACTCCAAGCTTCTCACAAAATATAAATCTTTGGTCAACATGGATAACTACTTCCACAAACAGTTCCTTACTGTCAAAAGAAAGTATCCTGTCACAAATATATTACGTTATTTTTTTACTGGATTCTATAACAAAATTCATATATTCAACATTCTCAGAGAAAACCCTTTCAACAGCTCCTTTATAAAATTCTATTTGTGTTTCTATTAAAATATAACATTTTACAGCAGAGTACTTAAGAAAAACATTTTCACACTCAAATGAAAGGATACATCACTCTATGAATACTAACATTCAGCCCTGATGTAACTAGTATTTCAATAAAGTCTCATCATGTATGATTTTTTTCTTGTTAGTTTTAGTCAAACATATATTCCATAACACACTTAAGGAGAACGTAGTATTATTTTCACAGAATGTAATTTACAGACGACATGACTTCATTTTGATCCAGTCTGTCAAAGGTTTGTCTTTGTGAAAAGGAAAAAAAAAAAGCACATGACACCTAGAAATAATATTTAAGAGAGCTGCAGTATAAGACTTCAGTTTAAATCAAATTTCACACCATGAAAGGGATTCACAATAGTATTAAAAATAATCTATTTTTTTCAACTGCCAGCGATTCAGAAAAGTCAATAACATGGTGTTTGATAACAGACGCGTTATTTTATTTAAATGGAATATAGACCCAAAAATTGAGGGATTCATAAAACAAAAGCCTCCTAAAAAGATGTCTTTGAGGCATTTCATTAAACTTGTTGCTCTGAACAGTTCTAAGTGGATAAGATCAATAATAAGCTTAAAATATTACCTGAGTTCTTTGAAGAAATAACCTCATGCTCTAAAAAGGTCAGCGCTAGCCATATATAAACAAACACAATTTAAAAAACAGATCAGTGAAGACAAACAAAACAAGAGGGGGTGAGGGGAAAGAAAATAAAAATATATGAAGAAAACAACTAAAAATGCTGAAAACCATGAAAAACTGTGGTTAAGAAAAACTAAGAGGAAAGAGTAAGAGGTAGCTGTTAAAAAGGAAGGACCAGTACATAGAGAGCACAAAAAACTTTGAAGATTTTTGAAGTTTTTCTAAAGCACTTTCACATACACTCAAAGTCATTGTCAGCTTTTTGTTGTGCGGCATTTTCAACAAGACTTTTAGCAGGTAATTAGGAAGTCAAATTACTTGCTTTTGATGCCGTGCTTCATACTATTGACAATATTCTTCGCCATAGTATTACACACATGCACACAGATAATTTTCAGCGAGACTGCCTCCAAGTTCCCCCGTGATTGAAATGCAAATCGGAAAGTTCAGTTTGTTTGATTTTCCTCGCGCACCTCTGGTGTACTTTGGCATCCAGTCAGTACTGACAGGAGGAACCTGGCAACTACTAATCTAGAGCCCCACATGTTTGTTTCTTTATTAGAGGATTTCAGAACATTTTAGTGGCTACATATTTAACCTCTTTTAGCATGCATGATATTGTATCATAGTAAAATTTTACTCTGCATACCAAAGCGGGTGACCATTTGTCACCAGATCATTTTGTACTAACCTAGAAGCTACTGTGCTCCTAACTTATATTTTTATGGGATCTGAAGTACTTAAAACCCTCTTATTTTAATAATTGGAGGCTTCTTAAATCCAGGATTATATTGAATAATTTATGTGATATTCTTAATTATAACATCCCTATAACATTAAAAAATGCATTCAGCTATAGGCTTTCAGGATGTAAAAACAAAATTAAAAATTAACTTTGAAATTAATTCCTCTCAAAATATATAATTCCCACCTTGCCTTCAAGGAAAGACTTTCTCAAACTTCAGAAGATTATAAACCTTTCGAACGGATTAGAGTTTACATTACTACTTTACTGAAAAAGTTTTGCCTTCATCCTTCCAACAGAAACAGTAAAATGGAGCATTTCTGCTTTTCCCAATGTTGCCAACATGGTTTACAAAGAAAGAGGCTTGCAAGAGGCTAACAATAAACAGCTCCCATAGATGAACCCCAATACCTTTAGCTGGCACCAAAACCAACAGGACACCGAAGGTTGTAGAAATGCAAGAACCAGAGTTTGTTTCAGTAAGATTGTTAGACAAGGCATCACCAATTATAAATGCACAGTTTAGTCCTCAGAAGTAATTTTCAGAAGCTTCAGAGAACCATTTAAAGCACCTAATGCAGGTCTAAAGTCCAGAAGAAAGTAACCACAGTAAAGTGTATTAAAATAGTGAAGTAAAATATTAAAGGATTTTTTTCCCCAGTCATTGCATTCAATATGATTGCAATAGCATATTTTTTGCAGCATCAGCATCCCTTGCAACTGGTATATAAATGCAATTCCTATTTAGATTTTGGTACATCCCATACATTGAAATCATTACCTGAGTACCAAAACTTCAGAGTAAAACAAACAAAAAACCCACCACATCTCTGCAACATCAAGATCTAAAGAAAAAGCAGTATTTTCCTTATAACTCCTGGAAAAATAGAAGGGTATGAAATATTACCCATGACAAATTAGGAAAATTACTTTGATGTTCGTTTGGTTCGAGGAAAGAAGACTGCATGAATCAAACTATAGGACACAAAAATGTTACTCTGTAAGTCCACAACCGCTGTTTCAGTGACTATTCTGTGACAGCAGTAAGAAAAGATACTACGCAGAAGAATATGTATAGAAGGACTTGGTAACTCTATTTATGTATTTTTTTAATCAGGTACCAGAATTAACAACTGTCTATTGTCTAACAATCACTTAATAGGATTATAATTAATAAATAACAGATCAATTTTATGTCACGCTTCTCTACCTTTTTTTCCAGAGGATAGGTAAGAACAAGGACAAAAGTATTTAAAATAAGAGTGGATAATGTTCACATTATTTTCTCATTTCCTTTACAGTGTTAGTTTACTATATCAAACTGAAAACATTTTTAAACCAGTTAGCTATATTTTACCAAGTTTAATTTTGCTCAATTTTATTAAAATACCATGAGTTTAGGAGACCTAAAATGCATTAGATGCTTCCCACATATTTCCATCATCAAAAATAAATTCAATTTCACTGAATGTAAGCAATACTTTTTATCTTCTCCAGATCCACTGGAAACCACACACCTCCATCAAAAAGGATCTTATTTCAATGGTCATTTGCTCCTGCCAGATGAGGCCACAGCACTGAAACTTGTCTCAAACTCTGCCTGTGGCACACCACAGTGCTATTTTTCACATCCCCCTCCTCTACCCCACCTCGCTCCAACAGCACAGGGTGAAGGCTGTAGGTTGTTCCATCTCTCCTACTGATACTGTCCAACTTTTTGGCAATGACTTTGAATGCTGGAGCAAGGCTGGGGCCTGAGTGTTGTCCCTCTCACTGGTACTACATCCTCATATTCAGAGCCATTTGCTTTCGGACCCACGAGAGTCTCAAATCTTTTCCAGCATGTCTCACTTTGTATAAAGCAGCATAAGCAATCCATGGGGAAGTATCACTTCCCAAACAGCACTGTAGGCCCTAAAGCAACCCAGGTAGGTATTTACCAAGCAAGAAATTGAGAAAAAGCACCTTGGAACGAAGAACGTGGTGTAACATGCACACAACTTAGCTCAGTGACAAGCTGAACTGAATCAGGGCAGTGAAATAACTTCAACTTGGAAGAACAACAGAGCAAGCATCAACCATCCCTAGGGTGTGCTGAAGCCTCTGACTCCACGTAAGAAATTGGACCTATATAGTAGCTTGAAGCCTTTAAAGAGTCTGACAGATGGGGGTCAGGGTGGAGGAGAAAACAAGAAGGAAAGTCCTGCCTGAACAAAATCATAAAACACAGGTGTGCAAAAAGCCACACGAGGTCTCATCAGTCTCACTGAACTGCAGTTTTGTGTATCAGCAGTAAGTCAACTCAGCACATCCTCTTACTGTTGGTACTAAAGGCACACACAGCATGACCAGTGACAAGGTGTCAATCACGTCGTGCTTTAGAGCCTTGCAGCTCGCTGAGGAGCTGTCTTGCCCTTCCTGCTACATCTTGGGGACAGAGGTTTTCCCTTATTCTGCTGGCTTGGCTGGGGAGCGGCAGTGACATTCAGCTGGCATTTAACAGAGACATAAGTACAGTGAATAGAAGTGTCAGCAGGACACAGCTCCTCCATGTCACCTCCAGCCTGATGGTAAGCTACAAATGTGGTAAGCAAAGCAAGTAAGGACAGTCTCAGATGTTTTGGATACATACTGGGCTCCTGAAAGCATTGGGAAAGATATTTTTCTGTCATTCCCGATACTGTCTCTTTTGCAAGCTGCAAAGAAGCTGGATATACACTTTTCAGTATCAGTTTGGATCCTCTTTGCCTTTACAGGGCAGTCAGCTGAAGAAATAAATTTGCAACTTATTTTATAGTGTAAACTCGTGACTTCTGAAGACGTCACTGCTTTACACTTGCAACACCCTTTACACGACCATAGCCTACATCATCTGTATGGTACTGTCTACAATGAATCCTTTCTAAATAGATCAGTTCGAAAGAAAGCCTGCCAACGCTGTTCAAATTGAATACTCTGCTACTAGTCAGTGTTCATCTAAAACTTGATTTATTAACCATTGTCTAAGACAAGACTAGTCGGTTGCTTGAAAGATCCATCAGGAAAGTTTATCTTTTAAATTACTAAAATTCACAGCCCAGAGAACCTGTAATTTTTTCCATTAACACCACTTTACATGCTTGAGCCCTCTTCCCCTTCTTCTTTTGTTTCGTTTTTTAGGTTTCTGAAATGCACAGCATACTCAGGGAGCACACTTAATGGGACCAGAATGACCCCTCTGAAACACATCTACGTGAAGGCGATTCCCTTAATTCATTTTATCCTCTAACATTAACACGAGCGCATTTCACCTTTGCTTTTCTTCCCATGTCCTATTATTAAACACCTGTTCAGACAAAGGAGTTAAAACCTAGTGAAGTTTCTCCCCTCCCTATCCACTCCTTCAGCTTTATTGACTATAAACTTTGGTTTGATACAGCTCATTTTGGCAGACCATGTAAGCTTTCTTTCATTTCTGGAAAGAAATAGAACCACTCCTGAGCCATTCTTGAATTACATTTTAGTAAAACAATTTTACAAGCTTTAGTGACTTGACTGTAAACTAAACCATATTTTGTTTGTTTTGTTACAGCAGCAGCTTTCCGTGTAAGTATTAGCACAATTTTAATGTGTTTCAGTATGCCATTATTTTTTTTTTTACCCTCCTAATTTTTAATTTATAGGTCAATGGAATACTGATATTGTTGCTTTTCTAGTCTTAGTTCTATTTTTGAGCTGTATAATACAAGTGGAAGACTCAGGAACATTGCATTCTTCTACAACTCCACTAAGGTAGAGAATATACCTATTTCTGAGAGTAACTTGATGACATAGTAATTACCTTGATTTATTCACCTGCAATCCTTGCACAGCCATTATAGTAGCACAATCAGCTCATAAGTATCAAACATAGTGGCACACGGGCAACCAGAATTTCACTGCCCTAGTATTTACGTTAGGAATGCTTAAAGTGTCTTAACTCCTCTACTCAGTACATTTTCAGAGATAACTAGTTTTGAATAACAGAAACTGAAATAGGTTTAAATAAGTCCTTATTTCCTACAAATTTTTCAGTGTAATTGCCTTTCTAAGCTCGAATACATCAATTCTTTCTAGGGAAAACAGCATATTTCCCTTTCTCCAATGAATTTAGGGTTTGAGTCAAGGTTTCTAGATGTCTAAAAGTACTTTTACTGGCTTCTTAAAAGAAATAAAATGCATCATAAGACTAGTAAATTTATCGTATTATATAGTACCATTTAGATGAGGGTCTTAGAGACATTATTTGTAAGCATTTAAAAGACGCACAAAATAATTTGATAAGAAACCTCTCACAGCTATCTATTTCTATATTTCATTAAGAGTTTAAAGAACAGTAATTTCAGACAGGCTTTACATAACCACCCTCAAGTATGAAATATTTATTAAGAAGGGGAAAAAAAAATACTAGGGGTCTTAGTTTCCATGGACTTGCCAAAGGTAGTGCCCCACGCACCCTTGAGGTCTTCGCAAGTGTGTGTTTTTGTTTTTTTTTTTTATGATTGTTTTCTATTTTCTCCAGACTACTTTCATATTCTATTCAGCACCTTGTGAAAAAAGAAACGATTTTAAAACAACCTAAACATTAATTTACTTGATAAGAAAGCAAAGAGTAAATACTGAGAACGTTATCTGAACAATGGATGTGAAAGTTCTGAAACCTCCTTCTTTACATAGGCTTATCTATCAGCATCATCCTTGCATTAATCAATTCACAAAAATCAAACAGTATTAATGCAATTCTTTAATCATATTTTTTACTAGTCAACTAGGTCTCACTTACCAGCCACTGCAACAAAAGCTTCAGAAACAGTGCTTCTACCACTATTATGGAAACAACAGATATTTCTTTCTGTGTTGGAATGGAAAATTGGCTTTGTAAAGCCATGATTGTGTTGTTTAAGATACCAGAAGGGGATACGGATTGAAACTGGAAGTATAGTTTTCAATTTATATTGTCAGGAAATACCTATAAATTTGAGCTTCAAGAAAGCTTTTAGGAATATGCTGAGCTATAAATTATGCAGACTTAAGTATTACTATGCTTTATAGACTTCTCAGTGTCAGCAAAGGGAAAAAAACTGAATTTTTCAACTATTTATCTCTGAGGAAAGAGTTCATCAATTTCCACACAACCCCCCTTCTAAACTGATGCTAAATAGGAGCGAGCAGAACGTTGATCCTGGCCCAATCATCAGGAGAGTTAACATTAACTTAATCCTAGTAAGGACCGTAAAGTACCAGCTACAAATGAGTTAGTAATTTGGTCCAAATATCATACAAATACATGAGCATAATCAAAGCAGAGTTCAAATTCCTGGATAACATTTGAATCATCTCAGAGCCTCTCATGCCTATTAATAGCACAATAGCAAAATCACTTCGATATTCCTGTGCCACTTTCACAGATTGCTTTACTGAATTTCTTAATTTCATCTGTTTGTGTTTTTCAAAACAGATTATAATGGTAATCATTTTAGGTAGAGTCTGCGGTAACACTAGCACAAATAACATTACTACTTCAGATCACTCCAAAAGTTTAAGACAAGCCCCCTTCAATGGTAACCAAGGCACCTATAGTTATAAACTGGGGATGCTACTGTACTCATCACCCTGAACCAAGCCTCACAATTTACTGTATTGAGTAGTTTCCTTCATTTTTGATAACCCAGGGATTCTGTCATGAAAATGGGATTTAAAACTTTTGGCATTCAACACCAGTTGAAGGATTTAACCAAGAAACTAGTCTTGTTTATTTTCTTCTCATGTGGGGTTACTCCCCACATGTAAAATGCTGACAAACAGTATCGTCTTCTTTGAGATGCTCTCTGAGTTATCTCGGCAGTTTAATTCTCTCTACACAAGAGAAAAGAAAGCAGTTATTATGATAAAAGGGAAAGCGGTGGCGTCATTGCTGTGGTACTGAACCTGTTTGTGTGGAATGGTTACTGTACAATAAAATAAGCAAACAGCTGGGAGATGATTTGATAGGCAAGCATTGCTGCTTTCACTCCTGTGAGAAATGCACCGCTCATTGCCAGAACACCTTGATGTAGTCTGTTCTTCTTGAAACAAAGTAACACACAAAGATTATGGTAGAGATTTCATTTCTTTTTCACATGAAATTTGTCTTTCATGCTCCGTGACCATATATATTTTCAGCTTCTCCCTTATATATTCACTATACTCTTCCATGGTAAACAACATCTCTTAAGAGTAGCTTAGAGGTACAGGAAAATGTCAGAGCAGCAGATATATCACTCAGTAAGTACTCCATACAAACTGCTTATAAGCTATTTCTCACCTACCCCTTTCCCCAGTTATTCACCATATAAAGTTCTCCCAGGGAGTAAATTGGCAGTACCACCTTGGGGCCCAGGGGCCAGCAATAACTCTCCGTTACTGCTACGAAGCCTAAAGTGGTCCCGCCATCTAGAGGAAAGTTGGCTGCACGGCTTCAGAAAAGAGTTGCCTTCTCCGAGGAGGCGTTCAGAGGAGCGTTCAGCAGCGCTGGGGAATCCGTTGGGGAAGGAGAGGAAGAAGAAAAGCCTGAGCTCCTTTGAAGACACCTTTTCACGGGAATTTGAACGTTTAATTAATACCTATCGATTTGCATGCATCAGGAATTTGCCTTGGTTTGATTTCCCATTCTAACTTTGACAGATGACAGAAACGTTAAACAAATAAAGTCTGTCTTAAAGCCATTAGTAATAAAACAGCTACGATTACAGTTGTCAAATGGGCTTCCACATCACCTGCCTCTTATGTTTACAATGGATTACATCTATTTAGAGACAGAGAGGAGATTTAGGTAGAATTCATTTAATCTTTAAATTCTGGAAAGTAGTAGGGGGTGCTGAGTAGGCAAGACTGATTCAGCAAGCAGTGGAGACTTGAAACTTTCTTGGAAAAACATGATGTAGAAATGCATTGCAACCCAGCCTAGCTCTGCTTTGCTCTTTCAAATGTTTTTGTGGACTGCCCTCTTAGGTAGAAAACCTAAGACTGTGGTTCGATTGAACTCATGCTGCAAGGGAGTAGTAAAATGGAGAGAAGAAAGGAAAAACTAAGAAAATCTGGAAAAAAGAGGTGATTTTGTATTTTGAAGAGGTCCCAGCTGTGCACGTCCTCACGGTTGTTACTCTTGCTGTATTCGAAAGTTAGAAATGGCATATTTTTCAGTTTTAGCCACAGACATGGGTGAAAAAGTGACATCTGCAGCTATTGCAGTTGCACGATCTGGAAGACAGCATTTACAGAATGATCAATTATTTAACTCATTATTTGTGGTTGGCAAGTTGTGCATGCGGATGCAATCTCATGTATCACCTAGCACCTAGTCTAAATTTCAAAAATACAAAGACTTGCAATATTAAATAGCTATATATAAAAATATCCTTGCAAATCAGGCTCTTAAAAGACTTGTTTAATATGTTACCAGCCCAGCCTCGCAACTGAAGTGACATCACTCCTTCTCGAGTGCAGTGCTGCACTACAGTTGCCCCTGGCTCTGCAGATGTAGAAAGTCGTTCTTTGCTATAAGGTGCTACAATGAAATGCTAGTAGCGCTGGGTTTCTGGCAAGGAAGCAGAAGCTGGAGTACGTAGCTTCTTCTCAACAGAAACCCAGTGCCCTCAAGCCTACTATTGTGCCCGTGCCACCATTTTTTAAAAGTCAGGGTCTTCCGTCATCACGGCAATGGCCCACAAGAGCTTCCACACAGCTGAACTACACCAGATCCAAATCCAAGGTACATGCGTTCTGCTCCAGGCTGGAAGCTATCTCCTTCCTCATCCATGCCTACAATTTGTCATCCCTCACCATCCTGGAGATAAGGTTTCTCCAGACTCAACTGGGAAGTTATTACTTAAGGCCCTTTAAAGAAAAAGGATCATCCACATTAATATTCACCAAGTACATAGTGCACCAGAATCTGAAACACACTGGGTTTTTTTCCCATCTACAAACTGCTCTCATAACAACAACTTAGAACCTTCCGTACTGTTTCATTTCTAAATTCAGCATTTCAAAAGGCCACTTGGAGCTCTGCTTCCTTAGATAATCCTCATCAAGCAAGGTAACTGGCTTTGAATTTGCTTCTCTCTTATTCTTAGGTGTAGACATTACCTCATGCTCTAATAGGTGTTGGTTTTATTGAACTGGTGTTGATTTGCCTGTTCTAAGCTTTATTTTCTTTTCTTCTCTTGAAATATCAATTTATAGGCTTAATGCATGCTGTTCACCTTAATATGACTTCCTCGTAATAAAAATAAATAATTTTCCACTTAATCCTTCCACATAATAAGTCTGATATTTTCTTATCAGGTTTGTGATGTTTAAGTAAACACACAAAAGGAAAACAAACATTTTCTCTGCTGCAACTTGTCCCAGTGGGAAGGCCTTCTACTACTCAAAAATATGCCGCTGTCAGGACTGACAGTCAGGTACAACCACTACCACTGATGAATCACACGGTAGGAATCAAACCAGAATCAATTGTGGGGGCTGAGCAATAGGCTCAGTGTCACAGCCTCAGGGACACCGCACTCGTTTTCCCCCATGCCAGAACAAGGTCCTTTGTTCCAGCCTTGCCGGGCTTTGCACAGCCCTGGAGTCTCCCACACACAGCTCCCAAGGCTGGAAGCAGTATCGCTCAGTGTCTCTGTGTGTCTGCTGCTGTTCTTACAAGCGATTCACTTTGCTTCTTCACTTGCACAATAGGGTAACACCTCTTCGGAGCCTAAATCCAAAAAGAAAGTCCTCCGGGACTACTACTGCTGAACTGTGCTTTTGCATTTTCTAAATTTATTTTGTGTACACGATGCATTCATTGCTTCAGTACTGAATCAAGAGGAAAGTCCCTGCAGATTGGCTTATAGAGCAAGAAAAATTAAGAAAAATCCATTTCTATAGCTTTAAAAAAAACCCAAACCCACACACCACCCCACAAAACCACCAAACCCTGAGCTGACAAAAAAATCTTTTACATATTTAAATATAAAAAAAAAAAAAAACCAACAGAAGTACGGCTCCCGAGTCCGAATAAGGTGTCTATGAGTGAAGGGCTGTAAGTAAGGCAGGAGATGGGTACCAGCCGGCTGCAGCCGGAGGACTCAGCTGCCTGAACAAGCGCAGAGCGATGCTACCACCTTCTGGAGAACCAGCGGCAGCCGCTGCTCTGCTCAAACCCGACTCCCTGTTTGCGTTACGTAGGAAGAGCAAGAAGATACACTTAACATAACAGAAGATATCGTCAAGCCTTCGATACAAGAAAACATGCTCTGGTTGTATTGCATTAGCAGACAAAATTATTTTAACTCGTCTGTCTCATTTCAGTGAGCTCAAAGATGTTCTTCATTTACTACGCATTATCAAATTAATTCGTCACACTAAGTTACAAGGAAAGTGCATTTACAGGTTAGTGCTGAAGGAGTCCCCGCTTGGGAGTTGACACGATTCACCAAAAGGCTTATGCCCATTTTTAAATGCTTACGCTTTTGTGTGGCAGCAATGCTACAACATTAGTTGCTCACTGTAGATCGCTGCCTTTCTGCAGGCTTATTGTAACGTAGCAGCCTAATGCAGCATTGTGGAATTTCGTAACATCTGTTGCTAAGCGTTGCGCAGAGATGTGAAGGAGTTAGTTGTCAGAGCAGTTATCCTTTGCTGCTCTGAAAAAAAGTGGACAAACTGGAAACGAACCTGTGCAAGTATTTCCATGCCATGAAGAAGTAGCAATGAAAGAGACATTCCTGCAATAATTTTTCCTGTTTGTAATATTGCTGTCCCTTGATAACGTATTTGTTCTGCAGAACAGGAACCAGCGTAAAACGGAAATACTACAGTCTTTAACAAAAATATTTTCTAACTTCCAGATAGAGTACAAAAACAAAAGAGCAAATTATTAATTTTAAATTCGCTAAGCTACCATGACTGCTTTATAAAGAACATACCCTTCCAAGTTATGTACTGCAAAAAACTTAATAGCAAACCACATAGCAAGCTTTGATTATGTTGAACTATATTTTTTAATTTGGGGGGGGGGGGGGGAAATATTCCTCCCTTGGATAAAAGCTATTCTCCACAAAATAACTGTGTTCTGGACATGACTGCCATTGAGTGAGCTATTCATACACATCAATAGAGGAACATAACCTTCAATACCTGCGATGGATGGCATAAATTGAATCTGTTCTAAACTTCCAACAAGCAAACTCAGTTCTTCTGCTCAAAAGTTTTAAGGTTTGTTTGAAGATTCTGAATGACTTTTAGACCACAGAAGTGGGGGTTTGCATCTTTTTTTTTTTCCTGTCCATTTTTAATCCTTGCACTTTTTAAGTGACATTTTAGACCAATTAGGAGCATTTTTTCCAGGAAAAAAATAGAAAAATAGCACTGAAAAGCAGTGTTACAAGCTTCTCCCAGATAAGCCATCACAAAAAAAAAAGAGCAAGTACAAAAATATTTTTAGATATTACACCAGGAATAGTAGTCCTAAAATTTTTGAAGTTAAGAAGAAAAACAATGCTGGACTATATCTTCACATTCAGCAGTTCTAGTCATTTTTTCCCTATGCAATTTTTCTGCTTTTCTTCCCATTTCTTAAATTCCATTTTCATCTTCCTTTCCTCCATCTTTAGCTAATCTTCTATCAGCCTTCCAACAGCTTATGTGCAAATTTCTGACCCTTGTTCCTTCTTTGTCTTGCATCTCCTCATCTCCATCACATTCAAACACCCCAAAAGCCTACCGGCCTCTGTCCAAAAATACTTAGTTACAGATTTCCAAAAGAACATAAGTCTAGTCTTATGAACACCACACAGAGTACTTTGGATAGCATATTCTTTAAGCTGCTGGTATTTGGCACACCACGTACTCATCACATACGGAATAATCTAGTATGTGAATCACCATAAAGAAAAACTAAGACTAAAAATGTAGAGCAAGAGCTAGAAATGAGGAGGAAGCACTTCTCAGGGGGGACAATGAGCCGGTCACTATACGATATACAAATACAAGGCTAACCAAGCATTTGTGTAGTCAAATTTAAAAATCCCTTATTACAAAATACTTGCCAAAAGAATAATCAAATCCTCATGAGAGGAGTGCAGAAGGAATCCAGGCTACCTACACTAATCATTAACCAGAGGGGAAAAAAACCCCACCTGTTTAAAGTTTGGTCTCAGATCTAAAGGGACAAGCTTTTGGGTTTTGTTTTTAACTAGTTTGACAGGTTATCTTTCTAGAGGACTTCTACGGAAGACTAAATTTTGTTAATAAAATTCTTGGAACAGGGCCAAGCGTACATATCACCAAGCAGCACGATTATACAAAAGTAACAAGAGCTCTGAAAAAGGCTGTTTTGTCATGTTCAAAACTTATCCAAAAAGGTTATCAGACAATAAAATACAGATATTTTACAACAGAAGCCTAGAAGATTAAAAAAAAAAAAGCTAAAGACTGACAGATTTAGCCTCTCTAAATTCCTTCAAAAAATAAAGTTTAGGAAGTGGAAAAATCATGCAGGAACTGGTAGGTAGTAAATTGGGATTGGAAGTTAGAAGGTGACTTCTAGCTGTCCTAGGAGGCAGGATTTAGAATAGCGAGAGAAGCTGTATCAAAACATGTTGCTTTACATTAAGCAAGAAGGTAAGTTTTGTCAACACAACATCAATTTCTACAACAGAAGAGATCTAGGCTTGTTACCCAGCAAGTTTTTCCCTATAAGCTCACTTTCTCCTATTAGGGAGATGTTGCAATGCCGAGTTGCAACCTCAGCCTTTTAAGCACTGACAAACATTTGGAGAAGTAAGGTCTTTTTTCCAAACAGCTTACAGTCTTAAAAGAAAAATAGCTGTAACCATTGCTCATTTTTAAGTAGAAGTTACATTTGGAATGAAGGCTACTCATGAGATGTGAATCACTGTGTCTTTATCTCAAGACCACAGATCCTCTCTAAAGGGTTTAACGTTTAAAGATAGCCATGAACTATAGGGATATACGTTATATTCCACAAGCTGGAAGAGTAGCCCATTACTCTAATTTCTGCATGTTTGTCACTGTGCTCTTGAAATGGGACAATTGCATCCAGTATGTTTTCTCCTATTAAATGAGATTAACATCTGCCTTCTTATGCAAGAAGTTCTTTGCGTTTCCAGTTTTCCATCACAAAACTTTAGGTAAACCAAAGGTGTGTGCCAGAAAGATGGTAGAGGTAAGTACTGCTTAATCTGACAATATAGTTACAATTCAGTTTGACAAAGAAAGGTAAAGTTATTATACAGAGCAGTCAGAACCTTGGTTTACGTGTCTGATTTAGTAATTTGAGATCAGGTCTACGTATCCTCAGCAACAGTGCTCTAATTCACCACCAACATAATTTTGAAATATTTAAAATTCAGTGGAAAACACATGTAGAACCATGGGAATGACTATGTTTAATTGAATCAGCATGAAACATGTAAATATTCCATTTGGTCATACATTTAACTTCACTAAGAATTGAATGTACATTTATAATTTTCTAATAACGACATTCAAGTTGTTATTGCATTTTTAAAGTATTATTTGTTAGACAGTAGATTCATTATAAGGCATTGACTGATCTTTAATTCCACAGCAGGGAACACGTTCAAAGATTCAGTATTGCATTCAGAAGTAATAATAGATTTGCAAGAAATCCAATAAGATGAAATGCGCTATTGAATCCTAAAATACAAAAATGATGAAGTAGTCACTACACACACTTATTTGTAATTATTATATTACATTTCAACTTTAATTATTAAAACAATTAGAAAGAAATTTAAGTAATATTTGGCACACAAACTAACGACATTGCTCATGTTGTGAAGGAATACATTCTCCTTCATACTTGATTCATCAAGTTTCAAGTAGGCATCTGAACTTTAATTGTTCTCAGGCTGCATTCAATTCTAAAACTGTTCAACAGAAAATTAGATAGCCATCAATTTAAGAAAAGCTTTTATTCTTTCTAGTCACCCATAGCGTTCTCATTCATAACCTAATCTGAGGAAGAAGGTCAGGGTAAAGGGAAAATTTCCATGATAACTTGAAGACTTAAGAGTCAGGGGACCCTTTTGTTACTAGAGCACGACTAGGGACCAAAAAAACCCCACCTTAATATCATAGTTTACAAGCAGGTGCCAGAAAGAAATCTACACGCCTAGAAGTCTGAGGTGTATGCTTTATGCTTGCGGAGCCTTTTTATGCAGGATTGATACTCAGGGTATAATTACACATAGCTCTAAGGCACCTGGTTTCTATTTTGTTGCAGAAAAAGAAGTTGACCAACCATAAAACTGATGGAGATGAAACCAAAACACATAGCTAGAATGCTCCTTCCCACATCACAATCACTTAATCCACATATTTTACTGATAGTTCATAAAAAATAAACTAAAATAGAAAGGATGGAGGAAAAACCTCAGGAAGGGACAAAACTCTTAAAACCTGAAACTTGGTCATTTTGAACATTGTTCACCAGAATTTCAGCACTGCTTATCTAGTCTTAAAGTCTCACATTTATCTGGAAAAAGTTTCAAGCACCAATTTCATCTTTGAGCTGCAAGCTGAAACAAAATAGATATTGACAGCTTTAACTACAAGATTTGAGCTAAAACTTTCCTAGCAGGTGCTTACAAAAAAGTAGTTCTAGAGTTTTCTCATTCTTGGCTGTAAATCATGAAAGCATTTAAGCACGAAAACACACAAGCATGAAATTTCACTGATTTCATTTTAAAAACAGCAAAGGCTGTAGCACTTGAAGTATTTCCTCATTTTAATCAGCCTTTAAATTCAATAAAAACAAATAAGTTTTGAAGATGGGTTTTCTTTAATGCAGATAATTGGGGGTTTATTTATTTATTTATTTAAACAATGCTTTTAATTTACTTCTGAATGAAACTGTACTATTTCTCCCAATGCAGCTTTTAAATTTCTAATCAGGACAATAAGCTAAAACAGAAAGAAATATTCACTGAACAATACTATTAATTATATGAACATTAAACCCAAGAAAACTGGTAGACAAATGCTTTTAGTAATCAGATTGCTGTACGATGCAAAGCTGTTATAAATCATAGAGGCAATGTGGCAGAGAAATTGGGCTCCAAAAGCTAGAAATATATAGAGGTAGGTACGTGAAAACACTGTAATATTATATCCTAATATGGATACAACAAAGATATACCATGGAAATTAAGAATATGGCGGGATTGCTTTTTTTAAGGATTTTTGTAATATTTTGCAGAGCAAACAAAAAGTAGAGTGTAAATGAAATAGTCTAATTGAGGCTGTGATCTTTTTAAACTAGCACTTTCATTAGTCACATTGTCATTCTAGGACTTTTTCCTCAGATTAGTAACGGATAGTTTAACTGTTACCTTTCTTTTCTTTCATTTTACAGACACAGAATTATGCTTCAATAAGCCTAATGACTGAAGCTTTCATTTTGAATGCGGCATCCTTTTGGTTTTATTTCGTGTTAGGTTGGGGGCAGGAGGGAGGCAGGTTTCATTATTATTTCTTAATAATAGCAAGACATTGAAAACAGGTCCAGAAAAGCTCATACAAGTTGAAGGACAGGTTAACATTATTTCTATTCAGCTTTTCAATGATCTTGATGTATGCAAGTCAAGAAAAAAAAAAATTAACCCAAAATAAGAACCCTATCATTACATACATTCCAAACAAATAGGCATCCCTCAAGAAGAGGAGAAATCCAATAAAGGATTTTGCTATTTAATACTTCAGAGGATAATGAAATTCAGCAGCCCTTCGGTCTAGTGAAGGCATGTTAAGAAAGCATACTTGTCAGAAATCACTACTCAACAATACTAACCGTACTGGAGCTTATAGAAAGCAGCATTTATTTGAGTTTATATATGTAGTTTCCTTCCTTCCAAAAGTGACTTTAGTTCTGCCTCCTAAACATTTTGAAAGGGAGTACATTTGTATAAACAGAAATACTTCCAACTGAAAAGACATTCCCTATTAAATTATGCTTGAATTTTCATGGGGCTTCCCCCCTGAAAGTTTGCATTTTAAATGGTTATGTTATCCACACTTACTACCTACTGAAGACAAACGTCTACTGCTGAGATACTTTGACTTTCCCTTCTAAAAATAATGTTCAGAGGAAAAGAAAAGAAAAAAAAACACAAAATCAAATGTAAAGAAGAGGGATTTCAAATCTTCTTTGCTTCACTCAATTTCAGCACTGTGCCTCCTGAAAATCTGGGGAAATTTTCCAACCATAATAAGACCAAAAGTGACTTTATCTCACACTCTCATTTTCTGGGAAGTAGTAAAGTATTTACCTGTAAACATGAGATTAGCCTCATTAAAATGAACAGATACTCTCTCCATCAATATCGAGAATGTGCTCCGGAGTTTTGTCAAATTAATGGACTTTTGACTAGTTTAGAACCTTATCCCCACCACCACATAATGGAAGCACCCTAGTCATGCTCAAGTCAATGTAGATTTTTACCATCAACTTCAGCAGAGTTGGAATGTCACCCTAGGGCGACTTAGTCTTTATGCTAAGTTTTTCAAAGCCGCTTAAGGGATTTAAAATTAATGGAAATTGGGCATTCAGGATGCTTAGGCAGCTTTTGAAATTTCAGACCTATGTTTAAGCGATTAAGTTAAAGAAAGAAGAAAAAAAAAAGTCAAAGTAAAATTATTCTCGGAAGTTTCATAGCAACTTTTAGGCAAAAAAGCAGGTAAAAGCAGCTCAATAGACACAAATACATTTTATTAGATAATTCTTCTACTGAATAGTATCCAATCATTGAAGCGTAATATCAGAACCCTGTATTTTCTACCTAAGAAGGTCTAATGGTTGATCTGACTGGAAATAATAATTCACTGTAAAACAACACTGTCAGAGACTACTTCCAGGAAGCAGATTAACTTAGAACTAGCTCAGCGCTTGTGGAATCACACAGTGCCTTTTTTGGCACGTGTGTTGTGATGTTGTGAGCACTTAAGGAAAGAAAAAGTGTTTTGTAAGCTGGTTTTAGTTTCACATAGTTGAGCACAGTACTGCAAGTTATGTGAAGACAAGACAACAAATGCAGTGGCCGTACAATATGTCTCTTCAATATAAAAAGAATGAAGGAAGGGAGGGAAAGAAAAACCCTTTCCTTCCATTTACTCAGTACTAACTCATTGCTGGAAAAGAAATAACAAGGAGTATGAGACAAATAGAGAAGAACTAGAGTTTCAGGTTTTCATGAAGATCTAAACCCATATATTATCTCAACTTCATACATTAAGTACTCCGTATCAGGATGTCCAACAGATCAAGAAAGAATATTTTGAAGAATGATGAAAAGAAGCTTGAAGCCAAAACATACAACAAAAACTCGACAGAGTTGAAATGACCCATTCATCCCTCATTAAAAGGTTTAACAATAAATATGGAGTTCTGCATTGAAAGATTTTAAAGAAGAATAAGAAATATAGTTCTCTAATGCAGCCAAACAACTAACGTACCTGGATGTTTCAGTGAGCAGTAGAAAAGCTTGAATTTATACGTGTGTTGGTATACTATTTACATCAGTTTCAAAGGCATGTATTTGCCATGTTAGAAGTTGCCTTGATTGAGATAGTTTTGAAGGGAATAAGGAACCCCTCAGGTCTGACTTTTATTCTACTGACAATAATCCTCACAAAATTTGGAATTTAAAAACCATCCATAAGACTTGTCTATATGTTTTAATATATTATTCCTTATTTGATTGAAAAATTCTTCTCCTCTGTTGATTTATGCATTTCAGACAGGAAAGCATGCATACTTAAACTATAATTGTTTTTACATGAGTAGTTATGGATAGCAAAAACATCTAAAAACCACCTCGGTAGCTTGCTTAAGTTTGATCCAATTCTTCTCGGTTCAGTGAAATAGTCCCCAAATTTATTTGGGAAGCCATCAATTATATAAAAGCCTAAAATAGTTGTGGTTTGGGTTTGTTTTTTTTTTCCTAATTAAGCCTAACACCATCACAGAAAAATCTTGACAGCAGAACCTACAGTTGGCAATCCTAAGGAAAATTGAGTTCACCATCATATCTATTCCCACATATAATTGGGATTCGTTTGACTGGTTACAATATCTTAAGCCTAGATCTCTCATCACTGTATTAGAATACAAGCTAAATGGTAAAAGAAAAAAAATATGAAGAATTAGTACGCATAATCTCTGATAAAGACCATTTCATTTAAAAAGATATGAAACTTAATTAACTTTTACTACAGTCCATGCTAAAGTACAACGATCTGTTCAAGTGGCACTGCTGCATATTTAATGTTACACCACCACGTTGATTTATTGACTTCTGTATGTTCAAGCCTCAAATTTCCAACTAGTGAAATGTTCCCATATAGGAATCCCATTTAGGAATCTGAAGTCCACTCTTACTGAAAAAAAGGATCAGTAGGAACAATTTCTTGACAGAACATTAAAATATTTTAATTTTTTTTCCCGGTTCAAGTTTTAGCAAAACTATTCAGACTCTCCCTCCACCTTCCCGTTATTTTGAAGTTCAGTAAGATTTACTCTTAGCAACAATCAGAACAGAAAAAGTTACTTTACCAATAAGAGCCAAGTGATAATCATATTGAGGAACTTGAGACAGTAACAGAAGTTGCCAACTTGTTCCCCTCTTTTAGCCATACAGTATTCCTGTATGTGCAGTTATTAATAAGTCACATCTGTAAAAAGCATTCGAGTCTTTGTAAGCGCTGTAACCCAAAATCATCCAACTGCTCTTTTCAACGGACAATACTTCCCATGACATCAGAGATCTGATATTCTCTAGCAAAAAAAAAAAAAGTGAACTGTTGAAAGACCAATTACTTTGTTGGTACAAAGACCTCCGAGAAAAAGCGGTATCAAAACGCTGATGGAGACAGTGACAGACACTGAAAAAGACATGAGGATCTACAGTTCCAGGGGAACGTTCTGTCCCTCTTCAACCAGAAGGGCAAAACTGCACTTGAAATTAATAAAGGCTTAGCAAAGGCTTAAAGACAAAAGAGAGAAACAGCTGTGGTGACTGGAATTTAGCCAGAACAGCTAGAACATCTCAAACCTTTAAAGACCTGACTACAAAACACAGAATTCAACCATTAGTTAACAGGAGATGCATCTTAATTGAACACTGGACCTCTGCCACCATATTTATGTCAAAAGCTGAATTAGACTCCAGACTTATGAAGGCATAATCATAAGATGAAATGAGAAAGTGTGCTTTAGCAGTAGTAATTAATTCAGGTAGTGCAGAACACGAGGCAGAACGCTGGCTGACTAACAAGGAACGGGCGCACATTTTGCCACCTGTGGCAGTAAATGCTAGATCTTATTATAAAAATAAAGCAGTACACTCTGGATAGTTTTCACCAGGAAAAAAGAAAATACCAACCCAAAAGCGAGTAATTTGGCACAGCTCTGTCTTATTGGCACTTTCCAGTCACAAAAGACCAGCAATAGAAAAGCAGGTTATTCCAGGTCAGCACTGAAATATAGTAGAGCGATCTGCAAAACCGTGCTACTAAGTTCTTGCTATTTTGACCAATAAGTTTAGTTATTTATCAAAAAGCTACAAAAAAGCTCACCTATCCCCTAAATTAATTTCAAAAACTATTACCTTTACATTTATATAGCCTTCTTTTTGGAGACAGGGAAGGGGGAGGGAGAGAATAAGATTGGAAATAGGTACTGAGATGTTAAAGTTTTCTCTGTAATTCAGCCACACATTGTTCCTCAGAGTATCAGTCAAGAAATAAACATCATAAAGAGTTTAGTCCTGTGGAAACTAAATACATACCTGCAATTTTCTATATCAACATGAGAATATATTAGGTTGACTTAACTACGTAGAGAGATAGAAAGTACCACTCTGGTGTTTGGAGCTTGGCAAATTAATTTTGCTAACTGATCTGGAGCCTCAGGGCGGGGTGTGGGGACAAACAAAGTGTTTGAAGTGTTCCATCGAGGTTGCCTTCTCATGCTAAAAGCTGTGAACGCATGAGAAACCCAAGATTTGTGGACAGCACAAGTACCACCATATCCTTGTAAAAATGACATGGCGTTTACCACCTCACCTCATTAGCCAGGTAGCTAATTAAGACCACCGAGGACAGCAAGCAAAGTCAGAAATGACCTACCGATAAAGTTAAAGCTTTGTGGAAACACAACGTTTGCCTGGTGTCGAATGGCTGTTCAGCTGAAGATCAGAATAGCCAGCGTTTCTTTACGAGGACTGACAAACATAAACACTTCTGTAACAGTACTTAACCTATGGGGAGGGAAATTCACTTTGAGGTTCTGGCTTTATTTTAAAGGAAAGTGCCAGAAATTCACTGGAAGTTGTGGATTTGTTTGGGTTTTTTTGTTTGTTTGGGTTCCTTTTTATTATTATTCACGAAGGCAAATAAAGCTTTCAAAAGCATTCTTGTGGTGGGGGAAGGGTGAATGCACTGAACATTTTTAAGATGTCTGGAAAAGCACTATTCATCTACTGCTATTCCCAAACCCATAAGCCCTGCAATATGGATAAATCTGAGTTAAGATAGAAACTTTGAACTTTTGACTGATTATTCATCAAAACGTCTCAGAGAAGAATAAGAGATCTCAAAGGTAACAAAGATAGCTGAAGACAGTTGTTGATTAGAGTTGAGAGAAAAAGCAGGGAGTAGGGGGAGAATCTGTGAATAGGAACCCACTCTCTCTAGAGTATCCTATTTGTTTGGGATAAATCTGACAGTGCTTTGGTGACTAAGTGTTTTCTGAAATTTCGTGAAGAAAAAAAAAAAGCTAGACAGATTTTAGAATTACACTAGTGCTATCAAAATCCTAACAAGCCACCACAAGTAAAGCTCATTTTAAAATCCGAAACAAGACCTACAAATTCCAGATGCAACTTTGGTGTATTGATGGTGCCACATACTGGCTGTAGGAGGAAGGCCATGGCCTTTGCTGCATTTTCCTTGCCTTTGTCTGTCCCCTGTTGACAACAAAGGTTAACAACCTGTTTCCTACAGTAGTCTTAACCACAGCTTACAACCCCAGATGTTATAAACCATCACATTCCAACATTTCATACTTAACACAATTATACATCGTTCTAATGGGACAAATCAATCAATGTATGCATTTATTATGCATGCAGATATTGTTCTTAGAAGTATATCAAAATAAACAAGAACATGCAAAAAAAAAAGTAGTCAATAAAGTGACATCTTTCAAATACCAGTTGTCTTGCATTTATAAGTAGACAAATATTTTGAATTCCTCCTACACTTAACAATTCTTAGGGCAACTTCTTTCAATTTTCTCCTCTGTGGTTCTTAACACATCCTCACTCTACCAAACAGTTCACGAAAAAGGCAGTAACAGGACATGTTAAGCAATAACATCAGGAAAGATTTTGCTGAAATACAGAGAGGCTATTAATTCAAGAATTAGCTTCAGAGTTTTGTTGCTTTATTCCTATTAATAGAATGGGGGAAGTTAGGCCCCAGCGAGAATTCATGACTCTACTAAATTTGAACCCCGGTGTCTGACTTCCTGTGTTACACCTCCCCTGTTGAAAAGTTCTGCTTATAAAGAGTATCCTTCATCCACAAAGACTAAAAATCATTTTTGTTCAGCTGCAGCCTATTCACAGGAGATATTACACCTCCTCAGTTTTATTTTCTATTCTATGAGTATCTATTACAGGTCACAAACTGGATTTTCTTCGTATATGAAAAGTAAAAGTGTGGTCTGCCCATCTTCAGTGCTTGTAAAAATAAAAAGTTCAAACACAAAGTGATGGAGTTGTCCTCTATATAACAAAAGAAATTACTATACAGCTAAAACACATGTTTATGGAGAAGAGATAAGGTCTTATGTAAGACCATATCTAGTTTCAAAACAAAATATCATGATTAGTTTAAGAGTGCAGTAGGAACTGAGAATATTACTAAATATGAGTACATCTCACAATTTTGAAACACACCACAAACAAGCCATTGTTGGTTGGTTTTCTTGGTTGGCATTCTTGTTGGTTTTATTTTTGATTCACTAGGAAACAAGCATGCTAAAAAAGCAGCTACAGAAATGTTAACATGCTGCTATTTTCTTCAAAATGGATGTGTCCCGTAATTTTACATTTGGGGACAGAATAATTTTATCAAATCAAAGGAAAAAACAAGCAGTCAAATGCCATGCTAGAGGTTTTCACAGTAGTAGTAGTAAACTCACAACCGTCTGACTTTGACAAGGACCCGTTACAGAATTCAAGTGACATGCTATTGTGAGAAATGACCGCAACTCAATTACTACGGACAGTTTCTCACCTATTTGCCACTGACAGGTATAAATTTGAGGCATTAGCAATACTCATATGTGTGTCTGGCGCTTCCCAGTCACTAGAGCTTCTTGGAGACTTTGCACGGATGAGAGGAACAAAGACCTCGATCAAGCTAAATATGAAGACAGTAATTAGTATGAAGAGGAATTAGACAAGAAAATTAGACCAAGAAATTCTCACTGGTCAAAGTCATAGAGCATTACACAATTTCTTTTAAAAAAGAAAGTTGATTCTCCACTGCAAAGCTACAGTATCAATATTAGCTCTAATCAAAAAGTAGATTAGACCAAAAGAAGCTGCTTAACAGGCTAATCTACTGATCCCATGACCTAAAACACTTCTCCAAAAATACTCAAAGAGTTGAAATTTCACCTTACCCATTGACTTAATTACCAAACAGGGCTGATTATCATGCAATGCCTGTAATTACGCAGGCTTTCCCTCATTGGAAAAGAAAGCTTTCCTTTCCACTTTTCCATTTCTCTATGAGATGCTAACCTGATGTGCTGAAATCAAATGGAAGTGTTATTAGCATTTGTTGGTTTGAAAAAAATTCTGGAGTAGAAAACCTGATTATCAGCAAGGAGTTGTCTTGAAATATATTTATGATTCTACCCAAGAAATATGAACCTCTACAGACTGCATGATTGACCTCCGTAAGACATAATCTGAGTAAGTCACAAGATTCTCTGCATTTGCAGAGTTTGTTCCTACAAAAGTACTTGACCTTATGCTGTAATAGATATGAAAGTCATGGAGGCTTTAAAAATAATGAAATATGTTGGACATTATATATGAATGATTATTTAGAGGGACTGCTTCATGGCACTAGGCACCATAACAGAGTTTCTTAAAATAAGGGATTGTTAGTATAGATTTTGAGATGTTTTCTATAGGCAAATCTCAACGTACTCCGCAAGGAGAATAGGAAGGAAAGGGGAAAAATAGTGAAAGATGGCCAATTTAAATTACAGGTTTTTGAGCCAAGACTTTAAGAGACCATCAGACCGTAAAAATGGCAATAAAAGATCATTTAGATTCATTCTTTTGATCCAGAAATATGCTACTTATGGAAAAGCAACAGTTAAGAAACTGGACTTGCTCCTTATCCTTAACGTGTAGGTTGACAAAACATCCGCTTAGCCAGCTACATCTCTCCTATGTCTGTCTTTTATTCTAAACCAAACTATCTATTCTTTATAAAAAGTATTTCCATTGCAGTAGTCACTGCTTCTAGAAAAACAGAGTTCTTTGACAATTTCAATTCAGTATCTACTTGCAAAGAATTGAGTTGCTATGTAGAAACCCTGATGTTAGGGACACCAACCTTACCTGATAGATCACAGCCTGGAGGTCTGAGAGATTACTCTTTGCAAGACAAAGTCATTTGATTCACCAAGTTGCATCAGGAAATTTTGCTTTAAAATAAAATAACCTTAATTAGGAGTTTAAGTCACAACTTCTGATAGGTGAGAATTAATTACCTATTACCTTTTCCTTTCCATTTTAAAGTCTCGGTGACATTTTTCATAGAGCATTATGATACTTCAAATAAAAGTGTTTCAAAGCCATCTTGATTTTTTTCCCCTTGCCCAGAGTAATAAAACCACACAGCTAAAAAAGAATGGTTTCTGTGTAAATGTGGCTATATTGCAAGTCTCTCACCCAAAAGGAAAATTCAAAATAAGTTTACTGTTCTTCAAAAACAGATTACCCGTGCTATACTAGGATATGTAACACAAAATGTCTACATCAGTAATATAAGACCATTTTTCTACACGCACCCCCGTTATTACAGTAGCTATAGCCCTACGCTATAAATCTCACATGAGCAGAAATTGTCCTCTGTCAACTTTCAAACCTGCACAGATTACTAAATACTTCCAGTACATCTGGAGAGTCTAAACAAGATATTTTCAGTTATTAATATTGCAAAAGCCAGCTTCTCAAACCCCCTCAGCTTATCAAGCACAAGAAATTAGCTAAAAAAACTTAGGTGACAGAGGCTAGAAAGTGAAAATATGTTCTCAGTTTAAAATAGAATCCTCTTCAGCTAAGTAATAATGTTTTTTCCCTGTTTGGTTCCTAGGTCCTGCTAAAATACCAGCCTGCCAAGACCCAGAACTCAGTGTTGACATTACTCATGACTTTAACTTGCTACTTTCAACTGAATTACAGGAAGGATGTAAATGGTATTACCGTTCTAATATACTCAGTTGCCAAACAAATCTGTCCAGACACCAAAAGAAATGAGTTTGGATCGAGTTTTTGTTTAAAGTACCTGTTGCAAAGTTAAAAAATAGACTAGGTTTATTTGATAAGGTATTTATTTTTTTCCATGAGTAAATATTGAAAATAGTGGCAAAAAAGGAATAGATAAGCTTACCTGATGGGAAGTAATACTATTTTGTGACTAAAAATTTAACAAACCTCTTCAAAAATCCAAAAGTTTTGGGGTTTTCCAAGTTTGGTTCCCCCCAGTAATTTAAACTGGCTTCTCCCACTACTACTACATCCCTTTTATCCCACTTACACCAGATCTATTTCAGTAGTGTAGAACCATTGATTTTAGTGTATTTCCACTCAGAACGCTATGTATTTTAGTATTTTGCAGAGCTTGGGGTCTAAAATAACTAAATACCTGGACAGCAATGGTTCTGTATGACAGGACACTACACATCTTTTCTACGTTGCCATCTCTGAAGTAATGAAGTCAGAACCCAGAGCAGGTGTGTTTGCACCCAGACCACCATTCACACTACATTTTCTTGCCCCCTTTTTTCATCAAAACTATTCTTCTTAATAAAAGAGACAGACACAAATATGCACACACTTACTTATGCAGCACATATAGAAAAAGCTCTCGGCCAAAATGTTATTCCTTTTGGCCAACAACTAATCAGTTAATTTAAATGGTTGCCACAGAGTTAAGTCACTAGGAAGAAAGATAGGAAAAATTCTAACTACATGGGGAATGTGCCAAGAAACCTTCGTAGCCACAAGTACTGTCCTTTTGTCTCGAATTAGACATTTCCCTTATTTAGCCTAAAGGTAAGCCCAAAGGCTATGAAAAACACAGATACTAAGAATCAATAAGGGGCAGAGAGAACTGAAGTGGTGATTCAATCCCATTTTACATGCCCATACAAATAATTGTTTTCTAATACATTATCATTCAGTGATAATGTTATTTCAGTGTTTTGGTATTAAAAAGCATGATTAACAACTCACATTAGAAATTCAAACTACGCAGTTTATTGCAATTGGTCAGATAAGCTTCAAAACATTTCTCAAATATTCTCAAATCAAATTAGGACACGAGCATTCCCAGCACTTAATACTTATAGATGGTTTGGATTACTGTGTCACCTGCATGCAGTTCTGAAAAAAATCCCCCCCGCCCAATGCTCGGGCAGTATAACTTGAAAAAATATAGATTAGTGAACAAGATAGGTAAAGGATAAATTTGTGCTGATGTTCAGAAACAAAGGTTTTTGTGCTATTTTCCAAAAAGTCAGGATGACTAAAGCTGGCAACTCAGACAGAATTGGCACCTTTGATCTGATTTGGGGCAAAATCCCCATATCCAACACTAGCAACTCAGTTGACAGACCAAGAAACCTACAAAACAATGAACCAATCCTCACATGACAATATTTGTTCTGTATTTTATTCCACTCAGAACAGATGGTTTGTTACATCACTGAGAAATTCTGATACGTCAATTTTTTTTTTTTTTAAAGAATGCTTTTCTGATATAATCAAATTCTGCCAGAAAAAAACACCCAAACAAATCAAAACAAACCAATTGGGATAGCATAATATTGTGCATTTTATGGGAGAAACGGAAATCAGTTCTTCCATTCATTTGTAAGGTAAGAACTCCTGTCATTCAGAGAGCAGCACAGCAGGTGAATTCCTACAGACGCACACACTTCTCATGGAAAAGGGCTTAGAGTGCCTGACCGAGCAGACCTGGGACAACCTAAGGCAAACAGACTTGGCTCCAAGGCATTTTCCTTAGTGTCATCACACACAGGTGTTTTACTTGTTAGCCTTCTGTGAAAAAGGCTTTCATTAATAATTTTGTTGTGCTGTCATCCTGATGCTTACTTTGTCATGCCCTCTATTTATTCCATAGAGCTCTACCTCAATAGGTATATATATAAACACCTGAAGGCGTGGGACCTGTGCCTCATCCCAGACTGTACACATGCAACAGCAAGAACAGTTGTCATCAACTTACTAGATTTAAGACCTCGGATATTATTTCCCCCCACACACACACATTTCACAGGATTTAGAGAGAGACATTTAAAAAAAAAAAAAAAAAAAAAGACAGCCCTACCTACGTGTTTAGCAATGTCAAAAGACAGCAGGTGGGTTGTCATTCTGATAAATACATAATTAATTAGATGCAGGAATTAATGAGTTCAAGGTACAGAGTACATTAAAGCTATGGCACTTCATACAATGCATAAGAAAGTGAAAGCAAGCTTGTTAATATTGAAATCAATGTGTTTGTATGAAGTTTTATGCTACTTATCTTTTAGCTTTAATACCATGAAGTTAGACAGCAAATATAATTTTAATTTACTGGAACCATTTCATCATTTAGATAGTATATTCACATACTTTCTTTCTGAGACGCTTAAAATTATCAAAGCCTGGAGGACACTTACAAAAGATTTATAATTATCTTTTTAGTTACAAAAAAATGTTTTAGAGAAAGCCAAGGTCTGTTTTAAAGAATTTGCAAACAGCTAAATTCAAAGAAGCAATTCAGTTTGGCTATCCTAAACTCAGGGTACCATAATCTACCTGACAAAGATACACACTATGAGAGTGATCATTTAGTCTGAACATAGAAGAATCAAGAGTGCATCCCTAGTTTCACATCAGGCCAAAGCCAACAGCACTACTTTAGTCATTTTTAAACACAGTTTTGTACTAGACCTGTAGATATTTCAGGCACATTGAAATCAAGCCACTTGATTTTTCACTGCTAATTAGCTTTTTCATTGCTAATTAGCTTCAATGTATTTTTTTGTTTCATGTATACAGACAGACTCAAGAAATGTGAAAGCTGTGCAATTTAAAAATACGCATTTAGTTCAAAGAAAAAAACCCAAGTTGAAATTTCATATAATGACAGAAGTTCCGCTCACAACCATAAGTCTCTGAAACGTCAATCATTCAGAAAACCTACCACTAGTTTTATTATAAAGTCAATCATTTCAGTGAAAGTCATTGATTTAGTGTCTAATTTCAGAGGCTGCTCCCGTTAAGCATGAGCTAAATCACATCCCTGCACGATGACTTCAGTAGAAGTTTGATAATACCGCAGAGAATGTTTTAAGTTATCAGGCGGAGCAAACTTTTATCTTGCTTAAAATTTCAGAAAGCATTAAAGTTTCCTGTTTATACTGGAACTTTCTTACCTTATATAGTCAGACAAGAGAGGATCTATGCTGGTCAGTGTCAACACATCTTAACATCCAAATTGTATTTCCATCATCTTAAGCCTTAAACGGCCATAGCTGTGAAATAGTTAGCTATTAGAAAGCAGCTCCCAGGATGCTTTTATTCATTTTGATAAGCGGTGATCTAATTGCCAGAATATTCCATAGAGAAAAACATTTCAGGTAAGGTTTTCAGCCCTTCTCCATGTGTGAATTATACTGTACACACCTTACGCAGACAAGCAAGACCTTTCTTTTTTACTTAACCAGCACCCAGGGCTGAGAACAATTCAGCCTACTTGAGCCCAGGCTGTGTCTGGCTGGTTTGAAGCTATATTGGATATATTGAAAGCAATTAATTTCTCTTTTGCATTGTAACAAATTTTTGAATACTCATTTAAGTAGGTCATATCCTGTTCCGTTAACAAATAGAAAATTGCTACAACCATTGACCTATTTTGTCTTTCAGTCACCATCTTAAATTAACCAGATACATGTAAGTCATGGAAAAGAACCAAATGCATGCAAAAACCATTTATACTTTTCTTGTTTGGAATAAAAAGTAACATGCGTAATTGCAACTATTATTCAAATATTTATTACTGCCTGCATACACCATTTATTGTAGCCCACCTACAATAAGTTAGGCAATGAGGCCGAAGTAGTTTAACCTGGTTTTAGTCAGAATGCCTTTCCAAGGAATACTTTATGAAACTACCGAAAGAAAGGGGACAGTCTTCAAAATTTGGGTTTTGTTGTCATCACATGCAGCATGAAAGAAATTTGTATTTTTGTTCTTTTAAGCATGTGCCTGAAGTGTGGCTTTGTCTGAGTTGTATTTGCACTAGCTACAGCCAAATTAAAAACCTAGTAAAAATAATCTATACAGAGACTTTTCCAGCGGGAGAGGTGCAAGTTCCCCTTTCCTCTATTAATTACAACTACTTCAGTCTCACCCTTAGCTGCGCTTTCCATCTTCATAGAAATATATTAGCCAGAATAGCAATTGGTTAGCCACATGGGTAAACCCTCAATAACCAAGTAGTTTCACGGGTTAGATAGCACATGTCTCCTCAGGTGTGCAAAGTCCCAAACCCTTCTCTGCTCTACCCAGCTCACCAAGAACTAGTTACTCCCCATAGTGTTTTTAGAGGAAAAGAACATAGAAGTGGGTTCATTTGTTGGTCCCTGAAGCAGCAGACACTACCAAGCTGTTGGCTGAGGGATTCATCCAGCAGTAACACATTGACAACTGTACTAAATATCATGTACTGCAAGTTTACCAAAAACTCTTCATTCCTTCTATCTAATGATGTGGGGTTTTCTTTGATTTTATTATGGTTTTTTCATTGCGGTGTCATGCTACGATGAGTGCATGTTTCCCTATATAAAACGTGAAACCACTGACAAGTCCAGATGTCAGGTTATTCTTGATATATCAGAGTAAATATTGGTTTCCATGGCACCGGTATGCGTTGGGAGCCCTCTCTCGTTTTAAATACTCCGGAGATTTTATACATCATCTTCAGTGTCAAAAGAAGATTGCTACTAATATTTGACTGTCGCAAGAAAAATGCGGTGATAACCAATGGCAATCAAACTATTAAAATAAACTATGATCTCAGTTTATTTTTAATTGAAATCATTTTTAAAGTCACCGTTTAAGTAATCTCTCTGTTTTAATTAAGCTAACAGTCAAAAAGTCTTATTAAGGGATGGAGAAAAAGATATAGTCCCTCCTGAGAAGATTGGAAAGATTATTTTTCTTTTAAATGCATGTTAAGTGACATTAACACAGAGCAGTGCGTACTTTCAGAACTCTTGTGGGAATATTGACATCCCTCCGGCTGTAAATAATGTCACAATTTTAACCTTGAGTTGAATACTAAAAGTTAGTACGCCTGTACATGTTTAGGAGTGAGAAAAGAACTTCACAAACTCTAGTATTAATTCACCAGTTTGACTCTAAATGTATTCTTTTATCAGACACAATTTAGAACATATCTCTCTACAGATAGTTTTCCACCACAGAAAAAAAAAAATATTTGTGTGCTATAGTTATTACAGTAAACTAAGCATCTAAGCTTAAATTTTGCATTTGGCATTCATAAAAGTTTTTCCTCTTTATTACTTCCCCAACGCTTCTCTGCTTCAGTTAATTCTTTCACATTTTGTCATTAATATGAAAATACAAGTTTCCAGTTAATTAGACACAATCAGTTGATTAGACACAATCAATCAATGATGCCATACTGAAGTGCAACAGAAACAGATTTACCTTGGATCCAGTAGTTCTGCAAGAAGTATGGCATTCAAATTCTTCACTCAAATTTTCATCCAGCACTCTGTAAAGATGAAAGATGGGCACAAAATTAATATTTTATGTGGGATTAAAGGAAATTACACAGTTACATCTCTATATGAATACCATAAAGATACATCAAAAGCTACCAAAATCAGCTAAGGCATAAATCTAATTCCTAGTGGAAGAAAAACTCCCCCTCAAGAAAGTAACTCAATTATCCTGTGTCCTTTGGTGATCCCCAACAAAATACATCAGCTAGAAAACTTCAAATTAGGCAGAGCAACAGACAAAAAAATAATTTAAAAAAAAAAAAAAAAGCAGGTTGCAAAAAACCATAGCATTCCAATTCTTTTAAGTGGAAGAATAGAGGAATATTTTTTCCCCTATTTATACTGTTCAGTACATAATTATTATGTATTGTACTACAAAGCAGTATTATTATTACTTCAGAAACATATCTATATTACCAAAATCTTGCATAAGGACTATTCTGCCAACACTTGGATTTTTAAGGATCCCAAATTCAGATACTGGAATACATCATTAACCCTCAATGATTCAATAAATGTTTATCTATTTAGTAAAAAAAAAAAAAAAAAAAAAAAAAAAGTTTCTTCTGATAAGCATGTACACATGACCAAAATGCAACACAGTACCAGTTTCCAATTAGGCCTCCCAGAAATAAGTACTTTCAGTTAGTAAGCTACCAGCATAAAAATAAGTGTGGAGACTTATCTCTGAGGGAGTTCTACATCAACTCCTTGGCTAAAGGAAAGGAACTTTCTGTAATGTTCTGTTTTCTGCTTTTCTCTATATCTTCCAGAAAACCTCTACCTTAACTAAAGCTTCATCTTCCAAGGCTTGGAAAAGCCTCAAGTATAAAATAATAATAAAACAACTCCAAAAAGCCCATAGAAGCATTCATTCTTTCTGTAGATCACTGGGTTATTGGAACCATTAATCTACCTACAAAACTGATTCAAAGCTTTAAAACACTTATGTTCATTGCTTATTGCTATTAGGTAACAACCACACCTGGTCATACTTGTTATAACATTTCAGATATGTACACCTCAGAACACTCCTTTGAAATGAAACAATTTTGTACTCAAGTTCTGCCTCATACTACGTTTACAGGCTAGAAAAACACAGGTATATAGATACATACACAGACAAACATGTCAGCATAGAAGCTGAAAACTAACAGAGGGAAAAAAAACAACCCAGCTCCATAGTTTCTTTTGTAACTTCACCTCAATTTTTTCAATGCTTTACCAACATAAAAGTTTTTTCATTATTTATTCTTCAGAATTCAGCTTAATTCCTTAATTTTATCACTACTAACTCTCTTAAGCCATCAGACCCACCTTATAGAATGCTTTCCAGTAAACTTCAAACTTCATTGTTGCTGCCTAGCTGCTCGACAAAGAAATACCAGAACCTTCTTTGTCACTAGCCTATCCCCTACAAAGATGTTAATTAGCTGCCTGATCTGCTAATTATCCTGTTCAGGTGGCCCAACTCAAAGCACCTGTGCTAGATACACTGAGGGGAGGGTAGAAACAACAGATTGACCTTCAGGATATTTCCTACCTTAGGCCCTATACTATAATACAATCTTTTGGATGCTAAATTTTTCCATGACATGTTTCCTTCTATAAATTAAAAAAAAAAAAAAAATAAAAAATCCAGTTAATACTCTACAGACAAAATGAGCACGGCAACTGCTGGTCCTTTTTGGTTTTGTCCCCTCCCACACTTCATACCTCCCATGCCAGATGGGTTACATCCTCTAATCACTCATTTCACCTCCCACTCACCCCCCCAGGGGTTGTATGTATTCACAGTCCTTTCTAATATCATATTAAGAACACCTGTGTCTACCTTCACCTCCCCTACCTTTCTGTTCCAATGTGGTCCCTTGTCCCTCAAGAGAGATTTGACATACTTTATATTTCTTGCTCTTATTCAATTTTCCTTACATTTTTGTCCATCAAGATACCTTTCTTCTGTTTTGAGAAAATACCTAACAATAGTTTAAACGCTATATGGAGAATGGGCAGAGAGAAGTTTCAGGTGGCTGCTCTACAGGCAGAAATTGAGGTTGAATAGGCAGTAACTGAACAGTATTCTACAAATGAAATAGACTGTGTAGACCATTTTTTGAGGTCCCAGAATTTCACAATTTAGCCAGAATAGCTCTAACTGAACTAGTAGTGAAGTAAGAAAACTGGAAATGCATTGCACAAACAGACAGCTAGAATCATAGAATGGTTTAGGTTGGAAAGGACCTTGAAGATCATCGAGTTCCAACCCCCCTGCCATAGGCAGG
>NW_009650091.1:720779-794395 GCF_000708025.1 Charadrius vociferus
TCTCTGGGCAACCTGTTCCAGTGCCTCACCACCCTCAGGGTGACAAATTTCTTCCTAATATTTAATCTAAACCTGCCCTCTTCCAGTTTAAAGCCATTCCCCCTCATCCTATCACTACATGCCCTTGTAAAAAGTCCTTCCCCAGCTCTCCTGTAGGCCCCCTTCAGATACTGGAAGGCCACAATAAAGTCTCCCCGGAGCCTTCTCTTCTCCAGGCTGAACAGCCCCAACCCCCCCCGCCTCGCCTCATAGGAGAGGCGCTCCAGCCCTTGGATTGTCCTCATGGCTCTCCTCTGGACACGCTCCAGCAGGTCCATGTCTTTCTTATGTTGAGGACTCCAGAGCTGGATGCAGTACTCCAGGTGGGGTCTCACGAGTGTGGAGTAGAGGGGCAGAATAAGTCTTACTGACAAATAACACATCACACCAGAGAAATCTTGAAGCATATCCCATAACAGGGCAACTAAGAAACGATGTTCCAGCCCTACACCAATGGCAGATACTCTTTCCAGAAACCTGGCTCTGCACACTGAGCCCGGACCCCAGGAGCTGCTCCTGGCTCCCTCCCCACCTGGAGCAGCCCTGCTGCCCCTGCGCCCTTACATTGCAGCAGGCTGATGGAGAACCAGCAGCATCCAAGGTAGAACTCATTTCTCAGAGGGCTCCAGTGTTCAAGCAGACTGTGCAGACTTCAATTCTGCATGTATAGTAGGGCTCCACTTAGTTCTGGAATGTTAACAAATGTTTCTGATGTTGGCAGAAGGAATATAAAATACATAATTGTCTTGAAGTAGTGTTAAAACATTACTGAACATATATGATGACATTTTTTCTCCTCAAAAGAACATACTTTAAAAAATTGTTTCTTTTTTTTTTTAATATTTACTTCTATAAAGAAATATTTCAGTGAGAAGGTCTTATTTCTGAAAAAAAGAAAAAAAAAAAAACCAAAACCCAACCCAGTTACTTTTACTTTTAGAGGATATCCTACCTGGATTTCTGCTTAGAAAAAAACCAAACATTTATTTTTTCTTTTTAAGCTTTTTCTGAAATAAAAAGCATTACAGTATTCATATAAATAGGTAAAATAAAACCTTTTTACTTATTTATTAAATAGTCTATAATAATTGGAATACTACTAGAATACACTAATTGTTTTCTGGATGATACTAATTGTTTTCAGTCGTGTTATATAAGATTTGAAGGCACATTCATTTTCATTTTCTTTATCTTTTGCCAACAATACCTTCACTTCTTTAGACTTGCAATCATATATACTAGTCCTGCCATCTATTACCTAAAATATCTGTGTATTAACTAATCAAGTGCAGTTATCAAATTCTGATCCTTAATGTCAGGATGTTGGACAGCTTTTAAGCGGCACATACAGCTGAAATTGCAGCTGACTTCTGCGCTGTGATACTGCTGGATTCTGTACAACCTGCCTAGTCTCCTTACGCAAAAAAAACCCCTCTCTTCAGTTTGCAAGACGACTCTTACTATTCCTTCTGGTGGGAGCAACAGATTACACAACAGCTTGATTTTTCTCTATTTGGTCTTTGACTAAAAATACCTAAAAAATAATTTTGACTAGACGTGGAAGTAGCATCTTTCAGAATTTCTCACCGAAAAGGAATGGGAGTTAAACACTCGATTTACAGAATTTTAATTGAAAATGAGTAGCAGGGTTTAAAAATCTTCAACGGCAGCAGAGAAAAATGTGAAATAACACACTCCCAGAGGACAGGATGGGGCAGTTAACTTGCTCATGTTTGTCTGCTTACTTGCTTCACAACAGAAATTGAGGTCTGCCACTTTACTGCTGAGTGCTAATGGGCTACAAGGTATTCTGCATGAGCTCTGCATTGCAATAAAGTGGTTTATTACTAAGTAAATGTAAAAAAGAGCCCAGGGTTTCACCTCTCACATAGGTGCCCTAAAAAAATGGCTACGAAGTAATTTTCTCTGTCTCAATGAATATTCATTTAAGTAAAACAGTTTCTGCAGGAGAGACAGAAAAACACAATAATATTGTGTATACCCAAATAAATAAGACCATATGACGGAAGGGTAAAAATCTTGGTTTCATTTTCTTTTCCAGCAAAACAGAAGGAAGACTTGAAACTCTCTCTCCCAAGCTCTAAGAATTGCAACAGGTAAATAACATAATTTAAACATTGCCAGAGACAACTGCCACAGACCAGATATTTCCAAACAGCCGGGGACCTTGGCAACAATATTTCCTACTCTTTGCAAGATTTGAGTCTCTAGCTGAGAGTATCTCTGGAAGTCTTTGAAGAACTTATACAGTTTCTGTGTCTGCAACAAAATCTGTCTGACGGAAGGCTTTACCAAGTACAGTCTGTATCCTTTTATGCCTCCTTCTATTGTCCTTTTCTTCTGATTTGTTCAAAATGCTTCTTTTTTTTTTTTTTTTTAAAAATTTTTTTTTTTTTTTTTTTTTTTTTTTTTTTTTTTTCCCCTGGGGGACACTGGTGGTTTTTTGATGACAGAAACCCCTGTTGCCATATCAACTAATGTCAAAGACAATGCCCTATTCAAGCATCCCATTGTTACAGGCAGGAGCTATATTTACATGAACTTCCCTCACAAAACCCCAGTGAGCTCAAAGAAACACCATCACGACTCTCAAACAAGTAGAAAATATTATCAAGTAGATAACCTTCAGGATATTTATGAACTCACAGTTACTGTTTCTCTCACTGCAGGCTATGAAAAAGTATGCAGAAGTATGTCCAAAAAGAATTCAAAACAACTAGCCTTAGTGCATCAAAAATGATTTAATAGAGGTTACTATACAAGTTCATTCACATTTGGATGTGTTCACTGGGCAAAATGAAGGAAAACACCCCCATAACAAAGAATTTCTACTTTGGAAATTATTTCCAGCGTACATAAAAACATCCCTAGAAAGAAATTGCATCTGTTTTTTTTTTTTTTTAATCTTAGTTTACATGGTTATTTAAAAGATGATTCTCTACAACATAGTAGGAAAGTGAGTCTGGTGTTAACTAATGTGGACTTTTCACAATCAAGTTTGAATTAAAGCCTCATATTTAACATCAGTAAGAAAGGGCATGGATTTGTGGGGGGAAAAAAGAAGACAACTGAAAAGGAATTAATAAAAATTATTCAGTCTGAAAAAAACATGATTACATAATTTAATCCCTATTATTTAATTAAATGTAGATCTGAGTAAGAGTTCAATATTGCAAGATCAGAACTTACTTGGCATCATGGTTAAGAAGACTAAAATAAAACTCATCTCCTGAGATATAGCATTTGCACAGATTAACAAGTAGGTTTTGTACTCAAAAGGATCTTCACAGAAACTACCAATATTTTTTGTAGATCTCCACCGATATTTTTGTCCCTTACTAAAAAAAAAAAACCAAAAACACCATAAACAAAAAAGTCTTGAAAATAATGTTATATCTGTGAAAAGAATGGGATTGACACACAGGAGCCTTTTTAGCCATCGGAAATGTATCCTCTGGCCATCAGCATCTTCCTGACATTTCTGCAAGTCTCAACCTTACCTGTCAGGAAAACTCTAGGGGAAAAAGATAGTTCAGTCTCCACACACTTTGTCAGTTGCCCTTTTTCTTGAGAAAACAAGTGGCTGTCAACCTGTGTCAACTGTACTGCTAGTTCTTGCAATCCGGGTACCAACCCTGCAGTAAGAGGACTGGGTCCATTTCTTGTAAGCATCCAGCAATCCCTTAACATCAATAAGCGTAGGGTCCATAAGCAAGGTGCCGTCTTTGCTCATCTGACACAGCAAAGAATGATAAACTCAGCTAAATCTGAAATATTTAGGAAGCATAATACAATTAGGAAACAGTATCATCTTAGCAATTAAATGAAATATGACTAATTGAGAGTCACCATTGTCTACAATACTCCGATTTGTTCAAGATCCTTGAAGAAGAAATTAATTCATTTTTGTTTTCTCTTATAAGCAAACACATTTGGAAGGTATGCAGTGCAACCTGACGATGAGCAGAGCCTGAACTGTAATACTGCCTTTAGATATAACATGTGACACAGTTATAGGCAAAGTGTGTAACGGGAAGAGGTAGAAAGGAGAAATTAACTGCATATGGACTTGAATAAAAGCTACAGGGCTATACGTTGTTTTAGAATCAATAGAATGGTGAGCACCTCCACATGTATTGCCTATTTTTAGAGCATGCAAAACTTCATTGAATGAGAAAAGAAAAACAACAAACTTTTGAAAGAAAGTATAAAGAGAAAGGTTTTGAGGAAAGTCATGTAGGCTGGTGAAAAAGACAAGTCATGTTTTCAAGACATATAACAAATAAAAGCAATTATAAGCTAATTGTGAATTAGAGACACTTTTCCATTAAAGTTTATACACATTCCATTCATTCACACTTCAGTGAAGAAAGAGGCAAAGCTTTTACCCCACAAAATGCAGAGAGAATTCATCCAGCTAATAACTCAACAAGTAACTCGGAGAATAGTTGCTAAAGGTGGATGAATAATTTTCATGCACATTTGTGGAAGAAGATCTACTTTATTCAGATTGGTGAAATAAAAACTATGTGCTTGAATTAATCCTCGCTTTCTCCGGTCTGCTGGTTTTGGAGACTCTCCATTATAAATGTAGAAGCCATATGGATATATTCTCATATTTGCTGTTGATATAGTGGGCACAACTCCACTTGTATTTGATGAAATCATGCCAAATTATTCCAACGCTGATTCTGGCACTTTGTATCTCAGTTGGAAGCAACCCTAACTCATACAGCTCTATATGCCAATGGCAAGTCTCCAATTTTTCTTGCTGTGGAGATAAAAAAAAACTGGTATAGCTTTCTTGTATAGGGTCATTGATATTCTCTGCATCTAGCAGTGAATTGTCTATTAAGTAAACTACATCTATTTTTCCATTTGTGAATTGACTGAAAATAAGCTGAGGACGTCCACAGATAAATTATTGATCCGAAAGGTAGCCGTGTGTAAGTTTTAAAGCGAAAAAGGTCAAGAGGTGTTTTAAGGGATGAAATTCTTTAGTGAAAAGTTCAGCAGATTTTCTTAGAGAAATATGCCTTGTAGAAAATTGCATAAAAATGGTTCTATGAGGAATATCAAAACATCATCATAGGTTTAGCAGAATCTCCAAAGTTCTGAATTAAAGGCTAAATGTAAAGTGTTTAACCCACAAGTCAGTAGTTGCTGCTAGACTCCATTAATAAATAGTGAAAGTAAGTGAAACAAGAATGGCCAACATTCTGAAACAAAACCAAACCCAAATATAACGTTTCTTATTTTCAGGATGTAAATACTGTCAACTACAAAGAGTTTGGTGCAGGTTCGTGAACTGAGAAATATTGTTTTGATATTGAATCTTGGGCACTACACTCAGTAACTGCAAAATAAATCTCACATTTCTTTAAAAGGCTACATTAAAAGTCTCTCCTCTTAGAGTTTGACATACCCTAAAACTGTGAATAAATCTTATCTGAAAGCATCTCATTTTGCATGGATTCAATGTGAAGCATAAGCTCTTTCCAGGATCTTGTAAAGGTCCTGGAAACAGACTGATATTTATTCAAAATGTTTGAGCCTTCAGTCAAATTTTGCAGAAGCAATTGAGTTCCAAATTTAAATTAGAAAAAAATAAATAAATAGGAAGCTTTGTAACTGAAGGCTTCACAGATGTCTGGAGATGTTTCAATGTTTCATACAGTACTTGCTAGCTTGTTGTGAATTGTTTACATTATGGCTCTAGAGAATTTAGATTCTGACAACCTGATTAAAACTGGCGACAGACTCCGATAGCCTAATTAAGTCTGGCACAAATGTCATCTGCATAACATAAGTAAAACATATTTTGTCTAACAAGCTGAAAATAATTAAATGATACAACCGGATCTTGTGAAGAAGCCATCTCATCTACTCCCCTTTCCTGCTCTCTCTTTTTTTCCTCTTTTAGCTGTTCCGTTCCTCACCCCCATTTCACTTCTAATGAAACTTCTGCCATCTTATGTTGTAACCTGCTGTCTCAGGATACAATGCAAGATTTTGAGACCTCCATTCCACTTTCCACTTCACACTTCACTGCATTCATCTTCTATTCTGTATCAACACAATTTTATATCATCCTGCATATCAGACTCAGACAGTATCAGAGCCTTGAATGACAGTGATGATGGAAGGGTGGCCGTAACAATCACAAGTTAGAAAACTAGGAAAAAAAAAACCCTCACTGGGTAAAATAGCTGATTTTGAACAGTTATGCACTTGAATTTGCAAGGTGGGGTAAGAAGGGGGGAGGAAAGTAGAATTCATAAAGTAATAGCCCGGACCAGAGCAAAAACCCGCCATAATTCAACTGAGAACTCCTCCTTCAGTGAATGATGAGATCGTTTTGCATTTTTCATATATTATTTTCACTAAAATAACCAGGGAACATCTTCCGAACAATGAGATTTGAGCATGGGACTTCTCAGCACAACAGTTAAATACACCGCCCAGAGAAGTTGTGGATGGTCCATCCCCGGAATTGTTGAAAGTCAGGCTGGACAAGGCTTTGAGCAGGCTGTTCTACTGAAAGATGTCCCAGCCCGTGCAGGGGGGTTAGACTAGATGATCTACAAAGGTCTAACCCAAACCATTCTGTGATTCTCTGATCATGGCAACATCATCCTGGTCTCTGCAGCATATTTGTATAGATGAACTTGTATGACAGACTGTTTCTCTTCCAGTGAGATTTCAGGTTGGAGAAGCTATTTGAGCATTTTTCCCACAAGAAAGATGCAAAGATTAAAAATCAGGGTAGGACTGTCCTGATGTCAAAAGACCCTAAATATAATAAAATTACCAAGTAAAAGGACTCAGATAAGATCTAGCCAGATGACGCAAAATTATCTTAGAAAGTGAAGCAGAATAATCACCTGAAGACAATAACCCTTTCGGTATGGTTCTCAGCTACGGAGTCTTGTACTCCTCTCCTCTATGATGAGTTGGAAAGAAAAAATCCTACAAACTGAATTTTCAAAGACTTCAATAGCCCCAAATTAAAATGATCATTTTTTTGCCCTCATGCAGAGGGCGTGCCCATCATTAACACACTTGCATTTGGAATGATCAATGACAGAGTGCTTTAAGCGACTTTATAAGAGGAAAATAGCTTAGCCTTTCAACTTGTTATTAACGAGGACTATAAGCAGAACTTCCTGTTTCCCTCCTCCATAATTTCTGGCAATGTACATTTTTACATTTGAATTTCATAGGTAACATGAAGATCAATTTGTTGATAAACGTTGTGAAGTTTATGCCTTTGGCAGGTGAAATAAAAGCCTGGCTTTCTAAGCGAGCAACCTGTTAGGCTGGGAGTTTTTTTGAGGGAAGAATTGAAACCTTTCTTCATTTCTAATAATTAATAAATAAATAAGTTAATTAAATGCTATTCTTTTAATCAAGATTTTCCTGCCTTTGAGATTAGGAACATGATGGAGAAGCATAATTAGGAAGCCACGAAGACTTGTAAACTAATTTGAATATAGAGGTACCCGAGATAGCTAGTTGTGTAAAGAGAAGCTACTAAATATCAAAGCTGTGTTTTTAATGATCTTAAGCATCCTCTCTACAAATCTCAACAAAGAAACTGTACCCATTACGCAACACATACACATGAAGTCCACCTCTTTTCACTGAAACCTAAGGAGAGGTTTCTATGGAAGGAGTAATCAGACACGAAAATATTTTGACTCAAATTTTAAGATATATAACTGGGTGTGTGGTTTCCTTCCCCTAACATAACAGAGAGAATGAAATGTTTTATTTATTGCATTTATAGCACAAATCTGTCTTTTTATCTTCTGCTTCACTCTATAGCTTGTAGTTTTCTAGCTGCTTTTTATTATATGCCTTTTTTTTGCGTAATAAACTGGTGTTTAAGTAACTGAAACTAGATCTGGCAAATTTAAACTTAACATTGCAAAGCCAGACGCTTCCAGGATAGTAGGCAGTACAGACACTAACATATTGTGAATAAAAAAATGACATATTTGCTTTCATTTATAGTCCTAATGAGAATTCTGAGCTAAGAGAAGGATTATGAAGGAGGATGCAAGGAGTGATATTAGAGATACAGTCTCCTTTTATATACTTTAGGAAGAAAAATCTAATATAATACAGAATGAAAACATAAAGGAAGAGGGAAGCTAGAAACATTCTTTCCTTTTCAGGTACTCTGAGAATCCTACAGGAGAATTGCATTATTATTTTTAACAGCATCTATAGACTTGGTCCACTTGCTGGGCTAATTTACTATAGGTCTGTAAACCCGATGTCTTCCATTTAATTTCTGCTGAAAGGTAAACAACTTCTAGCCTGTGTTATGTTTTAAATTTTCTCCTGTCTTTTCTATTCTCATTTCTTTCACTCTTAGAAAAAGAGGCAAAAATCTTTTTTGATCTCATTCTTCTCATTGTTCTTCTTTTCTCCTGTTAATCTTTGTTCCCGGCTGCATCTGGCACAAATGTACCCTCTCTTATACACCTAGTTATTCATTCATACACTGATCAGGATACAAAAGTATCTGAAATTATCTTGTTAGCTAAGTAATGAATAGAGAGATGGCTAGACTGATCAATCTAGCGCAAACTGGGAAATGAAGCATAAAGAGGGTTTTGACTCCACTGGCCTGGTTTGGAAGAAGACGGCCAGTTTTCTGCAGCTGCCAATTCCAGTAACTTTGCTAGAGATAAGATTGAAAATTTGATGTTTCACTCAGTTTACTAATGCAGCCCATAGTGTTGTAAGATGAAACAGCAGACTGTGCCTTATGTCGTAGCTATGAAAATGAGAGAAAGGGATAAAAACATTCTTTATAGGAAATACTGTTCCAGGATCATCGATGGTATTTCAAACATCAAGGGGAAATGCTGTTGAGCGTTCAGTAAAATTCCTTGCAATGAGAAAAGCTTAATGCTGTTGCTGGAAAATATTAGCTTGCTGTGCCTTGAGAAGGTGGGTTGGATCAGCCCAATAGACAATTCACCTGGAAGAAAACACTACTGCAAAGGACAGATTGATGAGCTCCTCTTGCATACATCCTGTTCTTAATTGTTTTTCAGATTTGTCCCTGACGTGGTCCCTGGAACCAGCAGGGAAGAATATATGGAAAACATGCTGAAAACCTAGTACATATGTGATTCGAACAGAAGCACTTAAAATAGTAAACAGAAGCTCTACACTGGTAAAATCATAGACTGCCAAAATAGAAAGGTGAAACAGTGGGAATATGACACAGAGTAAGAAATTTGCCCCAAGTCTTGTAAGGCTGCTGTCCCCAAAAGCTGCCAGCTGTTCTAAAATGGACTTGACACCTTACTATGCATCATACCATACTATGATTCATATCAGTGACAGTATGTATCGGCTAATTTAAAGGGTATTTCTGCAGCATCCACAGAAAGCTTGCTTTTAACTGGGGGTATGTGTGTGTGTGTGTGTGTGTGTGTGTGTGTAATATAGGGGGGGTTCTTAATTTTCATTGTAATATTGAGGTTGTACAGGAATCACCTCTACAGATCCTGGCCAAGAAACCATCGCACGTTTTGGAGTCAGTGATCCACGTAAGGGTTAACCTGAGTAGGTGCAGGCCCTGTGTTGTGTCACACAAGCCCTTTGGCCGCAGGATAACTTCACCCAGGCCCTTGTAGCGGGGGAGCCTGCGGGCAGCTCCCGCTGGGTACCGCCCCCGCTGGGTACCGGCCATTGCAGCGCCTGCCTGGCCTTGCCTTTCCCCGAAAGGGCAGGAAGACCTTCTCGTGAGAACACCCCTAAGGAATAGGGTTGATTTCCTGTAAGGAAGTTACATATTAGCCCGAAGGGCCAAAAGGGGGGAGATTCTCTCCCCAGACAGGATCTGCTCAGGTCTGCACACCGTGCCATGGGAAAATCCATCCCAGCTCCAGCGGATGCTGCACGAACACGGAGTGCCCAGCATCTGACGGGACATAAGATTTACTCACAGTCTATATTCCTCTTCTTATTCTGTCTTATCAAATTAATTATCTTATTAAGCCAGTTGGTTTTGGGTGTTTCCTATTGAGATGCAGAACAAACCCTGCACCATCTCTCCCCCTACCCACCCCACCCCAGTGCAGAACACCATCTAACAAGTCATCTCACAAACAATAAGAAAATAACTAAGTAAATGACATCATAAAGGTTAACGATGCCGTTCTTAACTGCCTTAAGGACTAAAGTGCGCAGAACAACTCTAGTGGCTACGAAAGAAATCACCAGAGGTCAGCCAAAGCTGGCCACGGTGAATGCCAAGCTTTACCTTCTGACTTTTGCAGAGCAGGCTGTGTTTACCCCAAAATGGAAGACAATTTCTATGGTACAATAACCACAAAATGGATGAAGGTTTTTCAGGGATATTGGAGGTTAGCAAGCATCAGGTTTTATTCTTAATGGAATATTTTTTTATAAAGATCACAGTTTCTACAGAAAATAATGACAGAATTTAGTATCAAATATGTCAGGAATGAAGACCACATGGTTATTGTGAGAAATAACATTTAACCTTTCTCTTATGCCTGATGGAGGCCAATGCAGTATTTTATTATCAACATTGGCAGGTGATTTATTACCACTGTTTCTACTCCAGTAAAACCACATTAGGCTGTGCTTGATGTATCATTTGTTATCTTCAAACTCCCTATACACTTTCTGCATGCATAATCTCTTTCGTGTAACAGACTTCAACGGAAAATGGTAAATATTTAAGTCATGATTCCAGATTCATCAAAAGCTTAGGGACTGAAATACAGTAGCTAAATGGATTGTGCCAGACAACACTTGATGCCAACATAAAGCTTAAGTCTTGCAAAGAGTGATGTAATACATCTGAAACATCAGCCATTCATAATAGCGCATTAAGGTAGATCCAGGAATGACAGAAAATAAATCATTAACAGAATTCAAAGGAGAACAGGACTTTACAGAATAAATTCAGGTCAGCTATCACATTGCCATTTGCTTGTGTAACAGTAAACTTTACATCAAGAAATCTATGAAATAACTTTTCAGATACAGCTGTAACAGGATTTGTGCCTGGAGTCCTTGGAGCACAAAGGGATTAATGGCAAAAGTTCCATTAACTTCAATAGGGCCAAGTATTTATGCTGTATTTAATAGTCAAAGGTTGTTAGTCAGGTATTAATGGAAATACAAAGATGTCCAGCTAACTTTTCTATCTTGTTCTGGTGATTACCTTAATACTCTTCATAAACTTTCTCAAAACAATTCCTAATTTTATGACAGAATAAAAAAGAATTACAGGAGGATATCAGGAACAGAGCATGAATACTACTGGTTGCTAGAGATACACCTTTTTTGACACACAACATTTTGCCTATTAGGCACAAAAGGATCAAACAAGAATTCCTGCAGGTTTTGCATCACTTTCTCTACTTGATTTGACTTTCACCAAATTGCATCACTGCATTTCCTTGCGTTTTATAGGTGAGGACATATGGCAAACGTTTTTATCAGTACAAGCAGAAGAGTATGGAAAACTTGTTTTTACTTTTGCAACTTTGTTGCAAGACCTTTGCTTTTAGCAGTTTAATATAACATACACAGTAAATTATGGGGTTTTCCTGATTAGAAACTGTGTTTTATTTTTGATGAAATTTTGTGTGTTATGCATCTGAATTGTAAACCCATCTGAGCGCGCTTGACTTCAATGAAAGCTCAGATCAGAATCAACACTGACACCCACCCTCACTTAGAAAATGAAATGGATATTAGTATTGATAAAATATGCATATTTATTGGAACAGCTACTTGTAGGACTTGTATAGAGCTCAGACTGAAAATTCAGTCACATCGCCCTTATATATATTGCATTAAATATCATGGCAGTTCAAAGGTGACTGTCATTATGATGCCTCCTCCTTTTCTTAGGAGGAAGTTCAAGAGTCAAAACAAGGGAATAAAAACCTCAACATCTTTCAATCAAAGACCTTTCTTATCTTGTCTAAATGTTGTTGGATGTGCAATGGAAAAGGCCAGACTCTCCAAATGAAACTGTAGCAAGCTGTATACTATCACAATTCAGATCTCATAGAACTTTCTTATTTCTCTACATCTTCAGGATGAAACCTTTTCCACACCTGTGGAAAGAACTGCATCCATGCAGATCATCACTAGAGAATCTGAATGTTAAAAAATAAATATATATAATTAAATTGGATAGCAAGAGGCCATAAGATTATCCTATAACTGAAAGGGATTTATTGATACATAAAAACGTTACAAGTAGTATCTCCTGTCTGTTGCTCTGCAGGTAAGTGTGAAGCAAAAGGTTGAGACCCGCGTGTAGACTACAGGCAAATCTTTTAACCTGGAGGAAGAAAAACCCTGTAGGAAGTATGTGAAGAGCCACATTCCTGATAGTGATATAGATCTGCATTGCAGGTGATAGTATTGCTTCACCAACTATTTTATTGGATTGAATCCTTAAAAACCCATCACATTTGTATGGAGATTTTTCATCTGGTTTCTTAAGGAAACAAGGTTTATACAAATGCTCAGTCTCTTCTCTGCCCAGTAACTTTTCAATCTGTTGGACAATTTCCTCTGAAGTTGAGAGATGGAAACAGATCAGTAGTTCCACCAAGGAAAATTTGCAGCATGTTACCCACACGTTTTCCTGTATGTCTGCAGTTAGAGGCCAGGTATATTATTCAAAATATATATGGAAGAGAGAGATTAGGAATACCTCACCAAACAGAGTTTGTCTCTTATTAGATATTGGGTAACCCAACCATAAGACACAAAGCAAAACTCTTCTTCTAAAAATTTCATTGCTCACTCAACTACTTGTCTAGTCATATCTAACCCAGGAAATGGAGCATTTCTTAGTTTTGCTAGAAAAGGTACAATCTATCATCTTGAGACTTAAGCTTTCTCTCACTACAGTTAAGAAATTTGAACTTTTTTTTTTTTTTAAAAAGCACACAGGAACTAAAGTTCAGAGTTAATCAAAATGAACAAAACCCTATGAATATTGTATACTCTAATTCCTTCAGTGTTTCATTTTGAAGTGTTTCGTCTCTTCTGACAACAAAAATTCATTAGCTATCTCATTAACATAAAGTCTTTCTTGATAATGAGGACATATCTAAAATATTTGTTAATGTTGGCCAAAACTCTTCATTAGACTTTGATGGTTATGGAAAAAAATATCATTAATGGAGACACTCCTCTTAACTTTCATAAATTTTAAAAAAATATCTTGTTTTATTGGAAAAATAATTGAGGGCCAGAAGAAGGTGTCTGACTTTCCTGATTGTAAGGAATTACCTGTGTTCGCAGCTTTCTTTTTTTTCCTGTCTTCTTTTCAAAGGCTGCTAAGGATATACGTTGGTGTATAACAAGAAAACTTCAAAACAGAATAGTCTCTTTTACCCTTGTCTAACAGTTTCTTCTGTTTGGAACAGTTCCTACTACACCACACACATGTACTATGCTTTGCTTTGAAGTCTCATTAGATATGTATGAGTTCATAGTTTAGCAAACTGTTGAAATATCTTTTTCAAAAGCTCTGCTTGGCAGTGTGATATTTGACTAAACAAGTCAATTAAACTGAAGAAGATAAATTACGTTCCAAAAGAAAGGTACCATTAGATAACTACCGCATATTCCTAGCAATTCATTAGAGTGCTCCTGAGTTTATCTTTTCCAATTTAGTATGCAAGGAAAACGCGATACTAATGAAAACAACACAGATTATTTATTCACTTAATCAATCAGTTTCAAACTTTTGAGTGACAAGTTTACTTAAGTTAATTGAATGTATAACTTTGTCAAATCCAAACCTAGTTTAATCACAGACAAATCCTACCATTCTGTAATGCAGCACACAAAAAAGTGCTGCCACACGCAGCACCGGTTCTAAGGAAGGCTTTTCTCACGACAATCAGAGACAAGCTACTTCATTATTAAAAAACAGATCATTACCATATCCTCCAACCTGTCCTACTGTATTGAAAGATAAGTATTTCAGTAAACAGAAAATATATGCAGGCATGTTTTGAAATTCCAAAGAAAATAGTCTCAACTTCAAAAAAAAAAATAATACAGCTTCATTTCTTAACATTAACTTACTGCTGCATGGAAAGAGTTTTATTTTGACTTCAAGTCTTTTTTACTGTTTTAAATCATTGACTTGGTTTTGAACTAAAAAAAAAAAAAAAAAAATCAGTCACATGCAATCATCTTGAAACAACCCGACCCTCTTGCTTGGGAGTAAAAATAGCCAAATTATCTGCAAATTAATTCAGTGACTGAAAAATTTATTCACTACTACTTAATATCAAGTGAAAAAAAGGAGAAAGCAAATTGGTGTAGAGTCCAGTTCAGCCATTGTGTAGGTTTCTGAACACATCAGACTAACTTCTGACCACCTCACTTGTTATCTATCAAGAATAAAAGCTGGGGGGAAAAAAAGAGTACAGTGGAATAGCTTCATTTTGGTTTGTATAAAGATTTTACTTTACAGATTCATAAACATTTCTCACGTGTTCTTGGTGGCCTCTGTATGTCCTGTGTTTCAGCTATAAAACACCACAGCTGAGTGTTTGTAACCCTACCTATCCTTGAATTATTCGTCACATATGCTTTCTCACCCCCCCCCCCCCACAAAAACCCCCCCCCAGTTTTGAATACTTCAGTGTTTTTAAAGCTGTTTATTTCATTTTATTGTCTGTAGTTGTAAATTCCACCACCTGTAGATTTCATCAGCAGTGATGCTGCTGAAGAGATCTGTGTAAATGTCACCCTTAGGTGGTGGCCTTTGCAAGATCAGGGCTATAGTTTACAATCCAAGCTTTATGAGGAACATTGATTACGCCTGATATAATTCCATAATATTTTTTTTCAAGTTCAGTAACACAATTATACTTCGAATTTGTCTTATTTTTCAGAGAAATACGAATTTCAGTTTTCCCAACGGCATGCAATACTTTACAAGGATGTGCCGTCTGTTATGCAGTTCATATTTAGCTCCATGGCATGAGTTCTACTTAAACAGAATACAAATGGAAGAGAACATGATCAAATGGGACTTGGCTCAGCCACATAGAATAGATTGTATTGCTGCCTTTGAATAATTCAGATCAGTTCCATGAATTAAAACCAAAACCTCAACAACAACAACAACAAAACCCAGCAAGGGAGAGAAAAGACGATGATTCTACAGGTTGTTATTTCCTGCTGGATACCTAGTACTAGAGCTGAGATTATCAGATGACTCAGTCTCTCATTATGACAATAAATATTCACAGTGCATAAGGAGGGCTGCCTACATAAGGCCGCAAGTAATGATAGCTACTGCAGTGATTCACAGCAGTCTGCTTTCAATATAAAATTTGGAAAGCAGATAATCACTTGGTCGGGAATCCCCTTTGCTGATGAATATGCTGCTTAGTTCACTTCCCTGCTGAGTTATTATTAGATGGCACATTGTTATCAAATAAATAGTTCACTTTTCAGCAGGAACTATCTATCATTGTCATATGAATCATGAATCAGTGAAATTCTCCTTATACTCTTATCCTCCCAAACAAAAAGGAAATACCGACTGCCAAAGTGCAGGGTTTCTCAGTTCCTGCTGTGTACAATTTCCCCCTCTATTAGGTGGGGACGGTAGGAGACAATAACACATAAACGAGAGGAAGAATACATTGGGGAACAACAGCAATAGGCTGATGTCTCCCGGAGCCATCTGCCTATGCCACTCACCTCTGCAGATTGAGCAGTAAGCACACCTTTTGGTGCCAGAGCCATGCAAAACTATGACGGGAATTATCTCATTTGCAGTGAGCAATGCAGCATTGTAAGCGCAAGATACACCATTAATACCAGCTGACCAAATGTTTTTCCGTCTCTCTTGCTAGTCAAATATGCATCTATGTATCAGCCACAGAAACGCTGCAAGACAGTGTCTGCACAATGACATATCATATTTCTATCAACTGTCTTCCTCTTTTCATAAAGTACAGTGATATTTGCATACCACTTTTTTTTTTTTCACATTTACTTTCCATAACAGATTCAATTTTAAAGTTCATGAAACTTATAAGGAGAATTTTAATATGGCAAAAATAGACCCTGATTGTGTCAGAGGGACAAAAAAAAAAAAAAGAGTATTTTGTTGATTATAGTGAAAGTAATATGAAAGACTTCAAAGTCATAGTTCAAAGTCCTTTTCCCAAATTTAGTCTTACTTAGTCCTGCTTTGGGATAATTAAAATGGAAACCTTTTGCAATAGTTTAAGGTTACCATGTTTGAGATGATTAACAGGCTGGAGAAACTGCCCTATGAGAAAGAATGAAGGAGTCAGGTCTGTCTTTCCCCGCAGAAAAGGTGGCTGGGGACATCTCATTGCAGTATTCCAGTACTTAAACAGCCGCTACAAAGAGGATGGAGATTACCTCTTCACAAAAAGCCACATGGAGAATACAAGGGGCAATAGGTAGAAGCTTCACTGGGGGAGGTTTCATCTTGATATAAGAAAGATGTTTTTTACAGTGAGAGCAATCATTCACTGAAACAGCCTCTGCAGGGACATGGTAGAGTCACTGGAAGTTTTCAAGATGCGACTGGACAGGGTGCTAGGTAAACTCACCTACGCTTCCTTTCCCATGAAAGGTTGACCAGATGATTTTTCAAGGTCCCTTCCAACCTGGGCTAGTCACGATTTGATGAGGTAAGATTTATCTGTGTTCCAAGCTGTACTGGATACTAACTTGGATAACACCTAACCAGAGAGGCAAGACTCCATTCTGCTAAACACAGGCTTGATCACTTTACACACACAGCTGGGTAGATTTTAGAGGTGGTACAAGATATACTAAGTCTGTTTATAGTTTTTGCATCAGAAAAATATTGAAACACATCCACTAGTACAGACCAAGGGTCTATTCCTATATCTTTCCCAAATATTATCCGAAGGAAAATGTATAGGAAAGAGTAAGAAGGCAGCAAGAATCTATGATACCTCCACTCTGATATTCTGCTAACCTCTGATCATCTTTATCTCTAGGAATCTGACGATCCTATTTTGTTTGGTTTTTGGGGGTTTTTTTTCCATTTAGAAACCCTTTTCTAAGTGTCGGCCCATTCGCCTCCTGAAGCCATATACACTTTTTGCATCTACAACTGCTTTGGCAAGGAATACCAGAAGCCTGTGATCTGCTGCTCAAAGGACAAAACTCCCTTTTTTCATCATGAAGCTGTCTGCTCTCAGCTTCCTTTAGTTATCGCCAATGGAGGCCTCAAATGCCAAAGGTGTCGAGGAATCCCACGTTTTCACTCCTACATAGGAAGATAATTTAGTATAAAGTGACTCATTTATGCCTTCTGTCTCTCTTTTCCTTCTGCTAATCTTTCAATTTCATACCTCAAATGAAAACTCTTGTTATTGCGGGGTTTTTTTGTTGTTTGTTGAATTGTTTTTTTTTTAAAAACAAAAAAATTATAGAACTGAATGATTTTAACTCATACTAAAAAGATTGTGGACATACATCGGTAGTAGATATATATCTTTACTTCAGTCATTCAAAAGTAATATCGACTTTACAAGCCTAGTAATTATCAGTCATATGTTGCATTGCTTTGGAAAAATGATAGTTTTCCTCTGTTTGGAGTGATGCAAAACTTTATATGAATCTCCCCCCAAATTATAATTTTTAGTATCAGCCCAGGTCAGCAGAAAACAGACATCTTTCAGGACTCTTTCCAAAGCTTTAAAATTAATTTAAACAAAAGAATTGTCTTAAATACAATATCGTTAACAACAGATAATAAAATGAATTTGGGGTCATGAGATTTGGAGATGGAAATTTAGAACAGTTGCACAGGTAACTCTTTGTAGATTTTTTTTTTTTTGTGATTGTCAAATTGCTGGTTTTGTGAGAATCACTATTTTTTCCATGTGCTTCAGTTGCATCAGTCAACATCTACTTTCTAATCTACCGCACCTGAGACTGGCTCCAACTTGTAACTGTCATACATATTTTCATAAATATATCCTCAGTGTATGTACTTCCTTTTAAAATTTACCCAGGTAATGCATAGAAAAACTTCTGTCCTTCACTACCAACAGTCAATATCTCATCTATCTGTTACCCATGCAAAATATAAAGACGACTTTGAAATTCACTGCTACTGCTGTAGCATTTGCTTTCTGGTCCTTAAATTTTCTAATACTGATGTTTGTATAGCTGGACTCATGATGAATAGCTGACATGAACATATAAAAATATGGATAAAAAAAAACTTTAGCATGTGACAACCTCATACGCTGTGAAGGTTTTACTGGAAGTATCTTGGTTTACCTTAAATTGGCTTACAGCTCTGCCAACACGGTTGGGGTGTTGTGCCCAGGAAGTTGGGTGCTGATGGAAGCACACGATGCATACATATGAGCCTCATTGGGTGGGCTCATTTTCCTTAAAAAGGTGGTAAGTTAACTTTATAGAACTGTTATGATAGCAGAACAGAATGTTACAGCAGGCTCAGTTTTTATCTGCTGATTAGTTTCATAGTGTACTTTCCCATTTCTTAGTCATTTAACAGTTTAGTGTAAGTTATGAGCAGTCAGACAACATTAAGTATGAAGTATTTTATGACCACATATAAATATATATAATGAACATATGATGTTACTTTGATTTATCAAACTATGATTAAACATTAAACTTTTATAGCTTCATCCTCCATACAGCATAAATTGTACATCACATTCTATGTATGTTACACTATAATTTCAGATAAGAAATATTATGAGGTGGGTAATTTTGCTGTTGAAAAATTGTCAGCAGAACTAATCAAAGTATCCCAAGACATTACAGAATAACTTGATTTTTTTTTTAAATGGTTATTATAATAAACCTTATTCCCCAGATAGAAGGACAAGTTAAACATGATCTGTGTGTTCTTAATCTTGAACTACCTACCATTCATATGCAATACCTATAAATTCAACAAAAGCTGTGAACAGCTCTTCCCCAAACTTCGAAACCTGGTAGAATTGTTAATCTTCAGAGGAGGCAGAACTGTTTCATATACAATCTAGATATCTCTTCCTGGACGTACAGCTTGGAGTATATGTACCTTCTATGAGGATGTTTAACTTAGAAAAGGTAAGCTGGAAGGTATGATTTCTGATCCCTCTTTTGACCTAACAGCTAGCTACACCCTGGCAGCAAGAAGTCTAGAATTACTTTCTAAAGTTAAATTATCTTGGACTCAATCAAGAGCTAGGCTGGTTTTAATTTTGTCCGCATTTCATGAAAAGGAAGAGGATAGCATGGAGTCTGATGTGGTACATGCACAATATTTGTTCTCTGTGAGAAAGAGTAAGAAGTTTGTGGAGAGAAGGAAGAATGGAGGACAGTGTGCTCATATGCATTTACACGCCCCATATTTCCATGTCAAAATTATGCATATTCTAGATGCTTTGAATGACAGTGTTTGTTTCCAACTGTTTGATGATGGCAGAAAATATGATATACCAAGTAATCATATTCAGTATGCCTCATATCAAGTATGATGAGAGACATACATAGATATGTCTCTTGGTATGGGTCTCCTATGTGACTTAACAGGACATTGGCACTCTACAACACAAGAGTATTTACAGTTGTTCAAGTATGAGAAAATAGAGTGTTATGCATTATTTTATTATTAACGTTGGGGGTAAAGAAAATCAGGAAAAGGACTAAATCCTGATGCATAAAGCATCAGAGTTGAGATTCACATTCTGCAGACTATGGAAACAAATCAATATTAGATAATTTTTCAAGTTATTTCTGTAAGTGCTCTCATTAATAAATAAAAGGCTAAGCAAAAAAAGAAATTGGTTTCTAAAGAAAGCTTATTACCATTCAATTAATATTATACGATTCACTGGAATTTTTTTTAACCTGTATGTTTGCTTATATTTATATGCCTGATATCAAGGTAGAAAAATGAAACAGAACCACATGGTAGCTGAAGGTCCCCAAAGAACCACAGAAAGTCCATGGATATTGACAGCTTTGGCTGCTGATGTGCTTTGAGTTTTAGAAACTGACTGTGTGGAAGAAAAGAGAGATAGTACAGCATGGGACATTGGAAAGATGAGTGTACTAGGTATTTAAGTAAGGAAAAGGAAATCACTTGGAGATAAATATGTTTGGCATTCTCCAAAAGGCCAACTATACTTTCCTTTTTTTCAAAACAGGAGTATTGTTTGCGTTTTACAGGTTTGTGACATTTCACAGATTATGCAACAGGTATGTTGTTATTGCTACAATAATATGCCTAGCAGCTGGAAGAATTTCACCTGGGAGGTTTGGGGAGTAAAACCAACACTGCCAAGAATAAAACATTACTAAATTCTCGAGGGTCTTTTAAAGGGTCCTGTGTCAGGGAGGGAAATCAACCTTTATGTTTCTTTCCAATGGAACAGGAGATGAAGAAAAACAGAATGTTTGATAGCAATTCCAGACAAGTCACTGCAAGCCTCTAGATTCCTTATTTCACAGAAAGAAATACCAACTCAGGCCTTCAACCAGGAACTTGATTCACTGACATTTCCGTTCTCCCCCGAGTTCCATAGCCCTGGGCATCAAACAACTGGCTGCACCTACTTGGTTCGGAGAAAACAAAGTTGCAGTATGCGCTTTTCTTTCTGCTTTCTGTCCTCATCTATTTTCATCCTGTATGATTCTCCCTGAACAGAACACTTCTTTAAATTTTGAGGTTGATTTGCTAATTCGTGGTAGGTTTTTTTTATACAGGGAAAGGTTGGGATATCCTACTTCTAAAACACTGTATGCTACCTGGAGTCAAACTTCTGACAATTTTTGAAATAATCAGCAAGTAACTAGCCTATATTTTCTACTTGTCGGATACAGTCTTAGGAAAACTTAATGATGAGATTTAATTGCGCAATACCAATTATTTCTGTATCAATTTGCTGAAATAAACCTGGAGTCTCAGTGCTTCCATGTGCAATAGCTAATAGGTATGGTATCCTGAATTTACCTGGTGGGTAGGCAGCTCCTTAAAAGGAGACAGACTGATAATTATGTCAATGTCATTCTTTCATCTCTTAGATGCCTTCTGAAAAGAAAAGTCTAATTAGGATGACAAATAAGGAAAGGCCATAAAGGAAAGATGCCCTTATGCAGAGGTAATTGTTGATAAGGATGCTGAGAGCGATTGAGTTCATATGAAAGATAATTCTCATTAGCAAGTAAAGAAAAGGTCTCATTATTTCCATTCCAATAGAGCCCCGACAAAACAGGTAAATAAGCAATAGAAAACAAACTACTTTATTTTACAGCAATTAAAAACATGATCTAAGAGTATTAAAGACTGTATTGAATGACCTTAATGTCAGTACAGTTCTCGCTGTAGTTGGTGGTGGTTTAGGGTGCTGCACTGAAGTCCCGCTAATGGACAAAGGCGCTTGACATTTGCTAGCTGAGGGGATTACAAGTTCACAATTAATTCTCCAACCTCAAAAGGACTGCCATTGCGTCACTTATGATAGCGGGTTTTAGCCATAAGCAGTTGTCTAAAAGTCACTTTCCAATCCTTAGTCAGAGTGAAGCTTATGTTAACTGTTTAACCTTAAGCCCACAGGAAAAAGTTCACAGTATTCAGTAATCTATTGCAAACAATTTGGGTGCTCAACAGACTGTTCTGTGTACTGCAGATCTCCCCGTGGAGCAATGTTGAAGAACATGGCTATAATTCATTGCAAGTATTGATTACAATTGACTCATTAAGAAGGAAATCAATTCCTCTGAAGTATATAAATTGAAAAGTGGGAAACAAAAGCAACTGGAGATAGTGTTTTGGTATTCATGCAACACTTTTAATAACAGGTTCTGAAGAATGAAAATAAAATGTTTTGCACTGGAAATAGACATGCTTATTCTTAATGCCTGTGATTCCTGTACTGCTGGCATCTGTCTCTTTGCTACACATTCTGCATTCCTTTTTAGTAAACTGGATTATTATCCTTTGTACTCTGTAGTACTATTTCAACATATTTTCAGGGCTATGAATGTCTCTCTTCTTTGAAAATCCTCATCAATGCTTAGCAGTAAATATTTCTCATTTACCCATACCTTGAAATGCAACACTTCAGGAACATTTGCGATGTTTAAATTAAGCCATTCAGCAATCCCCCCCACACTCCTTACTTCATATTCCATGTATGATGTAATGAAGTGACATATCATTACAACACCCTTCACTTCATTGTAAACTTTTATTTGGAACAATTGTAAAAATGGAGAAGGGGAGAAAGAAATTTCTAGTAAGAAATAACATGAACTTTTTTGTTTCAAAAAATATTTTCTATATAATTTCAAAAATGTTCTACTTTCATGTTTTAAGAATTTTGATTCTACTATCTTTATGATTCTACATGGAAACACTTCATTTTATGCATATTCATAATAAAGAATCAAAGCACTTTAAGATCAAATACCTAATTAAACTATAAAATTAAAAAAAAATGTTTTGTTGTATCCTTAATTTTGAGGGAAGCTTGTTTCTAGGGGAAAAAAAAAATTACTGGGGTTTCAAAGTTAAATTTGGAGCCTTTTTGTTAAGACTTCCTAAAGGAAAATTCATCCTGTTTCTCACCATCTTATAATTGACATGCTTATCAGTGTTTTCTCCAGTTTAATTAATTAGCCTCCAGTTCAATTAATTAACCTATGCTGGTTCTGCCAGAAGTCAAACGGGCTGTGGAGGGGTGCACAGAGGTTGTTCATTGAGATTTAGCTGTGATCCTAAGGCCTGGTCATCCTTACAAAGAAATGGAAAGAACTAATTCTCTGGTTTTTAAGCCTGTTAATGGACATACAGTTTTGGTCCCCATGTGATTGACTGCTAAATGCTTCTGGATAACTATTGAAAAACACTGACTAGATGGGGTGAGGGGACTGGACGACATACAGCAATGCAAAACCAGATTTGTTTTGGATAGGCAGAAACAATTAGAAATTTTATCCACCACTATTAGTCTTTAAAAGCTTCAAATATCTCCACAGCCACTCAGCAGTCACCTGACAGACAACTCTTTTACCCTTAGGAAGCCCTTTCCTAAGGGTATGGGAAAGCATTTGGAAGGAATTCCAAGCAAGCGAGTGCCTGGAAAGAGAAGTAATGTTAGACATCCATCCTATGCAATAAGTTTGGAGTTTCAGACTTATGGTTTATTTCTTCCAATCAAATTAAGTTGGTCATTCTCATGGCAGAATGAGCGATACTCACCTGTAATACAATGCAATCTATATTTATAGTATTTAACTTCATCCCACTTTTCTTACTGAATTCCTCTAGGTTTTTTGACGTTTTCATTCTCTTCTGTCAAGGCAAGGCCTTCCAGCTTTTCATCATTAGTAAATTTTGTTTACACCATCCTCCTTCTTGTGTGCCAAGATAACTAATTAAATGACTTAAGATTTATTCCGGTAACGTTCTTGCAGCCTGATACTCTCCTCTTCCAACACAACCAGTTCCTATGTCTGATTCATCCCGTTCCTTACAACCTTACAATTAATATGCCAATCAGTGTTTTCTCCACCTCAGTTAATTTTTCCCTTGTGACTATTAAACGATTCTGGGTTACTACTGCAGAACACTGAAGAAACATGCACGGAAGTGCACAGCTTTAACTGCACCTGCTTTTTCCTAGTCATACACGTGACTGAGTAATTTTCATCAGCTCTTTCTTTTTGTCATGAGGAATGGACTTCTAAAACACAGTATAAGTCCAGAGCTATGTACTACTACACGGGCAACTCTGGTGCACACAATTATATTCAATTTCTATTATTTGCTTGCTTGTTGGTTGGTTGTTGGGTTTTTTTTTCAAATGGCATCAAACCTAACTGTCATGGGAGTAATGGATTTCTGTATGCTGAAATTATTCTTTAGGAACAAAATAAACCAGAATAACCCTTGGAGGACCACTCTATACCTCGTGACAGAACTTTTACATCAAAGAGAAATACACAAAAGGCTTATCCAGAAGAAAGCATCTATACCAGTCTGTATCTTTGAGAAGCTACCTCCAGCATCTGCTGCCAAAGGAGCACAATAGCATTTCACTGGGGCAAATCCACTGGAGCGATTCTCCATGGTCACCCATCTGGTGTTTCCATTTACATCTTTGCAAATACGTAAGCACTATAATCTTCCTGAAGACTGGCTTGTCCATTCACTTTACAATATTGTAAGCAACAGGGAGAACTCCTCAAGCAGCCCTGCTAGCGGAACTGCTCTTATTTCCAATCAACACTTACGCCTTAGTCTTACTAGTTTATCCAAAACAAACCTAATCAGCTTCCTCTATAGCGCGGCACGTGTTTATCTTAGAGGATGGATACTGTGAGCATAAGCCTAAGGAGGACACAGGAGTAGAAGTACGCAGCAGCTACGTTCAGAAAGTGCTGTCTTACACTTGCAAAATGCGTGCAATTCAAGCAGTACGGGTCCAGGGCAGCAAGGAGCATCCAAGCTGTGGCTGCCATACTGCTGTTACACAAGGCCTTACAGACCTCTCTTACTTTTTGCTGGTACCAGTGTGCTTAATATATGACAAGTATTTTTTTTAGAGTTAGTTTCAAGCTGAACAGGCTCATTTTGTGGCCAGCGTTGATGAAAAAAATTATGAGTTGAAACAGGAGAGAGGGAGAAATTGCATTGTCTTGTGGCCGAAAAGGTAGCTCGCATTCTGCAGCTAATAAGTCTCCAGAAGTTTTTATCTTGGGGTTTTGGAGCTGCTATAAAGCAGTTGATGTTAAAAAGTTCCTAACCTTCAATCAATAGGACTACAAACTATGTTTATACCTGCTGATGGCTTGCCTTTATATATTTGCTTGTAGGTTAGGCTGAATTGCTTGGGACAACTGCTAGCAAAATGAAGTGATAGAGTTGAATCCATGGCTATGTTTTTCTACCAACAGTGTAATTCCACTTACTTCAGGTACATTTGTGATACAGTCAACTCAAATATTTAAGATTTTTCCCTGAAATTTCACTGCGAACATTTAACTTTCATTTTAAATTCTTAAGACTGTCTGAAGTAATGAAAAATCGGTGAATCTGTATCTGAATAAAATACAATACAATAGCAATAAATCTTTTCAAGTCAGGAATATTGCAGGAAAGCATTTTGTTCTTGAAAAGATGGCTTTTCTCAAATTGAGAACTGAGGCCTCTTAGAGACGCTAAATGTAAACATAGCATAATGGTTACCTGAGACACAGGAGATTTTTATTTATTTTCCTCTTCCAGAGCTTTCTAGAAATAACAGGTTTATAGAAACCTAGTTCAGAATCACCAAGTGGCTACTGTTACAATGTGATAGCATAGAATGGTAACAGAAGGTTTTACCCTGAATCTCCTTAAGATAAATATATTTGGGATGGAGGAGAACATCTTCTACCTTAGCTCAGAATTTATGGCTTTCATCCCAGATGTGCCAACTGCCTAAATAAGTGACAATTTCCTAGTCAGTCCATTATCTATTTTCATTTGAGATATGCCTTCAACTTTAGATGTCAGCATTAGTAGGCTTACTAATCCTAATTCAATTTGCAATCCAGGTGACTTGACATTTAGCTATAAACTGGCCTCATGATCACCTTATTGCATTATTACTGCCATGTTAGACTTTGGTTACATAACTCTAGCCAAATATTTAATACATTAGTTTGGATGTATCAGGAATTGTTTATTTTAATTCTGTTCCTTCATTAAACATACCAAGCAAAATGACCTATGTCTTGAATTATTTTCAGCAACTCTCAGAAAGACTGCCTGAAAGCCAACAGTGGTCATCCTTAGCTTATTCATTGAATTTCATCATTCATAAATTGGGCAACCAATACAGGTAATCAGTCGATTTTGTTCTGATGAAGATCCAAAAGTCAATGGACTTCACACATTTCAAGTTATTAATCTATTAAACTTCAAACGGTATTTTCTCTTTATCTACAGCTTTTTACCTAACAACATCCTCCTGCTCAGTGATAGTGTCAGTTTTTATTCTTACTTCGATAAAATAAGATCTTTTAGTTAACTTCTAAATTAACTAAAAGCTGTGCAGTACATTATAAGCTACACAGAAAAGTTGAAGACATGGCGTGGCAAAAAAGAATGCTGTGGCCTCCCTGGACAGACACAGATGATTGATGGTAGTGGCAGTAGAAATATTTGCCTTTTACATAGACGACTTTGGACTAGAAGAAGCGTCAGCTGCACACATTTGCTGAGCCTAGTGATTAGGGACTAATTATTACTCTAAGGAATAAGACTCCTTTCTTCCTCCTTCCACCTGCCGCTGCATTTTTTTTTGTCACATTTTATCCAATGTCTGCCTAAGGTAAAAATTGTGAGGAGTGGAACAGGAATTTAGCCTCTTTCGGCTTTGACTGATCCTACCAGTAGACTTTAGAGACAGACCTCTGTTGCTCTGGGCTCATAAACCCTTGCACCACTTCATCAGTCTGCTCCCCTCTCTGATCTCCTGCTCTGCCAGCATAGCCTGGTGATTAGGATGCTCTCCTTTCTCCTTCAACTACTGGTTCTGAAGAAATTTAGGCAAAAGATAGATGCACAGATTAGTTCAGGTGCCTCTGCATATGCCTGCATGTCCAAGCCCCCTAGAGAAGCAGAGTGTGACTTGGTTAAATACTGATCTCCAGATTACTCTCTCAGAACTATACATTATTTACAGTCTACGTCTTAAGCAACCACAAAAGGTGTAAGATCAAGACTAAACAAGGAAGTGAGACTCCTACTCAGTTCTTCCTAACCTACACAGGACTTTCTTGACAAAGAATCAGAAGTGCAGTAGATACTTTAGTCCCTTCACAAAGTGCAACCAGGACTTTAAACTTCAGTACTGTATTTTCAAGAAGGAAGAAGAAAAGATATTGTCTTAAAATACTTTAAAACAGTGACCTGGAAACCTGGACAAAATGGGACAGATGAGCTCAATTTCTTTTTTTCTTATTTTTGGTTGCAAGATTTTTATCTACCTGGGACATTGCCATCTGTCACATGAGATGTTCAGAGCACCCAGCAGGATATCCCCAGTGCAACTTTTGTAAAGACTTGACATCGACACTAACTGATCCTGAACAGAAATCTGTCAAAAATTCATTGGGTTCATTCATTTTATTATTTTCTTTCAGGATGACAAGTATTTAGATTTTGTTTTCTAACTTTCTTACTAGCTAGTTTTTTTAAACTTGTCTGGTTTTTTAATTCATTATTTATTCCTGATAATTAACAACTCTGAAGAATCCACTGGGAAAAAAAAAAAAAACAAAAAACCAAAAACCAACAAGAACTCCACAATCCATTTTTTTTTTCTTTAAGAAAAAAACATTTGATAGCCATACTTTAGAGGTACTAGATTTTTTTATTTTTATACCAGACCTTCACATTTCATAAAAGCTCACTCCAGGACATAAAAGTATCCATTCAGCAGATGCCTTCCTTTCCTAATCTGAAGTCTGAACTCTTGCCTGTTTCTAACTTGCAGAAACAAAGACCCAAAAAAGATGGTTTGATGGAGGGTGAGGAGGGAGGGTGAAAATCAATTCCTCATATTCCCACGAGTACAACTTTTTTTAACTTTATGGGAAAAGTTAAAATTATAGGGTCATGTAGTTAAACTTAAAAAAAAAAAAAAAAGTTGTTTAAGCCCCAGTGCATCTTATTAAAGTTCGTTACAGGTGAAACCACAGATGAACACAAGAGCTGACAGGTAGTGACGCACTAACCACCCGATCAGTACTTAGATGAAAATGTGCAAAATAATGAGCACATTTTTCAGTACCTCTAGTTGGATGCTCAAAGCAAAGCTAAAGTCAATGCACCTTACAATTAATCACTACAAGGATTTATCAAACGCACCAGTTTTTCTCCTTAAGGACAGTGCTGCTGTTCATGAAGACTGGTAGCATGAAATGAGTGCTCTCAGAGAAGTGACCCTGAAAGTTTGGATGTCAGTACACACACGATTTCTTGAAATGCATTTTGAAAGCCTATGAAAATTACCTCTACCTTTACAGCGTCTACGTACACACATCTCAAGGCAGACCGCCTCCACAAAGTACCTTCCAGCCTGCCCTCAGAGAGGCTTAAATCTCCTGGGAAAAAAAGGTCCACTGAACTCTGATAAACTATTTTAGACGTAGTCCAGCAGATTAGTTTCCTTCCCACACATTGTATTTTATCGTCAACATTTATTTGGCAAGTTCGTTTTCTAGGTAGGTTTCTTTGAGAGAAGTTTTAGAAATTCTGTTCATAGGAGAATTTGAGGACAGATTAATAGGCCTGCTTCTTATTTCTTCCATATTTCTAGACAAAAAAAAAGACAGAGTAATTCAGAGAGACAATTTTAAGAGCAAGACCTTTGATTTCCCAAGCTCTCTTGGCTATTAATTAGCTGTTCCTATTGACTTCTTAAGTGAATTCAGAATCCTTCTTTAAAAAACCCATGCCAGAAGCACAAAGAGTTTCAAGGAATAAACTTTTAAAGTTTCATTGTAGGTATAATGCAATCACAGATATTAGACATGCACATGATAGCTCTAATGCATATGGTGAAAATGGCAAAAAAAGTAGCTGCGATATGGAAAACATCGCAGATCCCAAACCAAAACTAATTTTCCAGAGTTGGAATGTAGGCTTACGGTGCTTTGCCTGCTTTCATATTGTCAAGAGTTAGCTTTGTTTACTTTGATGCAGTCACCAGTTTTCCATGCTAGCAATCAAAACTGCTAGAGACAGGGATAGATCCATGAAGTAAAGGTAGCAAAACAGAAGCTTATCAAGTATTTTAGACCTGAAAAGTCAGACACAGATGTCAACCTGCACGTGACTATCATTTAATTCTAAAATTAACTCCACTTTTCTGCATACTTTGTAGAGAGTTAATAATTGGCTTAGTCAATTCTGCTGTTGGGCAAGGACTTTAAAAAATGGAATGCAGCAACACTTCTCGTTGAAATAATTAGGATCTGAGTTTGGGTCTGTATGATGGTCTTTCAACAACCATATTTTTCTCTGTACTCTCTCTACAGCATCAGAACTTTGAAATGCCCAATATTAGCAGTACATCCACAATCAATGCCTAAGAAAAAACCCAGAGGATTTGTTGTCACAATTGTGACAACACACAATTGTGTGTGTGAAAGACCACTTCAGGCCAAAGATTATTGCCAAAGATACGTCCTCTGTTTCTAAGTTAAATTCCCTGTGCTCAGAAACACAAAAAAGGACACAAAAAGGACACAAAAGCAATGACTTCTATACAGCACACAACTGAACTTGGCGGAATTGAAGAGCGCTATAAAGTACAGAAGCAGCAGTACAGGGGTTAAGTTGTAGCTATAGCTGCAAGCTTCGGCGTACTTCAAGGTGAGCACATTTTTCCATGGTCAAAGATATCAAGAGCTGCTCACTGGGAAAATAAATGAGGTAACACCTTGGTCTGAATTATAAGCATGGCTAACGACAATCCTGCAAAGGTCTCTTTCAGAGCCGTAATTAGCTCTGAACTCAACCGGAACCTTGTGGCATCTCTCAGACAATGTTAAGAGATGCAGTCTCTAAACACACTTCAGGCAAATGAAAAACAAGCACGGTCTTATATATCAATGGGTTCACAAATGAATTCCAAATTCCAGGAGCTTGCAGCACAGTAATTAAAGTCACAGCTGTTTTGAAGATTCTGTTATTTAACATTGTGTTTTTACATAAAGAAAGCATCTAATACACTTAGGGTTTGTTTGTTTGTTACTTGTTGTTTGAGGTTTTTTATATCATAAACATGACATATATTCTACCTTTGTTGACTACCTTTGAAGAAAACAAACCAAACTATATCACTTTCAGGAACACAACCTTTACCACAGAGATTAAAACAGTCTGAACATTACCTTGTTCTCTTTAGAGTCTGCTTTATAGCTCTCAAGTGATTTCATTACTACACACCACTGAACTATATCTGCATGTCATTAGGTGTAGTTTAGCTTTCCAGTCTCTAGAGGTCTCTGCATATCACATTTTAGTTCAGTGACATCTCTGCAGGAATTGCATTTTGAAGGTGAGATTGAAGAACTGCATGAGAAAGGTCTCCTGGCGCCAGGTCTGACTCTGACAGTGCTGTCATGAGAATTTAGTTCTCCTAGTAATTTATAGAAACCAAAGAGAGGGAGAGAGGTTTATGCTGTAGTATTAGCTAATGCCAGTATTGCACAAGTAGGAACATTTTACATTTTGTCCTTAGAATTCAGATAATCATAGCTCTTAACATTCAGCTATGATTGAATTTGGTGATGTACAAGAATGGCTGCTAACCCCAGCTGCCAGAAATATTACCTTTTATACTTCAACATCAGACACACCTGGGTTGGTTTCTTTTTTGTTTCCTTTCATGGTTGAAGATTTTTTCCTCAAAAGAAGGATTTCTGATTTATATGTTCATGATTTAGCTAACCATAGAAGAATTTGCTTACTGTAATTTGAATGTAGATGCAGCTTCTGGATAGATCACATCTGCCTTCTACCTGTACCTTTGCTCTCATCTTTTGTCTAGGAATGTGCTTTCTGGCTGTGGAGTATGTCTTTCCTGACTGACTCTCTGCTATTATTTATATCCATAATATGTTGAACATATCAGAAATGTCATATATAAATAAAGAATAGATTCTGAAAATGATAATTAAAAAAAAAAAATCCAAGGCAACTCAAAAGAAATTGCTTCCTTTATCTGAAAGGATCTTAGAGCCCCCTCAATACCTTACACCAACCCTATATTCAGGAACCAATCAAGCCTTTACCTATGTAAAGATTAAAATAAATAAATAAGAAAGATACCTGTGACTGCTCAAAGGCATTTCTGATTCTTGAGACCATTTTCAGGCACTGTGGCCTTCAGTAACCACTCCACATTACCAATGTCAGTAACTTGGCAGAGAAGGTGGTTGCTAAGGCAGCCAAATTCAAAGAATAGCAAAACCAACATTGTTGCAGACACAGCTTCAGCAAAGACATGGAAGGAAGGTGATTTTATTATTTTTCACGTAGGCTACCACAGCCATTCCAAAGTTATGGAAAAATTAGGGGAGCCCACGCTTATATTTCAGCTTAAACAATTTCCATAGACTTATAAATAATGTTTTTATATTAAAGTAATAGTAGTTCTTTGAGGGATCTTGTTAACCCTATATTGCTGCTTGGAGCCTAGTTCTACTCCTTACTGAGCTACATGCGGAAGACTGAATTCTCTCAGTAAACTGTGTGTGTCTGTTGTCTTAGATTCCTCTTTGGTGCCAGGAAGCAAAAGAAGGGTGCTCTAATGGATTGCAGAGGAGAGAAAGACACATCTTTCAGTAGCTGTAATCCTCTGACATATAGTAATTCTTCACTTTGAGAATTAGTAATGTGCTTCCCACTTCTTGGGAATAATAGGTATTAAAAAAATATGGAAATAGGTGGTAGTCAGCAGTTTTTATGGAAGAAACAAAGAGTTGCCCTGTTTCTATCCCATGTGCCATGTTTCCTCTACAATGACCTGCCAATCCTGGACCTTCAAGACTTTCTCATTTCCCCATACATGAAGTTTTCTTGAAGATGTCTTCTAAGCCCCCTTCTAATCTGCCTAAAACAGTTATTCCTCAGTAATTCTGCCCAAACATCAAGCCCTGACATGTGCTTCTCAAAACTCAGTTGGCTCTTTTTTTTAAGCAAAAGTGTACTGTCTGAGCCACAAAAAGCCTGCTGAAGCTTCAGTAGCATTAGCTCGGCTTGTCTTAGACGTACATTGTATAGTACTCCATGGATTTTTGTTGTTTAAAATGTCAAAGTAAGCTGTACACGACACTTAAAACACCTTTTTTTCCTCCCATAATATTTAGTTTTCCATTGCTCTGCCTTTAGAACATACATTTGTTTGAAGCTTTTCACTTTTCAACATCAAATTTCACTAGAAAACTCTTTACTGAACTGTTTTATCTTCTAAAACACTAAGTAAATTTCGGTAGACCTGTCTTTCAACTTCTTTGATTGTCTGATCATGCTTTTCCAAGAAAGTTGGGAGAAGGGCAGAAATGAATCTCAGCTTGGCACTTCATAGGATGGGAAATAGTACACCCACGCAAAAAATCATTCATGTTTGTTTCCAAAAGTCTAACAGGAGGCTCCACATTTCAGTGACGCAAGAGAACAATTTTAACAATTTCCATCACTAACCAACCTCATGTTTATTTAAAAAAAAAAAAAAAAAAAAAAGATTCATAGTACTAATACAGTGAGCATGCATTCACAGAATTATGCCACTTACTGGTAGCTGGAAAACTCTGCCTTTAATGAATGTATACATCTCCTACGATAAACTTACAGCTATAAGCAAGTTATCCAGTATGATAATCAATAACAAATTTGCTCATATCATACTGAAAACTGAAGAAATTAGAAATTAAGAAACTAAGCATTTAAAAAAGAAGAGCTTATGTTCACCTAGTTATATAAATTCACGACAATGAAAATACTGGAATCAAGAATTCTAAATTCTTTGTAGAGACTCATGTGCAATAGTATGTATAGTACTTTTACAAGTTTTAAGAAGTCATCAGGATTACTGCTTTTAGATTGTGTTAGGGTTTTCAGCTGCCCAAGTGTGTTCATATTGTGCAATTTTTAAGCAATTCAGTCTCCACTGAAGTGATTGTTCCAGAAAAGACGTTGTCAGAAGAATCTAAAAAGCATTGCATTTTATAACAAGATTTTGTCATTTTCTATTCATGTGGAATCATTTCTTCTCATTGTGGTAGATGCTGTGACCATATACAACTCTGCCAATAATCCTTGCTCAAAGGTTTCCAAGGCAAAGAAGCCGATATCTGTATTGACCTTCTGAACAGAATATCAGTGGATTTGTGGGGAGGAAAGTGGGTGAGATATACTTATTTTAAATAATTGAATCATAGTAACTAAGATGCGTCTTGAACTGTAATTTGAGAGCAGAGAAGAAAGTAATCCGAGGGATTACTTTCAGGGAATTCCCAAAACAGAAGGCAGCAATGAGGAAGGAGACTCAAGCACGTTGCAGGAGACAGTAGTGAATCTGGAAGCACTGGTAAAGTAGAAAAACTCAGGAAACTGCTTTAAAAATTCAAGATAAATACAGATGCAGGACCCAGCAATTTGGTATCAACTATTTCACAAAGGCAGTGTGATCCATTAAGAGCAAAGAGATCATCCGTCACTTTTTTTTCCAAACACATATACTAAACCTAGAACATATGGCATAAGGGATGATACTGCCGTGAAGTACATCAGGAAGGGCTTGAGTATAAAGGCAACAATATCTAGTTGCTTGAAGAGAACAGGACAATCAATATGTTTAAGGAGATACCATCCATCTGTGCACTGTCGGAACGTTAGACCGTAGTTTCTTGGTGTAAGGATTGTCTGTTACTATATGGTTGTAGAATGATTCATAGTATAAGCCCTTGGAAATTTACACAGTAGAAATAATTCTTACACTTCCTATTGTAGGAATGCTTCAATTAGCACAAGAGTGCACAGTCTTCATTAGTGATTTGTTAATGTAAGGATTTTGGGCTGCCTGCTTGCTTTTCCTTACATTCAGAAATGCTTGATAAATTATACTACATAAACTGAAGTAAATTTGAATGTGTGGTACACAGGGCATCAGCAGTATAAAAATCATGGAATTGTCTAGGTTGGAAGGGACCTTTAAGATCATTGAGTCCAACCATTAAGTTGGATTTAACCATCCATCCAGTATTTGGATTATGACCTTTATTATTTGACTGAGGAATTAATTCAAGAGGTCCAAGGATATCAATCTTACATTCTATCCAGCTTCAGGAGAGAAAGATACTTCCTGCATATTCTCTGAATAGTTAACTATTTTTGTTCCCTTAACCATACCCATGTAAATCCCACGCATCCCTCCCCTCAGTAAACATGCAATACCAATCATGAAAAGGAACAAGTCAATAAAGACAACTAAGTAACTAAGATCCTTAGTCAATAAAGCCATCGGTAATGACAGTGGATTTCTTCCCTAGTTGGAGAAAGTAAAATATTTTTATGGTTCTCCTAGTACAGAAGAAAAAGAAGATCCAACCATGAAAGACTAGTTGGGAAGAAAAATAGCTGACTAAAGGACTTAGGGAAGATGTAGCCAGGGAAACAAAAGTTAAGGTTCTTGTGGTATAGTCTGAACTGAAAAGCTGGAGAGCTGAAGAGCAGATGTGAGACTTCATATGTACAAAGTTAATTCATTAACATTTTTGTGCAATGGAAAAAAAAAAAAACCAAACACGAAATCCTAACCCAACACTCTAGTCAGAAAACAAGTATCTGTTGCAGAGAAGGGAATATGGAACAAGGGGCAATAATCACTTTAGTCGGTCTATTCATTTGGATGAGCTGGCAATACAATAGCTGACATGCTTTGGCAGTTCAGAGAGGAATTTAAAAAAAAAAAAAAGATGAAAAATGCATGAGAAGTCTAACATCTAAAGACATATTGAAGGGTCATGGGAATCAACTAATATTACAGTGAATTATTTAGCACTCCAATAAATTTTAGCATTTATTGTAAAGTCCATTCTTTCAAGAATCCCGCAAAAAAAATGTATTGATACCTATCCTTCAGAAGTCAGAGATGAAATAGATGAGAGTAGTAACTCCTAGGACACACAGGATTAAAGTTTGTAACAGAGGTGAGGGCCAGAAGATGACACTACAACCTTCAAAATCTAGAATCTTCAAATTAACTAGAAATAAGGTAAACTCTCAGTTCAGCAATCTTTAGTTCTACAGACCTTCATACAAATAAAAAAATGCGCATTTTGGCTACTCACCAGGAACATGTGTCACAATACTATTTAGGAGTTGATAAGTTAGTTAGAATATGTTTAGTTTTGAAGGAGATTAATGCATTTTAAGTAGTGCAAGGCTCTCCCGAAGAGAGATAAAATAATCTTTACCTAAAATGATTCTTTATTTGTCTGATTGAGTTGGTGGTATTTTTCTCATTTTACCTGGTATTTTCTTAGTAGCATCAGTTACATTGAGTGTTGTAATGTGCTGTCCCCTATTGCCAGCAAAGAGGTTCTTAAAAAATAATAAATAGTTTTCGGCTCTCACATTTTACAATGGCATTAAATTGCTTGATATTCTTACAGGCTAAATTTAGAGATGAGGAAAATCCTCTCTCTTCTGGAGTGGGAAGTACATTGCAAAATTTCTCTCTATAATAAAAAAGAACATTTGAGTTTGTACATCACGCTTAGTATTTAATAAAATGATCTGATAAGTTGCTTTTCAAGTTTTCTCTCACAGGTGGCAAATAACTGTCCTATCTTAAGTGATAAACCAAAATAAATTAAGAATTTGTCTTTGTAGTACTGATCTACAGTAGAACAGACACAATCTCAAACTTCATCATCTAAATAGTCTGTAGATTCTTCACCTCTGATGGTTTAAAAATACTTTTAATTGGTGATGAAATACATTGATGAAATATATTTCTCCTCACACTCAAATAGATTTAATTTACAACAGAAAAAGAATCCCCTGTTCACGACTTTTTTTACTGTTGAAGTCATAAATCCCACAAGACTTTTTTTTCCTTTTAGTGTGTAATAAGGAGACTGATGAAGCATGCCCCAGAGTTATAAAGCTGTTGGTACTTTAGGATAGCTCTTTCCATCTACAACAGGTTTTTCTCTAGAAAAACCGTGGGCCCAGCAATAGTAACCTCCTACCATTGGAGGGAGCCAACAGCACTTGTTCAGAAAATCTCTTTCCTAAGTATCTGGTCTGAAAAAGTCAACTTTTGCAGTACTGCAGTAGTTGAATTGTATGCTGAAATGCTGCAGCACTCTTTGCTTTTCACGCTAAAGATGAATTCTAAAGAATAATGGCTTATTCCTTATGATACAGTCTAGATACCCTTATTTTGAAGTATTAAAGAATATGCTTTAAGCTTAAGGCAAGCTGTATTTAGTGCTTATTTTGAAGTTTTTATAACGAGCTATAAGCTTACTTTATAAAGTGGTCACATATGCTTTTGTTTTTAAAGGCAGACATAAAAAGTATGTGTTAAATACTAATTAAACAATTTTTAAAGTTTTAAAATAAAACCATATTCTGCCTCACCATCTTATTTAACTCTACAGTAGGAGAGAGCAGAAGTAGGAAGAAAGTAATATAGAAGTGTTGTATTGTATTGGATTTTTTAAATGTTGTTTTACCTATGCACCAAGATGGTGTATGACTTCTGTATGGTTATTCAGAAATACGGAACAAGATACAACAGTACTGGCTGTACCTTCGAGTGAAATATTAGGTTTTGACCTGTCACAAATAAGATAAATTGAGGACACACAATGCCCATATCCAACATTTAGAAATGCTTTCTTATTTCCTTACTGGGCATGTAATTTCACTTACATCTAACCACCACATAGATAAAGGAGGCCAGGAAAACTAGAAAATAAGTTAACTTAAGAACCCACCGAGGCTTTGCTCTAAATAAAATTAAATTGTTGAATTAAACACTAGTCAGAACCAGATAGGAAAAACAAATTAATCCAGTTTGTATTCCATCTTGTAAATATTTATCCTCTATAACTCAAAATAACTGTGTATGACTTCCACAGCCTTTTTTATTTTTAAAGTGCTTTCTGTGCACAGAAGGCTAGATTATAGACTGGCCTGTACTTACATATAGAGAAATAAAGAAGACTAAAGCCTCTTTAAGGTTTCTAGGCATATTGAAAAGGCACTAAAATGTGGGAAATCAGTATGAGATATTTACCCTCCCTTACTCTTATCCCAAGGTAACTTTGGATGATATGCCTATGACAATAGCCATGCTATTGCTGTGTCAGAATTCCAGCACAATCTGAACTGCCTTAATTTATAGTTTATTTCCCGTATCACCAACTTCTGATTACAGGAACTTTACTACGGCTCAAATGACTCAGACTGAACTTCTGTTCTGGAATGAGTCCTTTTCCTCCTTGCTGAATAGGCCCACTGAAGTTCTGGGTTGGCTGCATCGGCTTCCCTGAAAATCAGACCAACCCAGACATGATGCTTATTTCATTACTTCTGTACTTTTCTTTGTGTTTGGATACATCGGGGATATTCTAGTTAGTAAAAGCAGTAACAAGTGACACTTCCAGTTGCAACTATTGGTTATTCCAGAGTTATCAAGATAGTCTATAGTAGAGAGCTTCGCTGCAATCAGGTGACAACTATTCTTTCGTAGCATTCCAGGCTTAATGGTATAAAACGGATGTGTTGTTTTCTTCTGTATTTTAAGACAACTGTATATTCTAAGAAGCTAAACTATTAGTCACTGTACGCAACTTGCCAGCAAAGTATTGTGTGCCTTCTCACAGAAGACATCTGTGAGAACAGACTGTTGCTGTCCTTGATGTGCTTTGCGATATGCAATACGCGAACTACAAACACATGTGAGAGCATTTACAACACTGCCTCTGCTTTTCATCAGGTCTCACTCTTTCAAACTGTCCTGGTTTAACATTGTAGCCTAAATAGGAAGATTTCGCAAAGGACGTTGAGGACTGAAAATTTTCAGGGGTCCTATTCTCAGCATTCAACCCACCCGACTCATTTTAAAAAAAAATCTTAGCATCATAGGATAACTCAAGTTGGAAGGAACCTCAGGGAGGTGTTTACTCCAACCTCCTGCTCACAGCACGGTCACCTTTGAGGTCAGACCAGGTTGCTTGGGGTTTTATCTTGAAGACTCCAAAGAACACAGACTGCACAAGCTCTCTGGGCAGCCCGCTACACGGCTTGGCTGTACCCAAGGTGAGAAAGTTTTTCCTTCTATCCTGTCTGCACGCCTCTTGTTTCAGTTCTTGTCTGCATGCGATATGTGGGTATGTATCGATGCCTGTACCCGTGCACCTAGATAATCACTGAAAATGCCTGACGATGATATCAAAATGTGACAGTTCCTAATAAAAATATCAGATTGCCATCGATTGCTACCTTCCTAAAAATCTGCAGTGGTGGGAACTGAGTTGGGTTGTTTTGGGTTTTTTTTGTTTGCTTAATCCTTCTGTAAAAGTTAAGATATTTTGAAGAGTTATTGAAACTAGTATTGATTCTGAAGTTTTGTAGTGAAATAGAAGTTGTCACTGGGTTGTAAAGTAGTCTTGTGTAGCCTAGTATCATAAATGTTGACCTAATAAGCTCTTCACTTCCTAGTCTGGTGTAGCCTAGTATCATTAATGTTGACCTAATAAGCTCTTCACTTCCTCTAAGAGGCACTTGCTTCTCTCTGCTTCAAACTTCGACTACAATACTGCAAATTCATGTGTATTCAATGCAGTGCTATGACTTCTTTTTCCTCCAAGATCACATATCTGTGGGATAGTTTATCAGCTGAAGAATGAAGCAGCATTTGAAGGGTCATGAAATCTCAGGTTTTATAAGATGTTCCCGTGAGTTTGTTTCATTTTTCATTTACACGTGTTTTACGCTTTAACACATACACAAATCACTTAAACACAAAATGTATATAGCCTCTGAAGAAAGATATTAGTATTGCACATTATCACTCACGTTTTCTAGGAAGTTTCCTGGAGCCTGCATTTCTCGGAGTTACCACGAATGGACCACCCTTTGGCCACGGTTCCTAGAAGCCTGTCTCACAAGCCGAGCCCTTAGCTCTGTGTCCATCGACCTAGAAACATGGGGGAGCCTGTTTCTAGGTACTCTAGCTGTACTTTGGCTTCCAAAGATCCTTACAGCAAAGCTGGGAAATATTCTCTGGCTAAAAGTTGGGTTACAACAGGCTCCAAGAGAAGGGTTTTGAAACTTCAGTGAGACACGCCTGGTCTGCTGCAGAGCTGCTGACCTCCGAGTTCCACTCGACAGGTTTCTATAGAGCTTTTGTGGTTTGCTTGCTCCAGGGTCAGGTTTTTCCAGACGTACAGCCCGGCTCCAAAGTCCATCTGTTAGGTAGACTGGCCACAGACTAATCCAGACTCCTACTCTATATAACACAATCCATTTGGCTAAACTCTGTAGAGCTGGGGTAGTTTAAAAGGAATTTTAGATGGATGATATTTCAAATTAAATTGGAGAAGTAGCATTTCCCAAGTTCTTTTGTTAGCAAAATCATAACAATTGATGGCTTTTATTCTCCCTGTTTAGTCCAGTAAGATAATAAAATTACCGTGATGCAAACTTTAAATTGAGGTTTGGTTTCTGGTTTTTTTTCCTCAGTGGTTTTATAAGTTCAAAATGATTTCAGAGTAGCCAGTAGCCGCAGAGTTACTCTAAATAAGGACATGCACCTTGTTACACCCTGCCCCCCATTGCGTATTAAAGCAGCAAAGAGCAGAAATAGTGTTTGTATGATCAACCATACCTTGTCAATTGAATATTAAATATAAAAATATGTATATAAACGCTGTAAACAAAATAATACAATTAGACTACAGTATAGAAGTGTTACCTTTGTCAAAACTAAAGCACACAAAAACTTTTTAAAGAGAAAGTGGTCCCTGGAAATACAATAAGGTAGAAAACATCAGATAACCCATTAGTTTTGAACAATTTTCCATTGCCCTAAAATCCTACTCAAACATTTTAGAGTTTTAGTATTGCGTTCTCTTAATAAGTGATGGTTATTTTAATAAGTGACAGTTATTACTATTACCAGATAGATGCTATCTGTTCATAGTAATACCCATAGTGCTGGGTTTTTTTAGTCTACAGAATAAAAAACCCTCATGCTTTACTGGGGTGTGATAAGAACAACATAAACTTGTAATCAAGATAGGAAAGGGTTTTTTTTCAATCAGGTAGATTAACACAACCAATAGTAATAATGAAAATTCAAATTTAGGCGAATGATCTACCATGGACCAGGTTTGTTATCTGGCATAGGAGTTTTCTGCAACAAAGTTACATTATTCTGTAGCAGAACACCACTAATAAACTATAATGGTTATTGTTTAACATGTAGGATAAAACACATTTTCTGTTTGTCAAGAGAACTAATAAAGCTGTATTGGAGGAAGTCATCATTACATCTTCATCTCATTTTCTGAAAAGTTTACAGACAGAATTATAAAGTCTCTCCAAAAAGGATTACATTCACAGTCTTAATGCCTGAACTGATTCAGACTGCGAATTTTTGTTTCACTTCACAAAAAGTATCACTGTGTTTCTTGTTGTTTTCAAGATAGGTAACAAGTAAGACTTAAAAAAAAAAACCCACCATAACCAAGAAAGACTAACAAATCCGTAGACCAATTGTTTGGAAAACAAACAAAAAGTCTACCTAATCCTCATGAGTAAGGTTTTGTATACACATTTGACCTTGCATAAATTTCCCAAGAAACAACTGGGGTAAGCATTGATTTACAAAGTGCTGTATGGTTTTTGAATGTATAACCTCACATCAAACACAGCCTGATAAATCTTTGTGAAGTCTTTTAAATGCCTTTGAAAGGATGCACCTGTACTCTGTAAAAGTTCAAGGATGACCATCATTTCAGGTGTAGAATGATGTCTAAAAGCTATCTTGGAAGCATATTTCTGTCTGTGTACCATTCTTCATACACCATAGTATACCCACACATTTTCAGAAAAAGGCTTACTTTTCTCATATTTTTCTAGGAAAAAAAAACCAAACAAATCCAAAACAAGAAGAAAAATAAATAAAGCATTACTCCAAAAATATACCAATATATTGCTGATAAACATGGTTTTCACTCACCAGCTCGTAAAGATTGTAATGTATGGTCTTTTTGAGCGCTTTTTTTTTTTTCTTCTCTCCGATTGGAGAATGTTTCCAAGAATTTGGAAGAGTGGAGGAAAGAACAGTCATTAACTGCTTATTAGATAAAAAAAAAAAGGATTTTTAAATTTTATTTATTTGCTCTGTATTACAATAATGCAAAAGGTACTTGGACTGACCAATGGAAATATTTGCTCAAAAAGCAATCATGACTAACATTTTGAGGAGGCAGGTGAGCCTGTCTGAGAGAACCATCAGATTCTCACCCATCAGGTAAACCCCCTCGAAAGAACTTGAAATTCTAGAGACAGCATGATGGCATGTAGTGCTACCACCCATCACACACCAGACTGCACTAAGGTCGATCTTCTTCCCTGTGCCACGGAAGAAGGCACATTGACCAACCATTTCAGTTATTATATTCCAAAGCAATCAACTCTGAGGTCAAGAACCAGTTTATAACAACTTTGCCCGTTGCAGACAGCCAACATAACTTGTGGCTATCCCGAGATAGGTTGGCCTTAAAAACAGCAGAAACCATAACATGAAGACCCATTTTATCTCACATGTAGTCCTGAACCCATGGTCTTAGGTGGATCCCAACACCCTAAAGGAGACTGTCTATAGTCAGTTGATTTCACCCCCTCCTCCCCAAGCCTAACATTTTAGAGATGTGTGTAGTGAAGAAAAAGCTTTGAAGTCCAACGCACCTGGTTTTCTAACAGTATGTGATATTTGAAGACATTTTAAAAATGTCAATTAAATCTTAACGTCTGTTATTTTTTTAAAAGTCAATACAACTACAAACGAAGGCAATGTTAGCAAGCCAAAGACCAATTGCTATAATCTATTTCTTGAATATTACATGACAACACACTGTGGTTATATGAAGGCATACAAGCTTTGGGCAAATGGTTTCTTTAATTTAAAGATTTTTCAAACTACTATATCCGTGTGGTACCTCCGAGTATATAAATTAAAAAAGTAAGATAATGAAAACATGCTTAACTTATAATGTTATTTCTCAGACTGAATCTCTCTTTTGAACAAACCCATTCAAATCAAAAGAAGAAATTTAATCAAGGGTGGGTTTTCGTCAAATTATTACTTTCCCCCAAGACTTATTTAATTTTAATTATGTAATAATGTGCTTAATAACAAGAACTGGGTTTTAATGAAAATCTTGTCAGAAAAAAGGCTTTAAGGGGATCATTGAGTACTTTTTAATACCAAATATAGATATAGCATGTAATGCAGTTGTACTTTGTAGCCCTTAGCAAAAGAATCTTACTACACTGCTTCTCATTTTCTTTCCGTAAAATAATTTTGCATTTGAAAGATTCACACTGCTGTGCTTGTAAGAATTCTTTCATGCAGCTAAAGAAAAAAGGCATTGCCATATTACATATAACCAAGAGGTACCAAGTGTGTTCCATTTATTACTTCGCAGAGTGTCTGATACCTTCTCCACCCTTTCCCACATGTATGTCACAGTTATTTTCCATGAGTGTGAGAATCTCTTTTGCTACATAAGTACTAACGGAAAAAACCCTTAGAAAGACTCCATTTGAAGGTATTAATAAGTGGCTTAGGTGTTTGGATTCTATGGTAATGGAACAGGCTGAGAACCTGAATAGAATAGGGGAAAACACTTAATCCATCTTATGTACTGGGGTTGGGGAAGAAGGGGAGGGGGGCAACGATTTACCCCAGTTGCAATTGTAAAAGCTACAGAGGAAGAATCTTTCCACACCACAGCGTTGCTGGAAAATCAAGCAGCTGGTTCAAGTCACAAAGTGGAACACAAAGGGACACAGAATAAACGTCACTTTCCATCATGCTCTGAAACTGGACATAAGGAGAGATGAGCTGGAGGGCGTGACATTGGATGATGGAGAGTTAAGCTCCACAGCTTATGCAGATGGCCTCTCAAACTGGTTAAACAAGCTGGAATGAATGATGATACTCTTTGCTACCTTACAAGTTTGGTGTATTCAACTTGGATTTACAAAAACTGCCATGAAGACAGAGTACTTGTAACTGAGCAAAGAGACGATGCATAGGTATTGAAAAGCAATAGCAGTGGGGTTGAACACAAATCAATTTTCACATGTGTTTGGGCAACTTGATTAGTGTTGACAGTTCTATTAGGGATGAGATAAAAAGGAGATAAGCCTCAGGCACAAGCATGCACAAAAAAAGAGATTAAGTAATGGACTGATAAAACATTATGTTTAGTACAGATGTTTTGTTTCTCAAACTAACCTGCCAACAGGATTTTTCTTTGGGCTAAAACCTTAACAAATTTAGTAAAAGCCAAATATATATTAACTCTTCCCTTCTGCCCCTTTCTGCTTTCCATAGTCTCAATTCTGCAATGCCAAGTATGTTTTAAAAAGTAGAAAATCTCAAAAAAAAAAAAAAGATACTATACATAACTCTTTTTCCTGTGGTTCTGTTTTCTATTCCTACTTCTCACACTGTTAAAAACAGACAAAAACACCCCACCCAAACCAACCAAGACTTGTACCTACCCATTCCAGCAGCACACTTAAAGTCCAGAAAATTTACATATGGATGACTTCTCATACAGGTACTTTCCTGTAAGTAAGTGTGGATGGAAGATAACATAACTTCATGACAAGAACTCTGTAGACTGAAGGCTTTCAGTAAAAACACTTATCCTCCCCAAAAAAGCGGGAAGAGTAACTCTGATGTCTGCATTTGCACAGCATTTTTACACATCCCTTAAAACTGGAAGGTTAAGAAATAATTTTAGTGAAAATGACCAGAGACTTCAATGTACCTATAAAGTAGATGCATTTATATAAATGAAAGTGCAGGTTCTGGCTTTTCCTCTCTCTCTAAATCTTTTCAATTTCCCTTCCTCAGATGTCCCCTTCATTCCATCCTGATTTCCAGCCTCAGTCACTTACGTCCTTTGCACAGACCTTGCCGGATCCCCAGCCTGGACTCGATGACAGTTTTAATAATCAATAAACAAACTATACTTCTAACTCACTTCAAATGAATTAGACAAGAGAAATCATTTGCCTGAAGAAGAACATGGTGATTCAAAATTTGTAGTTCTGAAGTACAGATAGAACAGACTTTACTTGTGAGAAAACATGTTTTTCAATGTTCTAAGTTTTTATATTATTTGAGATTAAAAAAAATCAGTGACTACATTGACTGTTTACTAGTCAACAACAATATTTTTGTAAGCTGTACCTCTCTTAGCTGTGACAATGTGACAGACATCTTTCAAAAGCCAGGTGCTTCAGAAAATCTACTACTCCATGTGATTTAGCAGTGAGTACAGACCCCCTCAGCTGGCGCTAATATGGCAACTAACCCCCAGGCTCCTTTCCTGTAAATGTGTACTTAACCCCGTCACAAGGGGCCTTTGACAAGAAGTGTGGTATTTGAGATCTGTAATAGTTTAATATTGTCTTCACGTTATTATTTACTCGATAATTCATTGGCTGGAAATTGTGTTATGTTCATACTAAGCACCTTTACCTACATACAATAGGAGTCCCGGTAGGTAGCTGTAATGTCTGAAGCAGTGTTGCTGTCAACCACAATTGCACTGAAATCATTATATATTCTTCTCTTTCCCAGTCTCAGTAAGGATTCCAAGGGGCTGCATATTTAAAAGCCCTGTATACTTCAAGTAGTATATGCCAACGTGTTTCAGATAGTTAAACTCTTGGTTTATTTTGAGAACACGAAATGTGGATATTTAAAATACAGGTATAGGAAAAATAGAATATAAATGCTTTTTTACAGAAAAATCAATAGAAATCTTGTGCTGAATAGTTCCATTATATCAGTGCAAGATTTCTATAGATTTTCTCTGCTTGTCTTCACTCCTTGATGGAAATTAGATACACAAATGCCACACAGTATCTGATTTGAAATGTTATCAGTAAGCACAGTATAGCCAATGCCGAATTATTGAATATTTACTATCAAGATACCAACTGATACTATCATTCACCGTGCACTCAAATTATTCAGGCCAGTTGAATGTCGTATTTCCCATTTGCAATATGCCCCCTGTGATCGTTCCAGTATTATTTGATCTATCTCTACATATCACGATGCATTACGTTAAAAATCACAATTGCTGTGTATTGGTCCCCTATGTCCTTCTCTGACATCCTGAAACATTCTACCAAAATAAATCAGAATTCTCTTGTGAATAAATAATTCATGTATGCATTCTGCAGATTTGGTATCAAACTACAGAGATGAAGGGAATCAGATTCCTCTTTTGTCCAAATATCTAAAGGCATACTATTGTGCAAGTGGTATCTGATATGAAGACAAAATCTCAAAAAATACTTAAGCAAAATGTAATTTACAGTGTATGTAAACCTCCTGTTTTTAAAGAAGCACCAGTACTCTACATTCTTCAACTTTGTGGCTTCTGTAATCCTAAAAGCTACATGCACCAATGTAAGCCAAATTTGCGGTATACTTGTTAGAGCATTTATCTAGGAATTTCCTGTAGTTTACATAGTTACACTGAAAAATATTACTGCATAATCCCTAAGAAAATTTTTAGATACGTTTATAAAGATTTCATAATAAGAGATAGAATTTTGTGGTCCTACTTAAGGCTTTCCAGAACAGCAAAATCAAAAATATTTGAAGTTCTAAAAAAAACAGGAATTACAAAGTGAAAATGTATCAAACCAAGTAGTCAAGAACCAAGCTTATATCAAACTTATCTCACCACAGCTCATCTTCCTGCACATGGCTTGGCATGGCTGTTCTGTGCCATTAGTTGGTTTGCTCTACATCTCAGTTACCTCCAGTCCCCTGCACGCAAGATTCAGTCCTACTTCATAGTTCTTCACTTGCACTTTTCATAAAAACAGCTTTCTACAAGTTTACCTCATTAACATATTCAATACTGTGCCCACTGTAGATATGGCATATAACTACATATGGCCATAACTACATAACTGCTGAAAGAAGGCTCAGTCAGAACATTTGCCTCAAAACAAAATGAAAACATTAATAGAAAAATGTTAATCCTAAAAAAATTCTCTGTATATATTTATATACACAATATATGAAATGAATGCATGTATAGATCTTAAAAATATTCCTAGAGAATAAGGGTTTATTTGGAACTGAGTGGTAGCAGTTTTAAAAGACAATGATGAAAAGACAAAGAATTGAAAATCAATTTCCACAGCATAGCTTGTACACCTGTAATGCCTCACGTTTTCACTGAATTTAGAACTGCCAGTTCATCACTCAGTAGAAGAAGCAGAAAACAATCATGACATACCCTATATTGATAAATTTCATTCCAAGCTCAACGCCAATACCCGACTATCACATTACATGACAAAATCCACTCACATAAACGATATCATTACATGACATCACTCTACATGTATTGAATACAAAATTACCATACACAACTTATTAAAAGCAAAGGGCTGTTAAGGTACTATCACCTATTTAGAGCAAAATATTTGCCGTAGCCTTGTGAAAATCCAGCCCCTTAGAGCACAATAATTGTGTACTAGGGAAGTTGTATCAGATAACATCCAGGGTAATGTAAAATACATGAACCCATGGGACCAGATGGGATGCATCTGAATGCCTTAAGAGATCTGGCCAATGCTATTGTCCCGCTTTTCTCCATCATTTTTGAAAGGTCATGGTGATGGGGACTCCTGAGGATGGGGGAAGAGCAAACATTATGCCTATCTTGGAGAAGGGCAAGAAAGAGGATTCAGGGATCTACAAGTGTATCAGCCTCACCTTAGACCCCTGGATGTTTACAGGACAAATCTGAAAGTCATTTCCAAGCACACACAGGACAAAATGATGGTTCAGAACAGCTAATGTGGATTTACTAAGGTCAAATGTCGCCTGACCCCTGTGATAAGACAAGTGGGTTTGTGGATAAGGGGCATGCAACATATATATTGCTTACCATGACAACAGTGAGGCCTTTGCAACTGATTTCCATACTGTCTTTGTAGCCAAATCGATGCAGATGATTTGGACGTTAGAGAAGTCATGAAGACAATATACAAATAAATATTTTAAAAATTACAAAAGAAGCAAAAAAACCCCAGTAACTAGCTGTTTGGAGATCATCTTTTGAAGAAAGTTATTTCTTTATATTTAGTTGCATTGGCCCCAGGTTTGGGCACTAGCGTCAGGTTTGGGCAATATACCTCAATGCAATGAAATCATACGCCTCCAGGAACAACTGTAAGTGTCCTGTCATTCTTTTATCACACGGGCTCTTTTCTGCCTGTTTCTAAAATTGCATTAATATAGGAAAGTTAATTCTAAAATGTAATTTTACAAAGTCTTGTTATTTGTATTTTAATGTGTTATTAAACTGTACTGCTGCATTTTCTGAACACTTCTTAACACAACACATAATCGTTACACAAAAGAGGTTTCACTCAAGAAACACGAGTAAGAATTTGTAAACTGCTTTTCTAGATGCTTGACTATTGAAATGTCAGTCTTCAACTTAAATATGTATATCTCAATTAACAAATTATGTAAAATAGCACCAGCCAAATACTTCATACTAGCCTCTTAATCAGTTCAGTATGTGATATTGTCAAAGAGAAGCACATGAAAATTCAGCTACTAAAATATTCTAGCTGCTTTTTAAATAACTCAGAGTCAAAAGCTTAAATAAAGAAGTCAGTCTGTAAGAATGAAAACCAAACCTTAAAAAGCAGAGCTAAATCAGTACACTGAAAAGTTAAACGTTATTCCTGGTTAGTTAACAAAACACTCAGTCTCATCGACAAGTTTCTACGCCCAAGCCATTTTGAAAAACAGTACTGGTAAACGATACACGTTGATCAATCAGCAAGTTATGCAATCAAATCATAAAGCTGCAAGAAACACGAACTACTTAAGTAGAAAGTTCTACCACATTAAAGGAGAAAAGCTCCCTTAGAGAAGTGTATTTACCTATATGCTTCCTTTAAAATGTCATTTGATATCTCTTTTTACAGTTTCAATATTCCACCAGCAAGAGAAATAGTAAAAATAGGCTTGATTATTAAAACATATAAAAATATAAGAAAATTGGAACGTGTACTACAACCTGATGTTACAGAGCATTATTTTCTAATGTTCTTTCTTAGGGTGTCCTGAATGAAACTGTCGACCGGTCTTTCAAACTCAGGGTAAGTCAAAAGGGTGGATGTTAGCTGAAAAGGACTCTTTAAAGCCCCTTAGCATTCTCAGGTGTCACTGATAAGCTGTAATCAATGTGATTCAAAACCACTGTGCATTTCATTCTTGACCTTCAGAAAAGGAAAATTTAAAAAAAAAAAAAAAAGAAAAGGAAGACAGAACAACTCAGCAACTCGGAGAATCTGCCCTTTTACAAGGTTAACTTGCAGGAGAGCAGAATGCACACTCATTAAGTGTAAAAACTGTAATTTGGCAGACAAGTACAAAACCGTGTTCTAAAGTGGTCTTACATTTCATTTCTGCATGATTGAACTGACTAGCAAGTCAATATTTGCATAGCTGTGAACCACACAAAGCATGTGCTTGCCCAGACACACAAATAAGGAACATGAGGAGAGGAACAGTGGGCAATTGGGACCATAACAATAAACAGAAAAATACACTTCCTTGCTTTATCGATCATGTCCTTTTTGGGTAAGACTTCTCTCCACAAAAATGCTTATTTCTCAATAGAAAGAAATAAGTGTTACTACTCCTCTCTAGTAGTTTTCTAGTTTCAAATTCATGACTAGTTCATTGGCTATAAGTAAGGTTAATAACGTACTGTGATATTTTTACCTTGAGTGTCGAAATTCTAAGCTTTTCCTATGTGCTTACTGCAAGACACAAATTTCCATGGAACATGTTATATGATACCTAACAAGACAGTTGTTCATCATTGCATACTTTTATATCATTTCATGTTTGCTCAATAAATGGAAGTTGCAGGTGCTATTTACCAAGAATATTGCTGTTAAATCACTCTAAAATGAAGGCATGCAGATATTCATTAATGTACAGATATGAACAAGCGTGAATGTTAATGAAGTATTACTGCATGGTTTGGGTGATACTTTTGTCATGACTGTCAAAAATTAGACACCTGATTTGATATCTGACAAAACTGTTTTAATCCAGGCCTCTTGTGATCCGAAATCTTAACATCGATACTCATTTTGTAACAACTTCAATTTATCATTCCACGACGTAATATTCCAAAACCCACCAGGAGCCTGGGCTGCAATCCCTTGATGTAATTTGCCTGCTACTTTCCTTTAGGAAAGATTACCCTGTTTCCTGGAAAAGCTTTAAGAACTCCTCTGTTGGGAATAAGTAGTGGCAGCTGGGAATGCCTTCAGGCTACAGAAACACCTTTTCTGACCAGGATTTTCTGAGATTAAAATTTGTCGTACTTCTGTTGTTCACGATCTTCAGCAAAAAGGTACCCCTGTGTCAGAACAATCCGTAAGGGGATCATAAGGCCAGTTACTGCTGTAGCAGCTGGAACTCAGACATTTGACAGTAAAACCAGCACCCACATGGTGCGTCGACAACATCAAAGCTATGTTTATGGCGTCCTAGAGTAAACAAAATACAGCATGCGTATGGTGGTAGGAGATTTTAAATTAAATCTGTCATCTCCTAACTTTCCAGTTTTTCATGTCACAATCCAATTAATCTTTTGACTTTTGGTGGTGACGGTGGCGTGCATTAGATACCTGGAGGAACTCAGCTATCTATGCAAACTCAGACACAAAACTGCCCTTTGCATATGAAGCTAACTTTTAAGCTTGGTCCTGTTTGTGAAATCTAGACCTGTCTTTTAAGGCATGATGCATCATATTTGATATGGGAACAATGGACAGGAGAGGTTAGAAACCAAAGTGTCAGCTTTAGGACTGATCTTATGCAACACTGTAATCTTCCGGCAAATGGGAAAAGACTAAATGAAAGAATCACATGATGTTAACTTGTTAGCAGCATCCTCTAAAAGTTTTACAGTTTCAAATATCCCCTGGCAATCTGTATTTCACCATCAACTGTAAAAACTTTCTTAAAATGCCCATGCAAACTTGCTTTAGCAATGCTACTTCCCACAGTAACTGTTTGCAGCTCTGCTCAGTCAGCTGAACTCTCTTTGCCCCTTCTATATTTTATGCAGAACCGTATCAGCCAGAACAAGGAACAAATAAGCGTTTAATCCAAAGGCCGATGTAGCAAATGGCCATGAGCCAGCAACATGCCCTTCTGGCAGAAAAAGCTGTTTGTCTATCTATGCCCAATTATGTTTCTCAGTGCTTCTTTTGAACAGCACCGGTTTCTTTAGATATGTGTTTATGTTTGTGTGAACGTAAAAAGACAAGGGAGAAAGGATATTATAGTCCTTGTGATACCTAAGCAGTTTAAAATCAGGCCAAAGTACGTTTGTTTGTACAAAGTATATTTCAAAGTATGTTTTCAGAAGGATACACAAAGGCTGGAACTCTCATTTTCTAGATAACTACATTTTACTGGAAATACTGTTTTGTAGATCTACCTCCATAGCAAGAGGAACCACAGCATACCTTCCGATATAAAACATTTTAGTTCTCTTGAGGTTAGGATTAACCCCAAGGACCTTAGCCTCGTGGTTCTGCCCCAGTTTACCCACTGGGAATACACTTCTGAAGCCAAATACCATTCGTTTATTAGCTCAACAGTGCTGTAATGATGGTAGAAACCCGTAAAAACGAGCTGGTTACCATCAGCTATGTGGGGTCATAACGTATAAAAGCTTTTTGTGCCTTTGACTTCAAGCACTAGCAAGAGCTTCCAACCTCGAACCAAAATCATCTATGTATCGATCTGTCTGAAGGTCAATAGCAATTTCATAACTAGTTTTTCTAGTAGCATTTGTCTGCGTTCAATGATTATTACAATAAAATTTGCAATACAAATCAAATTATTTTTTTTTAAATTGTAGAGAAGTCATGTTTCCTTAAGCTTTCCTTGTGCTTCTTGCAAACCCTTTTTTTACCTAATTGTTAAGTATACAATACAATCTGTAAGACACATTTTTTCCTGTCACTCTTCCTTTTATCACTATAGTTGCTCTTTCTGGAGTAATGTTACTGAGAAACGAAATTATACTTATGTTTAAAATAAACAGCACAAGTAGGTTTAAAAAGTAGTACAGCAATTCTAAATTTAAAATTATGATCATCAGAGCACAATGATGACAGAAAAAAAATCTTTCCTCCTCATCAACTCATGGTTTTGTCTAAAAGAATTAAAATGATGTTGCAAGGATTAATCAGTGCAATATGCAAACTAAACCTTCTGTGCTTCTTCTTATCTTCATCTGTAAGAAGATTACTCTTCAATTCTTTTTACTGAAAATAGTATTTGGAGGTCAGTAATAATTCATTATCTTTGAAAATAGGTATCCATTCATTTTCAACATGCTTTTACTGCAAATTTTTGGAAGCCTAGATCTGCAGTGAAAGAAAATAGTCGTGAGGTTCTGTAGATGGTACACTCTGTCTATCTATGAAATAGTTGAAGCAGCTGAAGTGGCTACTTACAATTCAGAGAAAAGACTCAGACCACCCATTCTAACTTAAGAATAGCATATATTTATAATGATAATCTATGAAGAAAATAATGATTCCAACAAAAGAGAAAAGGAGAATTTCAATTTGGGAAAAAAAAAAAAATCATGAAGTTGCTAAATTGCTAAATCAACTTAGCTAACTGGGATCAGAACTATGATTTTCTTTTTTTCTTTTTTTCCTTTATTGTATAGATTTATACAGAAGTGTTACTCTTTTAACACACAATTAGAAACTACTTTTAAAATTTCACAACAGCAGCTTAGGTGTTTTAAGGTCTAATTCTTATTTCAGCACTGTCATTTCTCTCCCCTACTCATCTACACACACATACACAAACTCTTTATGTCTTCTTGGGTCACACTCTACAGGTTTCTGTAAAGTAGAGCAGAATTTGACACTTTTTATTTGCTGCGTGATGTCCTATGGAATCTAATAGCAAGCCTTCTCTGCCTGTTTTCCCAGTTCCTATGCAGACAGTCTGCCAACAAGCAGGAAAGCCAGAGAACCTGTGCGATACATCTGTCATGGGATGTGTTATGACAGCCTCAACAAACACGTTGAATAGCTAGATTCAACTGCCCATTCTTAAACCTTAAATTATTAAGCTGTTAAGGGCTATTGTACAGGCTATGACTTAGAATTAAATTAATTAATTAGTCTTCTTACTTCAAAAGAAATAAAATATATAAACATGGTTTTTATTAAGTTGAACCAGAATTCATTTACAAGGCAGAAATAGAGATATCCCTGTAAGGCAGCAGAGAGTCCCCGATTAAAATGTTGCCTCATACCAAAAAAAAACCCCAAAACTAAAAAACTGTGCTATGAATGTTATTTTTTCTGGCACTTTTCAGTTCCTGATCCCACAATTGAAAATGCAAACAAGAAAAGCTGACATGAGAAATGTGAGCTTTTGAAAGCTGCATCTATCAGTTGTACCTTCTTAACAGTCTGAGGGAATATTATCAATTCAGTATTCTTGGTGAAACTTTGCAAAGATCAAGAAAATAAAAAAGGGAATTAGTAGTCATCTGAAGAGATGTTTCAAAGGTAGTACAATTCTATTATATCACTCAGAGCTTTTCTTAACCTGTGATAAATGTCCTTTCACAATACCTTCACTTAAAAAAAAATAAATCTATCACTGTCATAATTGCAAACAGAATAAAAAGTAAAAAAAAAGCACAATTGATTTAAACAGGTTTTATATTGTCATAATTCCAACTGAAAGAAAAAAAATTATTTATATTAATTTTACTGTCAGTTTCTGAAGAAGTGAATAACTCAGGATGAAAGCATATTCAGATAAAAAGATACAAAACAAGGAGAAGCTACTGAAATCATACCCAAAAGTTGAGATATTTTAATAATCATCTGCTGTGGTTTTACTTATTATGTGAAATCTTTTAGAATACTATAAGGAAATATAATATTTAATATTTTATTACAGTTCACACATTCCAGAAGTAAGGTGAATAGATTCATCATAGGCAAATGAACATTCAGTGGCAGGATGTTATAAAATCTGATTAAAAAAAAACATTTGACCCTTCTATTTAAACGACCATGTATAACAAACATCTTGAGTAGAAAAATAATTTCTTCTGTTATTTTTCCCACTTCATTATATTTATCTTATTTAGTCCCATGTGGACCTCCAGAAAGGAAGGAAACAGTGGGAATGCATTAGAACAACAGTGTGGGATGATGTTGTGAATGTGAGAGAGAATAAGGAAAAGAAAATGGGAAGAAAATAATTTACGAGGCTACCCTGCTTAACCAAGGATTTGAAGGAACTGGAGTGGTTTGTTGCAGTCGCCAAGATAAGAACTGATGGGCTGAATCCCAACTGTCTGAAACGAGGTCAGAAATAGTTTTCTGCGCAGTGGAATGAATATTCAGAATAAAATGCCAACCCAGATCAGTACCAAATCCTGAAGATAAGTACTAATCTTAACTCTACATTCTTTTGTGTAGGTATTACAGTGAATGACCAGATGTGAAGGTAACAAGTGAAAAATTTTCCTGTTCATGCAACAGTTCAATTTTCCTGAATCAGTCATTCTGCACAGCAGGTACAAGGTGAAGAGATATAATGGAAGCAATAATGATGCTTTGCAGAGTGGAACATCTCCATTAGAGTAAAACTAGGGAGCTGGTGTCAGCAGCTATCTGGCTGTCTTGCAGCTGAGCAAACCTTAGAAAATGGGTCTCTCAAGATTTTTAATGATAGAAGCACTCACTGTTTTCCAAATAATGCATATACAGGATTTGCAGTTCTGCGCTTTGCATGTTCTGAAGCGAATATGATAAGCTTCTGGAGCAGCAGCTACCTCAAAACTCAAAAAGCAAAATGCATTCTTTGTAGTCACTATTTGGCATAATCAGAGAAACAGTACAAAGAAATACAAGTGTATTTAGAAAGACAGGATTAGCAGCAGCTTTCTCTCTCGTAATGAACAGTACCTTATTATGCACTGTGTAAACCTTTTCAGAAACACATCAACTTTATCTTAAAACAAGTAAGTAAAGTTTTTTCCCCTAACTACTGAAAGACTGCATTGTACCTGGTTGTATTAATGGGTAGGAGTATTATCATAGTATCTTCTAATTGACAGGCTAAGTATGTTCAAAAAATATCCGCACATATTTCTGACATCATTGAGGTTCCTGGGGTAAGCTCTATGGTATATTTACAGCGAACCAGTCTCTCTTCTTAGTTATCATTTTGCTGAACTGTGCAACTGGAGGTGGAATTGGTAATAGTCACGAATATATGTTTCAGAAACCAAGTCAGTACTAAGAATAATTATTTTTCTACTTCTGCATTTTTCAAAATAAACTTCTCTAACAGAAGAATTGGAAACTTTTATTCACAAAACAACAAACACAGAGGAAAAAAAACCTCTTGCAAAGGATGGAGCTGCTTAGAATGTTTGTATAGTAAGTTGATAAAGTATCAACAATGAGAATGAATCCAGAGATAAATAAGTATATTTTTTTTGCCAATTTTCATTCATTCCAATTTTCTCTCTGCTTATCACTAAAATAAATCCCTGAGATTGGAACATATCTAGAAAATAAACAGGTTGTATTTCATGCTGGAGCTAAAACTCTAAAATATGTAAGCCTCAATCTTTTCCTACTGAGATGAATCTAAGCCTGAATCTAAACAAGTTACTCCAGGGCAAAAAATCCTGCAAAATACATTCCAACAAACTTCAGCATATCAGCTACAGAAAGGGAGATTAACACAGCAAACTAAGTAAGGGAAATGAGGAGAAATGAAACCTCTGTATTTACCAAGTGCTACACCTGAGCTTTATGATTCTTTGAGGAAAGAATTACAGCGGTTGCATCAAAAAATATTTTGTTTATTCTTTTAGTTAAGGGAACTCATAATTGGCTGAAGCTCTACATTTAAAATAAACAGTTACGTGTAGTTTAGTCCTTCAAAAGACCTTATGAATTGCCCACAAATGCTAAACTGCCCATGGCACTAAACCATAACTGCCTTCCCATAGTTAAATCAGAGACATCCAGAGCTTCAACTTCAGTTGAGCTTTTTCTTTTTTTTTTTTTTTGCAATTCACAATTCTTATCATTACAAGGCAGTAAAATAAAGCCAAACCAAAGACATAAAGCCACACTGAGCTTCTGAGTAACAGGAATATTCAACATGTTACGCTATTAGGAACTTTCAACCACTCAGAAGCAAAGCCAAATTTTCGCTGTCCCACACTCCCATGGTGATTCTGAATGATCAAATTTTCTCCTGTTGTTTTCAACGGGTCTTTTCTGCACAGTTCTCACATTCAAACCTTTTCTACTTCTGTACCTAATTGGGCTGTCGGATCATCTGAAGCCATGGGTCTCATCAGCTTCTTTATTGTAACCTTTTAAGTTCTATCTTAATTCTTTCATTCATCCATATCATTCTTGGATTCCCTCTAAATACTCCCCTAAATGGTGACTAGAGTACACACCTGAATATCGTTATGCTTGCCCAATAGAAACCGAAAGCGTTTCTTACCTCACATCACAGGAATTAAGTCTTACACATGTAGAGATATTTTTATTTTTCTTTATATGAATGGTATTTATTTCTTTCACCTAATATTTTTTCCTGTGGCATTTTCAAAACAAACACTCACACAGATGCCCAGGAACGTATACCAATTGTTCAAAAGTATTTTTGGCCAAGTTTACAATGACCGTCTCTGACATGTGAGCTTCCAAGCTCATAACTGAAGATACCTCTTTTCAGAAAGGATCAGTTACTTTTGAGCATTTGGGACAGTGATTTCTTCTAAGTGACCTCCTTATTCCAGAATTGCAGACTAGGTGAAAAATATGCCTTTTTTTTTTTTTTCTCTCATTTTTCACCATGCAAAGCATCACAGATATGCACGATAAATTCCGCAGCTTTCAAAAGTGTTCCTCTTTACAGTGAGGTATCATTCTTTTAAAGGTTTTGCAAATGAAGAACTTTGCATATTTTATAGAATAGATTTTTGGCTCAGAATCACATCAAATATGCTAATGCATGAAAACAGCAACAGACCCTTGCAAAACCTCTAAGGAAACATATGTTGAAATTGTAAATGTGAAACAGTATGTGTATAGAATTTGAGCTTTTACAGGCAAAATAACACAGCTTAGGAAACACTATGTTCCTATACATGGATGGCTGTAGATAGAGCATCTTACAAAATATTCTTAAATGAATTTCTTTAATATTTTGGTAATACATTCATTATTTTTACAGCTTAGCATGACTTGTGGTTTAAAAAGTTGTTGTAAGGGAAGGTGATAAAATTTGAAATGGGACAGTCTCGTTGCAAGTAAGCAACTTTGTATAGTGCTGTAAAATCCTGTGGTTTGTTTAACAATAGCTCTAGCAGGTGGCATATGGCTAATACCGAGTCTGTCGCTATCTCCAGGGTGCCAGACATTCCTCAAATTTCCTGAGAGAGGAATTTTTTGGTAGATTTGGATTGTAAAGGCACGTGAGCATCTGCTGCCTGCTCAGTCTCATTATCATCAACAGAGTTAACTCCTACAGCTCTCAGCCTAGCAGCCAGAGCCAGGAGCTCAATTTTGCTTTCACTGGGAGCAGCGACTTTGACAATCTATCTTGCAAAAACGTTCAATTTGAATACAAAGAAAGATTTTGTTGTAAAGTACACCTCTTTTAAGGTATACTAGAAATGATAAAACCAAATAATTTAACATGATTGTTAAGTTGAATTCTTAAGTTAGGATTAAAAATTTTGCATTGCCTTTTCTTTCCCATTGTTCAAAAGAAAACTGAGACTTGAAACAAAACATTTAATCCAAATTTATCTGGAACTGGAAACATCTAAAATATTTACCTGTTACATGAGTTTTATATTACCATCAGTAACCATAGAAAAAAAAAAAAAAACAGGTGAAATTTTACAGTAAACTTCTGGGTACAACCTTAGGCTCGCAAAGCAGTGTGGACCGTGATGCTTTAGATCTATGAGCACTCCATTTTTCACTGCTTAAGGTCCCCAGGCACCAGAGAGTTTTGAAATGTGGAGCACTGGTAGACAAATGCATCATGTCTTTGGCCAGCCCTTGATCCTTTGATGCCTGCGAGATACCAAGCTTGACTCCTGAAAGATAATCTTCCTACCCTTTGTTCTCTCTTCTATAATTCCTCTATATACAGCATAAAACTCAGGCCAGAGTCACAACTTGAAAGAAGACTTCCACGTGTCTCAAAAATACACTCGCTTAAAGAGCAAAGACTCTGGTAACGGTCTGTCTAAATAGCTTTTCAAACAAATTGCAAAGCATGGTGTAATGGCAATGTTTTTCTTATCGTGCACCACTTTGATTTTAATGTCAAGAATTGTTCAGCGCTGGCATTGCTCCGCTGCTGCAGGATGAGGACACTAAAAAACGCTGACACTGACATGAAGAATTTAAAATGGGGACAGCATTTTGTGAATGGTGTTTTCGGGATCCCACTGTGCATTCTCAAACACATAACAGAGCTAATAAAACTTGTTAGTACAACAGAAACAGCATCTACTCATGCCTCTATGCGTGCATGCAGCTACTGAAATTGCTGTTTATGCGGTTTCTACTGAAGTTATGGCTATAATTGGTGCACAGATAATGATGGCAGGTCATTAGCCATTAGCAGTAAGGGTATCTCTACGAGGTACTTACTTGCCCAGGCATGGTGAGGGCTGGCAGTGTCCTGCAGCACTAGGGGCACTGTCTAGGGCTATGTAGCCCACCACAAGGCAAGACCATGGGGCCAGGCAGCCCACCTGCCCACCCACCCCATGGCTGAGGACCTGGGACCAGGTTCTGGACACAGCCCAGAGGTGAGGGCCATTGCTGGGGCTGCAGCACAACGGAAAGCAGCCCTGTGGCCTGGCAGTGCCCCCAGGAGCAGCCTCGTCACCGTGACAGGCATGCCACCGGTGACTGCATGGGCCTGGGTCAACCCCATCAATGCACAATGGCTAAAATTTTGAAACGATGCTTGAGATGCCATGTGAAACTGCAGGCTACCTCAACTAATACTATTTCCAGTGATGTAAAAAAACAACATGCCACACTTTATGATGTCTAATCCTGTAACAAAAAAACAAAACCACAAAACCACCAAAAACCAAACCCAAACCCCACCAAACGGAGAGCAGAAAGGAAATAGCCACTTGGAGAAAGCTGCTTTTTCGCTGTAGCAGCTTCTGTTTTGGAGGGTTATGAAAACCAGTCCCTATAGGTTAGCGACCAAGCCCAGATGTTGTTATCTGTAGGATACTGTAGGTGAAGCAGTGTTATGGTCTGGGAAGTGACATCTCCAGGGCAGCTGCAAATGCTGCCCAGAGATCTGGCATATGAGCAGGAAAGATGTTGCTAATTTTGAAATAGCTGGAGGGGCAGAGAAATCTCTCTTTAGGAACAAGTAATCCTCTGTTTATTTGCTTTTATGACAGATCAAGCTGGTGCTAGTATCCTGCCTATAGGAGGAAAAACATGACTTTCCTCCAAAAACATTTATGGAAGAAAAGCTTTCACAGAGAAAGAAGCTTTGTTTATTTGGTTGTTTTATGAAAAAGAAAAAAAAAAAAAAAAGCTTTCATACACAATTCCCTTTGCTGGCTTTGACCTGTCACAAGGAACAAGCCAGATGCATTCAATATAGTGGGTTTTCATATTTTTCATTGTCACAAAATGTTGATAGTGACAGCTATTAAGAAACTTTAAAAACAAATGCACATGTACTTAAAATGTGTAACTGCTTTCAAGTGCCTATGTGCCAAGGATTAATCTCAGATGCCGCATTACAAACCAAATGACTAACTACAGCACTTTTAATGAGCCTTTTGAGGGAAAAGCAGTTGAAGAAGAGTAATTTCAACGTAGGCAGGCCCAAAACAGAACTAATAATGTGCATTTGGTCGCGCCTCTCCTTCCATGGGCATTTTGGAACATGTAAAAAGAGTTGCCTGGGGAAAAGGTCAGCAGTTTACCCTTACTGGCCCTTGGCATGAAACGCTGGACGCTGTTCATGGAGTTCCAACAAAGACTAGCATAACAACTCAAAAACTTGTAGTAAAATCATTACAATATTCATTCCAAAGTATAAAATTTGTCAAAGGACATACGATCGGTCTCACAAGGGATGCGGCTGTTGTAGAGTCAAAACCTTGAGAATCTTTTGTTCAGCATGATGGCCAGAGGAAGAAACCTTACTTCCCTGATATTTAAACTGGCCAGACTAAGAAACACAGTGGCTGCATGTGGAGTACAACCTTGTCTTCAGGTTTGGATTAACAAGACATACATTTAGACACACAATACTGAGCATGTAAACATCTGACCAAAACTCTCCTGAAGCATGGTATCTTTTTGCTCCTGCATTCATGCTTCTCTCTTCTGTTTATAGTTTACAAACAAAATGAGAGAGCCTAAAAAAACAATCAAACAAATGAAACAGACCACATATAAATTAAGAGGATTCTTATACTTAAAGGAATAAAATACTTGTATTAATAACTGCAGATTCAGTCAAGCGGAATACTCCAGTTAGAGGTCTTTTCTTCATTAACATATACAGTGTTGTAAAATTCATGTAGAAGAAAGCATGTTGTTTCCCACAGAATTTTGATATTTTAGACTTTGTTTTTATTCAATTCAGGATATAAGTCAGAGAACCGCTAGAGCTTTCAACCATTTGCCCTAGGACAAAACACATTCTTCATGAAGTAAATCTGAACATCCAGCCTTGACTTCTAAGTTTTCCTAAAGTCATGGATCCTGAGGCCCTGGGTTTCCTAATGTTCTTACTCTGAGGCATTGCTCTGTCAATCATGGAGTAAGAGAAAACTACGTTGAAATGGTTTTCTTTAAAAAGTCAGAAAGAATTAGGTGAACAACCTAAAGAGACAGTCAGGCACGAAGCCAGAAACCTCTTTTTCACAAGCACATTCTGATGTAACCCTGCCTAGCTTTTGCCATTACTTCAATGGTATCACTGTCATAAAAATATCCAATTTTGATGACTGAGCAAAGTTTTAATGGGTTTTTTCCCTAAATGTCTCTCAAAGTGTTTAGTACCAGAGGGTGATTTTTCCAACATTGGTTAAGATATATGGTTCTTTGTTTTATATATTTTTTTAATAATCTCTCTGTGGAAGGCAAATAGTCTGCTATTAATCATACGTGTGATGGTTTTATATCTTTAACATCTCGTGTTAGAAAAGAGAAAATGTTAGACAAGGGAACAAATCCCAGAATAGGTGTTCTGTATGCTCGTCTTACCTACCTGCTCTACTACATTTGGTGTCAACGTAGTAATATAGTATGTGGTATACAGTATACGTATGTCTACAGTTCACTGCAGGTGTAGCAATCAATTATTCCTATTTTCCATGCTTAATATTATTGATTAAAAAAACATCTTGCAAAACGTGTCACAAAAACGTCTCTATAGATGCCTGGTTTTGTTGGCTTTTGAAAGTCACTTACACTGTGCTACTAATACCAAATTTTAGAACTATTTTTACGCTATCTGTTCTTGCAGTGGAATAGCAAAAAGGACACACTAGCTAAGGTTCCTTTGATTCATGATGCAGCATTTGCAAGAGTTAGCCCTTGGAGAGCTGCCCTGTCCTAGAACACATACGTATGTTTGCAGTGTAGGCCTGAATCACAGTGTATCCCCCAAACACCTTCCCAATGCACAGAAGAAAACCTTCCAAGGATGCTATCTTACTCTGCAAATCCTTTAAAAGCTCAAGACTAGACCCATTCTATCATTTCAGTTTCTTCCTACCCATATACTGTACTTCACAATCTCCTAGTGCCTTGATGATGCGTCTTATCTAAAACTAAAGGCATCTTAAGTCCCTGTTTTCAGTTCAGGGCACTTTCAAATACGGGCAGACTCTATCAAATATGCACATATGCAAGCATATATTGCAAGCCCCGAATCCATCATAAAACACTCAAATAACACATTGTTTAACTGTCTTCCTGAAACATGCATGATACCATCTTTTTTGAGCCAAAAATCTTCCTTGGTTTCAAAGTTTGCTATGCTGCTGAGGGTAAATGTCTTCTGTAATTTGTTAATTGTATTCAAACCAGTCCTATACTGCATACAAAAGTTATGTTCCAAATTTTATGTAGCTGCATTTGACTCTTCTGTCATTTCTACACTTCCTTTCCTACGTCACACAATTAACACAGCAATTGTTCGATTTCACCTTTTTTCTTCCTCTACTCCCAAAATCTCATAAATCCTCTATTTTTCTAATAGTGGAAGAAAAGGGTCTTGCCTCAAGTTTCCTGAACTTCTCTGTTCCAGGCAAGTCGAGGAAGAAAGAGCAAATTATGGCAGTCATGAGAGCTACTGAACTAGGCAGTTCAACAATTGCTTTATCTGCAACAGCACAGCTTTTACAGTGAAAGCTACAAATAAACCAGTGCAGTCAAACTTTTTAAAGCCTGTCCTGAACTAGTGACATAGATTGCTAGTATGCCACTTACTTCTGTCCAAGAGAATACAGATGTCTTCTAAATAACTGGATCAGATTATGAGGATGACAGACATTAATCTTCCCTCTCAGCTTGGTCTCATATCGCTCCCTGAAATTAGATAACAAAACTGAGACAAGGGAGTATGACTGAAGCAGTTTTAAAGTTGCAGCAACCATGGCGTAAAAGATTTCAGACTTTGCCAAACGCAAAGAAAAAGCCTGTTCAAAAGCAGATACATTACAAAATGCTTGACTCTAGCAATATTCTGAGGCAGTGGCAACGTGCATTCCTCTGAAATATCTAACTTTTTAGCATAGTAAAATTTGTTACTTTAATAAGCTGTCATACAGGGTATAGTTTCATTCTAAATATCATCTCTTCTGTAATTCCAGGCATAAACATAAGTTACTTTCATGTGACCATTAGGCAGTATAAAATATTGGGTAAAACAGTAGGCAGAAGGCAAAGCTAATTTGTACCTTCATGTTCTAGAAATACTGGAGTTATCTCAGTCTCACACATGGGCTTGAGGGTGATTCCTCTTCAAAATGCTATATTATTTTGTATGTTTTTATTTCATGGTCATAGCCAAAATATTATTTATGTGAATAATGCTTTGTTTTGAAATTAGAATGGCAGCCTGCACCTTCCTATGCATTTTTCTCCTTATTTATGTAAAATGCCAAAAAGAAAAAATATTTTATATGTAAACAGTGAAGTCCCACATTAGCTGCTTAATATGCAAAAGATCATATACTTTTGGTGTGGGATATAGTAATGAAAATAGTCATAGAAACCATGAGTCTTTATTATCAAGATAATCTTGATTATATAGCAATCACTATTTATCCTCCTAACATAATGCATGAACACAATTTTTCCTTGAACAAAAGAAAAATCTGGACATTTTCTACAATTTAAAATATGTCTTATTATTCCTACAACACAGAGGAACAGGTGCAAAGAAATTTATGCCCCTGAAATGTTGAAAAGTAAGAATATTTCCCTTAAGAATTTAACCAAATTCACAGAATAGTATGGATTGGAAGGGACCTTTAAAGGTCATCTAGTGCAATCCCCCTGCAATAAGCAGGGACATCTTCCATCAGATCAGGTTGCTCAGAGCCCCATCCAACCTGACCTTGAATGTTTCCAGGGTGGGGCATCTACCACCTCTCTGCACAACCTCTTCCACTGTTTCACCACTCTCATAGTGAAAAATTTCTTCCTAACATCGAGTCTGAATATACCCACTTTTAGTTTAAAACCATTACCCCTTGTTCTATTGCAACAGGTGCTGCTAAAAAGTTTGTCCCCATCTTTCCTGTAGGCCCCCTTTGAGTAGTGAAAGGTTGCAGTAAGGTCTCCCCGGAGCTGCCTCTTCTCCAGGCTGAGCAGCCCCAAGTCTCTCAGCCTGTCCTCATAGGAGAGCTGTTCCATCCCTCTGATCATTTTTGCGGCCCTCCTCTGGAACCACTCCAACAGGTCCATATGCCGAGAGCTCCAGAGCTGGATACAGTACTCCAGGTGGATTCTCACCAGAGTGGAGTAGAGGGATAGAATCACCTCCCTCGACCTGCTGGCCACGCTAATTTTGATGCGGCCCGGGGTAAGGTTGGCTTTCTGGACCAAAAGCACACATTGTCGGCTCATGTCCAGCTTTTCATCCACCAATACTCCCAAGTCCTTCTTCGCAGGGCTCTTCTCAATCCCTTCATCCCCCAGCCTGTATTAATACCAGGACTTGCCCCAACCCAGGTGCAAGACCTTCAGCTTGGCCTTGTTGAACCTCTGGAGGTTCACATGGGCCCACTTCTTTTCAGTTTTCTTTTTCTTTTTTTCTTTCATTTTTTTAATGAAATACTGATTTGGCCCCCATTTTTTGACATCTTAATAGGCTTTTGGGGGGCTTTTTAGAAAAAAAAAAAAACATTATTTATGCAATTCTACTTGTTTAAGGCCTTGCCTTTTTTGTGTTTTAATGCAACTTCCCTAGAAGTTTGCCTTGTATAATTTTGCCTACCAATTGCTTAATTGAAATTTCTACTTTTCAAAGCTTCTTAAGTTTACTGAAAATATGTAGGTCATAGTGAAAACTCTTTCAGTGAACACAGAATTATGTGAGAAGTCTGCAAGCGTTAACCAGAAGTGAAAGGCGAAAAAAGCATTCAAATCTTTTTCAAGAAAACGTGTACATAAATAAAGTAGTCACAGCTATATAGTAAAGACAAATAACATACTTAAAGACTATTACTAAAAGAGACTGTAACATCTCTTTTGTAGCCTTGATACATTCCTTGCCTTTCTCTACTTTTTGATATTTGAAAGATTTATAGTTACTTCTCTGTTCAGGCAGTAGATAGAAAGAGGTCTTATAACTCTGTGTTCATCACTAAACAGCACATTCACTGCTTCAATCCATTGCTGCTGAAGTCTGAAGGAGTCCAGTTTATTTTCATTTCCTGAAGAAAAATAACTTTCATTATTTCAGGAAGAACACCCATACCGAGTGCAATGTTTAGAATAATGAAATTTCACTCTGACTTTTCCATGCTAGCCTGAAAGTTTGATTAGGTCATGTTGTCTAGCTGGTTGATAAATGCCTGGTTAGTGTTATGAACAGGACTTCTTTTTGGAGCGGACATCTATCTGCATGGTAGCTTAAATAGCAGCGCAGGGACGAATAGCGCCAGAACCGCTACATGGGCAGTGACTTCATGGAGCACCATAAGCCAAAAGGCTTTATTTACTGTTTGGCTTTGCTGCCCTTTCTACCATAATGAGACTACTCGTCTGCTTTTCCCTGCTTACCAGCAACATACAAGCAAGACAGCTCAGGGCCCTGCGGGCACTGGGAAGCCATGAGGGTTCCCAGCCTCACCAAGCCTTGCCCTGCTTCCACCGGCCTGGAGCCCACAGCAGGACTACTGGCCTGGCCCACCCCCTCACGGTGCTGGGGGCCATCATGGGCCCCATTATCAGCCCCGGCCTCTGCCCACCACGTCTGGAAGCCATGGGGCAGCAGGTGAGGGCACGGCCTGCGCTGGGGTCTGCCTCCTCTCCCCGCTCGTTCCCCCTCAGGGAGCGGCCCTGACAGGCAGAGTAGAGTAAAATGCTGTTTCATCCAGTATCTTTGCAAACTGTACCCATTTTGAAGCAGAGCAGAGAACACGCTTTAAAATTAAGAAGAATGAATGAAGAAAGGCAGAGCCTGGAAAACTGAGGGCATTAATTTTCTTCATTTGCCATGTGTTAGCTAGCAGCTTCTGGCCTATCGCAGTCCCCTCAAGACCTAGAAATGGCGGTAAGAGGCGGGTGCACCACTTACTATTACTGTGGAGAAGGAGACACAGCAGCTGTCCTTTGAAACTCTGAGGAAACTACATTTTCAAGCCTGAGCGTACACAGCCCTTCTTTTTCTTTTTACACTTCAAAAAGGGGTTTTTTTTGCATTTTTCCAATAAGCAGCACAACAATGGCACTGCCAATAGTCACACAGGCAATTACTCCCACTTAACGCTACGGTTCCCCACAGAAGAGTAAGGTCACAGTCCCATGGGTTATCGTAGTCTTTATTTCATAAGCAAACCTTCACCACCATGAACGTCCTCCCAGGAAACGTCTATTTCAAACTGGTATTTTCTAGCAGGAAAAATGAGGTCGTTCTGATAACAATCTTACAGCATTGCTTGCAGAAGTCAGAAGACAAACAGCAACATTAAAATCTTGTGGGCGAGAGTTATTTAATTAATGCTCTTGTGCCCTTTAGCAACCAGCATCTGAGTAAAGGGCATAGGGAAGAATTAAGAGCTGAGAAGTCAGGACAGTCTTTTGGAATAAATGAACAAAACAAAACAAAAAAAAAAAAAAAGAAAGAAACAAAGAAGAGACATGCTCGTTACTTCTTTCTGGTAAAGATCTTCTTAAGCAACAGGTGAGTCTAGGACATAGTATGACACCAGTTTGCATGCGCTGAGAATAGTTACTTAATTATCTTAGTTGAATCCAGATGCTGACTCCCCCCTCTGCCCTCCCCCTCCCCGCCCCCCCCTTCCTTTTCAGGGAAAAACTCTATTAACATTTCTGTCATATTCTTCATTTCATGCAAAAGTGACCACATATGCAAACAATAGATACTGTAAAAGGTAACATGCTCTTTCCAGTCTTATTACAGCACTATATAGATGCCCTTATTCAAGGTAGATAACAATGGTGGTATTTTTGGTTCAATTATACACAAAAAGTGGTTTTCTTGTAGTAACTGAATGTGATGTTGTTTTTCTAAAAACTGTCCCAGACAGGAATATAACTGCTATTGATATTTTAGTTATGAATCTGAACAGGATTTTATAAAGAGCTTGCAAACTGACTCAGGATTTTAGATCCTGAACTTACTGATTTCTGTAGTGAAGTAACCTAATTCGTAGTATATCATATGAAAAACTTCTCTTCTTGGGTGGTAAGGTTATTTAAAGTGATGAATGCAAGCTTTCTTATTAGAATAAAGCTGGTTTAAAGTTTACTCTATCGTTTCTGTAACTAGAAACTTTTTGCACAAATAAGTAGCAACCCAGGGATATATACTTGATGTACTCAGACGAGAATTTCTCTTATTTCAGAACCAAAAAAAAAGTGCTCACATGATATTTACAGAAAAAAGAGCTACAAGAAAAGGTAATGTTTCTATAGCAACAAAACTTTCTCATTTCCTGTTCCTATTCACACTAATTGTTTTTCTCTGAGCCAGTTCTGGCATTTTTTGCAACCAAAAAAAGGACAACAAAAATTTCCTTCTGCATTTGTGCAGTTAACTCTTCAAATGCGCCTATCAGGCTGGAACTTGCTTCAAAGGCATGCAATTAATGATCACAGAATACCTGTCAGGGCAGAAATGCTGTTATAAAAATTTTGCACTTGTATCACAATCTTTGTATTGCTGGAAAACTGAATACAGATTAAATCCAAATCAATATGCAGAAAAGTCCTGTGGAAAATATATTTTACAGTCTGAAGTATTAGAAAAATGGAAAAAAAAGTTACTTTTATACTTAAACATAAGTTTTCTCCTTATTCATATAGCTAATAACCTTTCAAAATTAAGCAGATCTGAATTTTTATTCATTAAATTTCCTCTTTTCTGACTTAGATAAAAATGTGCTTAAACCTATTCAAAATGAATGGATGTTATATTCTAGTTTGTTCCTGGCAAGTACTCCTACATATCCACACAGCTATCCCTTTTATATGACTTCATGTTCTTCTACGGTATAATGTCTACAATAAATACGTAAAGTTTCTACAGTACATGGTACAGAAGTCTTCACTGGTGCCTGATATTTTTGCAACAAGAATAGCAGTTTATTTTTATAGCCTATTACTTAGTAACATACATTTTGTGATACCAGTGCAAAGCTATCCAGCTGTCAACATCAGTTCTGGTGTATGATGAAAACTATAGCCAAAGAACACTTTTAAAACAGCGTTAAGAGTTACAAGGGAAATCCACAAGGAAGAACTGATTCAGTTTTCATGCCTAGCATTAAAGGAAAGAAATAAGTTTGTTTTTTTGATTTGGGTTGTTTTCTTTTTAAAATTAATCACTGGGAAAACCAAATCCAAATGTGGGATTTGTTGTCCAAGTCTGATAAATTCCTTTTATCAGGGTTATTTGAAACTAGCTCAAACATCAAGCACAACCTTCCTACTTAATTACCTTAAATAGTGCTGAAATAGCTAAATTCACATACTGTAGCAGAGTGAAAATGAGGAGATGATTAAAGTTCAAGTCATGCTCCATGAACTACTTGGCCCCAAACTGGAATTTACACTTACGCAGCAGGAAACGTATCAATAAAGAAAGTTTGTAGTAACAGAGAATGAATGAGGTTTCCATACAGAGAAGAATAACGTGGATAATATTTCACTAATAGGCAAATGGTGTATTTATTTTTGTGCCTAAAAAAAAAAAAAAGAATGGCTTTTCCTTAGGAAAAGGGGAATTTCTAAGACTCAGATTAGGAGCTATGCGACACTGCTAAGAGATATATGAAAAGGTCTGAAAATTACACCAAAGCTTTTTAGCTGCCTCAAAATGCAGCAAAGTCCCCAAATGTGAACAGATTTATGAAGTATCTCTATTAATCTTAAAAATCCTTGCTTCTTTTAAAGACTTACAGTGTACTGAATTGTATGAAATGCGATTAGGACCTGGTGCAGACCTGTGTGCCTTTTAAAGTCTTTCCAAATACATGCAATCAGCAAAACCTTGTCTGCATGTTATGCATATGTTGCATATTTTAGAAATTCCCGCCTTTAAAACATTGAAAAAAATTCAATAAGACAAGGTTTTTCTTGAAACTGTTTTATATATCCCCTCAAGTAATTTGGCCAACATCTCCTAACATAAAAGGACAAACCTTTTATCAATAAATGTATCCTTTACCACATAAAGTAATCTCCCTCTTCTTCCTTGTTCCTTCCCTCTCCCATTTCAAACCATTCATAATCAACTTCCTTTAGTTCAAAGCTGAATTAATCTAATATGTTAGAATTCTTCAAAAATAAAATGGCTTAGAATGAAGAATAAGTAAAATCAGGGGACTTGACACAGCTTCTATCATAATGAGCACTCGGTATTATATTATTAGTGTTTTTCAGGGAGAGAACAGTAGACCTATTTTCAAGTTTGAGAAATGGTCTTTCCAGTGAATATATATAAGAGTTGCTCTGCAAAGCAAAATTAATTCTACAGGTTCTCCCACCACCTGGAGAACTACGGAGATGTGTTTTCATGACATTTTCCTCTTTATTTGGGCTTCCAGCAGCCATGCCTCTTCTGAGCTTCCACAGTCACTGCTGTATACCTTTTTATAAGACATTGGCACTTACTAACTAGCACTTCAAGGAAAAAAGTGTGTATGAATTAATTAATTAATCATCATAAGTTGTTGTCTGGGTGAAAGGAGATCTCGCCTGTCACTTAACTTAGATTTTCTTTGTCTTATTCACAGGCCAAAATGTGTTTTAGTAAAGTATAAAGATTCTATTACCAGTGATAAACAGTCACTGTGTAATTTACATTACACACTAAAATAAATATTTAGTAGCAAAAACATTTATGTATTGTTGACAGATACTTCTGACAATCCTTTATGTATACGTAACCAAGTTAGTGATTTTGAGACATACTAATCTGCAGAATGGCTTTATAAACGAAGCTTCACGTACCTCAATCTTACTCTTCAGATTGCATGCAAGAAGGGATACAGAACACCTCTGGTCTGTTTCAATACTTTAAGCCCAATCTCATTTAAATAGCGTTCACTTTTGCTGATTTTTCTACAAAGGTACTATTTTACTAAATAAGTGTGTATGGAGGTAATGGTGGGGAAAAAAGAAAAGGCACCTTGCCCCCCCCAGATGCTGAGTGAAGACAGAAGCATTTAGATGCATCTATTTTCTAGGCATATCCTAGAAGCCTACATGAGGCAGGTTTGACCTTAACACCCTTTAACCACGCACACTGTTATACAGTTCTGTAATGAAAGAGGACCTTGTATTATAGAGAAAGAAGTGTAATTTCTTCAGGATATATCATCAGCTGTAGAACTTATGTGTTAACGTCATTCAGGTGTGGCAATTTATAACTTGTCATTTATCAGTTTCTCCTGTTTCTACTGATACTGCTGAGAAATAATGATTCTGAATGATTTTTTGAGACAGATGCTATATCCAGATGACTGTTTAATAGCCCTTGATTAGCATGTTTCCCATGAATTTTGACTAGGCACTGTTTGAATCCATTTATATTTTTGGTGACCACAGGGTTCTTTGCCAATGACAGTTTAATTACCTCCCTTTAGTTTGTATAGAACGGCTCCCCAGTAATTCACTTGCTGCGTCCCCCTGGACAGTCTGCATGACACCTGCAAAAATTAACTGCTTTAGCTGATCCTTTAATTTTCTAGTCATAAATACCCTTATTAGCTTCCATTTTTACTTGGAATCATTATTAGGTGGACTTTTTTGCTTCTGTAGAAGTGTTAAATTTGAATACTTTACAACCATGTTTAGAGTGCCTTTTCATTAGTATATCTTCATCCAGGGCTTAAATGAGAAACACTTTCCCGTTTTTGAATTCTCTCATTAGTTGCTCCTAACATACAAGTTTATGATGCATAAAAGCATTAGCCTATGCATTATATTCTTTCCTAACACCGTTCCAGCCTACTTACACTTAGCTGAACTCACCTTTTATACGGTAATAACATAGCAGTATTTTCTTCTGATTTTCCATAGCTTTCAGTACCTCTTACAAAATTAGTTGGAAAGCTCCAATGTTATTCCCCACCCTCCCAGGGCCTGACATTCCAATCTGAAGTGATTTTGTACTGCTTTAATGATATAGTAACTATAGTCCTCTGGTTTGGTTTTGGTTGTTGGTTTGGTGTTGGTTTTTTTTTTGAAAGCTATAAATACAATTCTTCTTCCAAAGTGATCTATGCTGTCATTTTTTATACCTGGTGACTAGAAACTTGTTGATTTTTCTCCACCAACCTCCTTCGATACATCAATATTTACGTTTAGAAAAGGTACTTCCATTTGTACACCTTGCTTTCTACATCTACCTTTTATATTCATGTATTTAAGAGTATATTTGGTCTTTTCTCATTATGCATTTTTTAGCCCTGTTTAGTAAAATTATTTGGGTTACCATTTCAGAAAGACCGGGAAGAGTGGGCATGCATTATATAATTTATAATCAATTACAGAATAAAATAGTTGATTTTGTAAGAGTAGAAAGTGACTCTGAAAAAGCTCAATACGTCTCTTTGGAGGCACTAATAGATGTTAACATCAGTCCTCAATTTCAATTACTCATTCTCCGTTGAATCTCTGTATTACTAGGGGAAAGATAGTGGAAACTTTCTCTACAAAGAACTCTGAATACATGGGAGTGGGTAGTCCAGAACAGACAATACTTTAGCAAATGCTGAATGGTTCATTAGCTTGTATCCTAGTTTGTTTACAGCTTCAAACTGAAGTTTGCTTGTGCCTTGTCAGATTAGTCTATATGAGTGTTAGTTTTCTGTGCTTTACCACACAGAGAGTATAAAAAACTATGTTACTGAACTGCCACCATAGGTTTTAAGTCTAAAAACATTCTCAAATAATATTCATCTTCAGCGTGTTCTTAAAGCTCTAATTTTGTGTCTGGCTTATTTCTCAGTGCCTTCGGTATTATTTAATTTTTGTTAATGTTTACTGTCTGTGCAGCTAGCTCATAGACACATCCGGTAGGATCTTTAAACAGCTTTTGTCAGCTACCATGGCTATGGGAACTTGATTACATTCCAGCTCCCATAAATGGTAATCGCAATGAAAAGAATGATTTTTAATAGACAGGGGAAGTTGCATTTGTGAATGGCAAGGTGAGCCAAATTGCACGTTGGTTAGGTCGATCAGAAAGGAGGTATTGTCCAGAACCAAAACTTCAGACACCTGGTGACATTTGGTGGCAAAACTCAAAGAGGTACACAAATAAGGAATTTCAGCTTTTGGATGGTGATTGGATGGCAGTGCAAAGAACAGAAGTTTGGGAGTGGGGCACACATACGAGAGACACCTATGTCCTTGGGATGTCATTTTGTCAAAAACGGTCATCAAACCACTGCCAGACCATCCACCAGACAAATAAGAACTCTCCAGACTACAGCATGTTGTAGGTCTTCCCTTCAACAAACAGAGGTGATCTACATTGTAACTGCTGAAAGACAGAAATAAATGGCAATCACTCAGATTCAGTTCAGCTCCTTTGGCTAGCAACTCTCCAGCAGGAAGCATTTTCTGCACCTCAGCACACCTGCATTTTTCTGTACAAGATTGGGCCTCCATACGCTCAGTTACTTTACTCTTTCAGCATTCGGTTTACCACTGAATTAGTATTTTCCTGGGAGTTTCAAGTTCCCAGTTTACCATAAATCTCAATTCGATACCACCCAAGCTCCAGAGAGAACGTTTGTAAAAGCTATGAGGGTATGGTTCACTATTGCTACTAAACAACTTCAGCTAAACACGTTTGTGTACTAATCAATGTGACCAACATACCGTAAGTGTCAATACACCTTTCGCAAAAACCACAGTAACAAGTTAATGAAAATTCATTTCCAAATACCCATCCTAGTTTCTCAATACCTATTTGTTTCTCAATAACACATTAAATTCTCAAAAGAGATTTGGTTTTACATGTTATTAAAAAGATTTCCAAGAGTTTCCCAACTGAAATAGTTCGGTTAGCTTGCTTCAGAGCTATTTCTCTGTGCAGTGCTACTTTGCGTAAGTTCCAATACTGGCTACAACTATTTGGTGTTAATTGACCTGATTTGGGGAACATCAACAACATTCAGACTGAGGCTTTAGTGATAAAAGTTAGTGAACAGATTAGAGATTATGAGTGAGGATAGAGAAATGTATTCCTCTGCTATGAGATGATGGAGTTTGTTCGGTGACTTTTCAGGTTAAACACGTAGGGAGAGGAAAAATAACTGCACGCCATCCTCTACATGTCGAGGAGGTGCTGCTCTTTGAGCCTACAGTGGTCAAGAGAAATGGGGTTGCTTCCATTTGTGCTGAGTCAAGTTCTGTGATATAACATCAGTCAATGAATCAAACCCAAAGAACACGCTTAGAATAAAAGGACTTGTCCTCAAAACACGAGGCCTGATATTTGCATTCAGTTTCCCCGTACACTCTTTGAACAGAGATTGGAGCTTTCACTAATCAAACAGCGAGAGTCAGCGGTGAACGGTTGGGAAGGTAACACAAACACACACATTTAAGAGATTAAGCCTACTCCTTCAGGAGTGTAATGAGACTGCCCTCCAAACACATAATGTAGGTAATTATGTGGCATAACTACCCCTCAATATAGGAAAATAAACATAGTGTAAGTCTACGATGCATACTTCTCTTCGGCTAGTGATTTATCTATTATTACAAAATAATAACAAACAAGATGCTACCCAGAAACTCCCCAAAACCATAAAGGAAACGTACTATTGGTCAGTAGTGTCCTCAGTGAAATAAGGTACCAATGAAACCCTATAAAATCAGCTATATTGCCAGCTGAATGAGACTATAGAGATTGATTATTAAGTGAATTGGATATTAGTCAATCAGCCCTATTTGTGTCTGTGGTATTTCTAATGTACCGGTGACTGCCATACATATAAGTTTATAAAGTCTGGGGCACAGCCAGATAGCTATTGAGGATAACTAAGCTTACCTACCTCTGTACATTTTACTTATTATTAGCATGTAAGTATTGTAGTGCATAAAGGGGTGTTTCCAATCAATTCTGTAAAACAGTTAATATGTAACAAACTAAAGGAAACTGAAAATCTATAATTGGAGATAAAGCATATAATTTGTTGTTTAATTTTTTCACTTTCCCATATTCTATTTTTACCTTGCATTTAATAAAGTGTTTAGTGATTTTATATTTAGCACATTTTTCAATCTTGAAGTTCCTTAAGTGGAACACTTTAGTGATTTCAGGTATTTCTTTTTTCTTCTCTAGAATCTGAGTCTAGAGAAATTTCAAAATATCAGACTTCCAAAAAAAATTAAAACAGTGTTTCTCAGAGAAAGATCATTCTGCTTTTATGTTATTTCTAAGTGTTAATAAGCGTACCTAAGAATGACTCTCAACTAAGTCTTTTTTCTTTGCTGCAATTTTTGGCAGTCTTATGCCTTTTCCTGTGGGTTTAACGCTTGGCTTTAAAACATACGCGTATGTACGCCTGACTTCACTGGCTGCACACCTTATTTCAGTTTAATTACTTCTTCCTCCATCATATGATAAAGTTAATTTTGCGATTTTATTATATCAAATGCCATAGAGGTTGTCACCCCCAAACAAAACCAGCAGACTCGTTCTCAGCACCCCCCCCAACTAACAAATTCGCTCATTCAGATGAGTAAAAAGGCGCTTAACACCAATTTACGGCCTGACTCGTGCCACCCC
>NW_009650091.1:794429-810114 GCF_000708025.1 Charadrius vociferus
ACCCCCACTCCCCGCCTCCGCCTTAACGCTTCCTATTGGGGGGGTAAGGGAGGTGGCGGGGGGGGCTGAGGCAGACCCATCCTGTCCGTCACATTAACGACCAGTAGCTAGAACTACAATCAGAAATACTGCAGAATAGTCTCTGTTACAAGTTTTCACCTTCCCACCGATCTTTTTTTTTTTTTTTTTAATTTATTTTATAAACCTATTCTATTGAACACGCTTGACAGCAGCAATATTCATTAGGATGGCAAACTGGCTGCAAAAAGGACTGTGGTTTTAATTTAAAGTAACTTATTAACTTGTTTCCAAGTCGTTGTTAAAACAGAAATCCCAACTCATTCACAAATGTTATATGATAAAGAACGTAAAGTTTCACTGGCTTTGAAATAGACCCACTCTTTTCATAGACCCACTTCTGATTGACATTTTCCCCATTACTGCGCTCAGAGTGCTCTCCCGAGTTTTGCGTAAGTGCCTCGGTGTCTGAAAACCCAGGAGAGCAGCAGATGAGCATGCTGTCCGAGAGCCAAGCAAAAAGGAGAACTTGGCTGGCTGCAAAGGCCATGGGAAGAAGCGCCCATCCTGAGTATTGCTAGTGAAAAGCTAAAGGAATAACAGCTATGCACAGCCAGCAAGAACAGGAGGAAGCAAATAAGCGTAGCAGTAGTGAAAACTGTAAGCTGAGAAAGGATGTGACCGGAGTGGGAGGAAATTCAGGACAAAAATATGGGAAGGAAGTGCTCAAGAGTGAGGGGAGCTTTAAGGGCTCACAAGTGGGCTGGTGAGAAGGAAGTCCGAGATGGGAAATATTGTGTGGGAAGGCAGTGGAATGAGGATGAGAAAGAATGCAGCTGGAAAGGAGGAGCTCCTTTCTGGGCGTAACAGGAGACAGGTAGGATAGGAAATGCTGGGGTGTTTAAGCCCTGAGATAAAGGGAAGGGACTGGGATTTGGGACACAAGTGGTATGAGGAGGTGGATTTGCAGCTTCAGTACCTCAATACCTCCTTTTTTGTATTAGAATTTAAGTAATTATCTTAGCCTTATATAGAGCCTTTGTATAACGGGGTTCAGATTCTGCAATGGGAAAGCTGGTGATTCCTAAAGTGAAAACCCTGAGACATTGAACTTGTAGAATTTTACTTGAATGTGGATTATGATACACAACCTCCACTATAAACCTTAGTCACGTTCACCATCGGCGTGATCTTGCTACAACGGCTTATAAAGCACACAAGGCAGAAAGCATCCGATATATTTACTTAGATTCAGATGACAATGGAGAACTATCTCTTGGTATTTTGTGGTTTCTTTTAAAAGTGGAAGGAATGCATTCTAACCACACCCAGCAGAGCATCAGCGAGACAGCTAAGTGACAGCAAATATTGCAAGTTTGCTGGAAGAACGCAGCTTCAGAAGGGGCAGTGTTATTGTTAAACTCACATTGGAGAACTACTTCAGTTCAAAAATACGTGCATGCAAACCCAAGAATATTTCTATTTTGGCAACTTAAATACTTTTTTTCTTTCAGAGTGGTCCTTTCAATTTTTAGTTGCGCTATGTTTTTGTAAAATACAACTTTATCTGAAACGGTTAGTGAACGCTTCAAGTTGAAGCAATCACTTCGAGTCAGAAAGTTTCCCTCCGCCCCTCAAAAAGGCTTGAGATTGCTTCTGCCTACTGAACTGACCATTCCGTGAAATAAAAAATAATATCTGTGAAAACTAAAAATGCCACTGTTTGCAAATGTATAGGCGGAACCAGTAGTCTCCAGCAAAGCCACGTGCTTTAGGTTTAACGCACCTCCCACTCTATCCCCCTCCCCCCCCCCCCCCCCCCTTCAACCTACTTTTCTCTCCCCAAAAAAAAAAAAAAAAATCTTTTACAAGTTCTGAAACGCTTTAGGCCCCTCATGTCTGCCCCAAAACCCACGTGGATATCTGGTTGCAGAGATGACCGCCCCGAATCAGTCGCTTGCCGGGGCACGGCAGGACCGGGGCAGCTCCACGTGGGGAAGGAGCCCGGCGGGCTCCTGCTAACGGGGTCCACCACCAGCCCCTGACACAGCAAGGGACGGGGCAACGTCCTTTCACGGGCTCCAGGCAGGAAGGGAAGGAGATAGAGCCGGAGGGGAGCTGTAGCGTCTATCTGGGAGAAGCACACAGGAGAGACATTACCTGCAGCGCGGGCCCAGGGGCCATCCAGGAGGCAGGACCAGGGACCGACACTCCTTCATCGCAGGCTGAGCTCAAATGGGGGTCCCATGGGCAGAGGAGGAGCCAGAGGGCATCCCCAGGTGAGGGCCAGCGAGTCCTTTTAGCACCCTCAGGGCTCTGACACTATCGTGCAACAGACGAGTTGTGATTAATCGTATGCTTTTTTTTTCTAGCTTACAGCACATGTAATATAATGTGTGCTAACTTAAAAAGAAGCTAATGTTTCTTAAAATTTGTGACATGCTAAGAATACGCATAAGTCCTATGTCTAAAATCACATAGAGTGATTTTTGATTTAGTTGGATTTGGGACTGAACCCACAGCTAGGCTATGAAGTGCAAGACATTAAAAGGCATTGGTGTGCCGTAAGAGCAAATGGATTATTTCAAAATTCCATGAGGGTATATTAGAGGAGTGCAATGTTCAGCCGTTTTAAAAGCCAACTTGGCTGCTATATGCACGCATAGGACTGGATTAGTAAAGCTTTGTTTAAATGTCTGCAAACAAAGATATACCACCAAAAAAAAAGAAAAATGCCTAAGCACCTTACATCCTTTAGGAGCTACCTTTATAGATGGTTGTGAAACACTTACCCAGCAACCTCTGTGAATCTGCCAAGGGCTAAATATCATTAAAATTGGCCATAAGTGCAGAAGTTAGTTTTGAAAAATAGACTAATTTTCTTTAGACATTTATGTCCCTCTATATCTTTGCTTAAATACAGGATGATCTTCAAAGTATTGACAATAAGCAAATATTTCACTATTCCAAACATTAAGATCCTTCCTGGAAACTCGTCAAGGAACCCTCACAAAACCGGTCCTTTTTTTCTTTTACTTCACATTACTGTGAGTTAGGTCTCAGATTAAACTCATAAACAGTAATCATATATTACTTCTATATATCTGTCAGTGTCTGTGGCCCAAAGAAGCAGGGAAGATACTTCTTTGTCTTCCTGTTTTATTTCACGGGAGGGTTTTTTGGTTTTTTTGATCCTGTCTTTTCTGTCCGCTTTTTTTCCAGTCCAAATCTCTTGACTGGGTTAAATACATGATCCAAATAACAGCTTATTTATCATGCTGTTTGGTGATGGATGCTTGGTGATTGCCTCCTATTCTTTTCTGACTGTAAAACTGAATTAGATTCTACACCGTGCAAATGTACACAATACACATTGTAATGGCAGCTGGTGGAGGGCTGCTGTAGCCAATTCTGAGTCTTTTTCCAGTCACAACTTCTGTTTCTTGTCTTCTATGCGTGCTCACCACCAACCCCCCTCCCAGCCAGCACCCTAAAGAAAATGTAAAAAGTACCAGGCAATGGCACCAGCTGGTCCTATTTTCTGTCCACAGATATTCATGGTCTCTGACTGGAGTCATGGTCCCCTAAAAGCCACATTTACACAGGAGAAGAAAAAAAACACCCTACCTTCTTGTCACAGAAAGTTAAACAGTTTAGAACACAAGCTCATATAGTTCTTGTTCCAAAGATGATCCGTCTTAAAAAAATCAAATGTCAGCTTCTTCAAAATTTGAATGCATACGGGTACAAACACAGTATAAGTATGTAGCAGCGTGACTTCGGTATCTTTTCCACCTAAGTGAGTTTTCCTGAAAGGAATGAGCAGCTACCTTTTTGTAACTAAAAGAGGTTTAAACTTAGAAATGCTCTTATTATTATCTTTTAACACCACAGGTGTTCTTACTAGTTACAGACATTTGTTGTACCTTAAGGAATCACAAGTCTAGCGGTCCCATGAAATTTGTGGGTGAAACAAAGGAATATAAAAAAAAGTAACTTCAACCTATCCTGGTTTTTTGTTTTGTCTATTTAGCTTTGTCTCTGCTTTAGTCATCAAACATTCTTTGCTTGTTTTTTTTTTTAAATTCAAGATGTGTCTGAACAAAAGCACACAGGCTTTCACTTTGAGACCTTTTTTTTTTTTTTTCATTCATATTAAGACAGTGATCTGAGCCAGTATATGCAGGTTTCATTTTTTGATTTCTCAGTATAATACAATTTCATGTAAGCCTATTGTTGGTCAATATATGACAATACATATCTTGATGTGGCTACTTAAGTGGCAGGCCAAAGGCATTTTGCAGGCTGCTGCAAGGTGACTAACCATGATTGATTAATTTACAGTTCAATGGTGTAACTGTTAAATAGATCCTCTCTTTTCAGCTGCCAGTTTCGTACAGTTATTGAGACAGCAGCTGAACTACTTCTCTTCCCCTTTCTCCTTGGTTAAAGTGAATTATCTCGTTATTCAAACTGCAAAAATGGTGTACATGTCTGAAATTCTGTGATAAGTGTCGTGTGTCTACTTCACTGCAGGTATAAGGGTAGATTTTACTTTCTCCACGAATTTATCATTCTTCGTGTAAAGAAGTGCTTCAGGAACACTTTTAATGCCCAGGGTTCTTAAATCTAAGTTCATTTCTTTTTCCCTGTCTGGCAGCTTATTATCTGTCTATGCACTTTAACAGTATTTTTGTTGTACAATCCACTTTCTCATATACTGTATAATACAGAAACTTTTACCTGAATCCCCATTCTGACTAACCTCTCTTGGTGGCCTTTTTAATTTTCATAGATCTATATTTACACTTTGGAGTCGGAATAAGCATGATTTTTTTTTTTTAAATGTACATTGATTTTAATAAACTTTTTTTTTTAAGTGCTTTTGGACTTCAAAAAAGTTTCCGCTTGAAAGAAATCCCCCAAACCAGGCAATATCATTCTTTTTCTAGAGCTTTTTTCTCCGTTGATACAAGAATAAGGGAAAGAAAGGAAGGAGTATGAATTTGAGTCTATAACTCTTACAGTCTTGGTTGTCGGAGGCTGTGCCTTCCCATACAGCCCTGGATCTTCCATGCAGTACCATGCTCCTCAATGTTTTTTTCCTTTTGTGTTCTCTTTTCATGCCTGAGATACAAGAGCTTCTGACACAGTCACCTTCACCAGTTTTGTAATCATTCCTCTACCCACTGGGAATTTTCCAGTAGTGCTCCTGAACTGCTTTGGTTCCACATTATAGAAAATCTTGTGCTAAATGAATTTGTTAAATTGAAGAATCCAGCCTATACCTCTTGTTTTCTAAAGTTCCCACATAACTCCATTTTCTGATGCAGTATCTGTTAATTTCAGTAGCTCTGTGTTTGTAACCTTTATAAGGAATAGAGTTATATAGTCAATTGCATGAAGCATCGTATTTCATCAATATATTTCACAAAAGAAAAAGTTTAGCAAAAACTGGTCCACGATGCAGAGATAGGTTTGAATTCAAACCAATGATCTCACAGATTTTCTTTTATTATCACACCAGACCTATTTATAGTGTCATACTGAACAGTCCTTACCATTTAGCACTGACAGCTTCCAATTAGTGTACCAATGGTTTTAATTTCCTGCCCTCTGACACCCACCGATCCTTTCCCTGGTGGTCGCTTTTCATCAGATTCATTGTTTGGTAACTTCCGTCAGTGCCAAGTTTCATAATACTATATATCATGGTTTCTGTGTAAGCTCCATAATGTCTGGCTTTCTGGCTTTTTATGAAATACATGGTGACTACACCAAGAACAAATCGTACACTGAAAAAGATTTACTGGTCTCATTTGTCTGGAACACTTCTCTCCCTGATCTCTTTATGATCTTCACAAATATTTGCAAAGGTAAAGCATGAAACCCAATGAAAGGGTTAGAGAGGATATAAAAAGTACAAGTTTGTCAGTTTAAAGCCCCACATCCAACAATGTGCTGTAAGCTGTCTGCACCATGTTTAAAATTGAAAGCAAGGGAGCAAAACATTTAGAACATACAGATAATAAAGAACAAAACAGACTATAAACGGGAGACAGCTGGAGACAGCAATTCTGAAACTATAATCTTCCTTGAGTATATCTAAAACAGAGCGATCATTTCTCTTCCTTGACGTTAGCAAAGCATAACTCTGATTCACTGAAAATTCAGACTTTGTTCTGAGCTTCTGTATGTAGGATTTAGTCCTTAGTGACACTGTAACTACCAAGTGCATTAAAAATCAAATAGACAGTTATTCTGCGCACGTTATCAGAGGGTACTGAGAATAAACAAAAGTATCTCTGACCTATAAAATGTGAAATGAAAGGGGAATGTTATCTGCATTGTAACAGGAATAATTAGTTAGGAGATGTCATAGAAGTAGAGCATCCTTGTCAGACATAGGGAAAATAATCCTCCCAACTTGGCTTCAGCTTGTGTTTTCCTCAGAAAAACTTACTGAGCCCTATTCTGATCATCTTTGCATGAATATAAACTGCGCTGAGTTGAGCAGAGTTATCCTGGTGTATTCTACCATAAGTATATTTGAATGGTCCTATGCGAACCTGAAAATCCAGTGAGAAATGAGTTGGAAAGATGACAGCAAGACGTCCCATTTTAGAGAGAACTGTGCTGGAATCTCCAGCCTGCAAAACACACTCAGGGTGGTTCAGCATCACTGAAGAAGACATGGTAACTCAGGCCTAAGCCAAAGGCAGCGGCGGCAGCAGCAGGAGGCATATTGGCTGAATACTGAAGAGCAGATTCCATTCCCATAGATATGAAAACAGAAAGGAAACAAGAAGCAGAAAGCTGTGGGGTGTGCAGGTGATACAAGGCACTTTATTCGGTAAAATAAGAGTCTGATCTTTCAATATGTGCAAGAAATAATCTTAGCAGGACATACTTTTACCAAAGTGCAAAGCATCAAGCTTTTGATCACTGGGTGAGAATATTATGGCAATTTTATTCTACCAGAAAACCGCATTTACTAAAATCCCATGAGTGCACTTTTTTTGTCTTATTGTATATATGCAAAAGAATGGACACGTATGTCTCCATCTTGTCTTGATAGACTTGATCTATAAGCAGGAAAGCAAAAGATACTTAAACCCCAAAGTTCTATGCTAAATTACTTTAAAAAAAAAAAAAAGCATGAATTGATAGTTTTGCTATGATTTTATAGCTAAGAAAAAAAAAAAAAGAAAAAGAAAAGAAAGGATACCACCCAGTATTTCTAGGAATCTAGGGGAATATGTAAACTTAAGGTTATATAGGACATTTCTCCGGCTCAATCTGTCACTGCAGAACATCCCGGAGTTCTGGCTACCAGGCCACTTGAAGATTCTTCAAGTGCTATGGCATTAAAAGCTGTACTTCACAGTCCTTGCTACACAGGGTGAGAAGTTACATCAGTGAAAAAAAGCTTTCTGATTTACCCTGAAAACTCTATTCATTTGCCTAAACATGGAAGCCTAGCACCATCTCAGGTATTTCAAGGTACCTAAGACGTCTGCGTAGAACTGGCAGAGACAATACAGGCTGTACAGGTGACTGGTGTCCTTTAGTTTCAGATTTCACTAGATCCCTATGTGTGGGCAAATGAATCGAGCCATGAGCAGCACTCAGAGAAGTCTACCTCTGCTCAAGTTTCTCCCGTCTTCCTTTAAGCATGGCTCAAACAGATGAGATATCCCTGGAAGTTCTTCAAAGCATTAACATTAAGGGAGTAAGCATCCGACATCAAAAAAAAAAAAAAAAGAAAAACGAAAAAATATCTCTGTCACTTTCATTGTTACAGTTAAAGCATATGGATATGAAAAATTGAATTATTGAAAACATCCAGCTGTATGTATTACCAAACAAGAGAAAAATGTGTTATATGTCTGGACACACAGAATTTAAGACTCAGAGATCCACAGCATTCAGCCACTAGCCAAACATAGAGAAGTCTAGACTCCAACATATATCATAATGGAAGCACTTTACGAGGACCGAATATGAATAAAGTATTTCTTTAAATAAATCCAGTTATGATTTTGTGCTCACAGGAGTTCCTTGTAGGCTTTGTAGATATAATTTAAATATACAGATTTGAAACCTTTGTCCCAAATGTTTTCCAGCAATGGAGCAAGTATAATGTACATTTAGAACTGTGATTATTTTCTTTTTAGCTGATAAAGCATTCATTTTTTGCAAAATACTTCAAATTCTAAGTATGCTTTGCAATTTAACCTCTTGGTCATACGTTGCTTAGGTACTTCCAACATTTGAAGGCACTTCATCCATTTATGGTGCGTACATGTATATATATGTATACATATAAGCACATCAAAACTACCCCAACACATTGGACTAATTTGATCTCACTGGCAGCTAGTGAGAACAGAATTAGTGGTTGGGGTTTTCCTAAAGCTAAATTTGATTTATTTTTTCTCCCAACTTACCTAAGAAAACAAAGCAGACAGCGAAATTTCCGATAGAAATTGTAAGGAACTGTTATAATTTTACTTTTCAAACTGCCTGTTCCTGTCATTTGTCCTCCTGTGTGTAAGTTCTACATTCTGCAATTGTTGCCCTGTCTCCCTCCTCACAGGCTGATTTCTTGCTGGTTGATTTATTTACCAAGAAATTATATACCACATTGTATACATGGGGAATATTATACCAAAAATGTCTCATTTTCAAATCATGACTCCTGGCCTGCAGGAATACCAGATGAAGTAGAAGACAAGCAGATTTGGAATCAGACAGATGTAGAAATACTTGACCAAATCTTTCAGAGAAATAAGAGACTCTCCACCCCTCGATGCACAGACCACCATCATGTAATTCTAAAATTTCATCTCTGACATGCAATACAAATATATATATGCAAGCAGAAACAATAACATTATTTTCATATAACGCTTTAAAAGTGAGCATGTGAGAGTGAATTTTAGTATCCTCATTCTAAGAGAATGGAGCTCTCCTAAACTTGGTCACAACAAAACCATTCTTGGAGTAAGAATGAATCTGATTTTTATTTTCCTTGACATTAAATTTCATAGCCTTATATTTTTCTATACAAGTACCTGCAAAAACACTCAGGGAAATTGGGAGACAGATGTGTGACTCAGTCCCATTCTTTCTGTTTCATCAAAATATTAATACTACTATATTTTTTTTAAAAAGAGAGAAATCCTACATAATGTAGGGTTAGATTTATTTTAAATGTCTGAAAAGCAACAATAAGAGATAAAGCCTTATTTCAACCCAGTAGAAATATAAAGAAATTGGGAAATTATACTGCAGATACCTACACATTTTTCTACTTAATTTTTAAAACATCATTAATGAAGCTGGTGAGTAAAACTGGGCCTAAAACCAAATATTTCTGTGTGCATAAAAAGAAACAAGGTTAAGATGAAGCTTCACCTCCTTTGATACAGATAAGGAAGAGATGACTGAAGCTCAGGTCAACAGTGACACTGTGTGTGAGTGCAGGTTTTTAAGGTTATTTCTGAGGCAAGATTCTAGAATTGACACTTCATCATAATTAGGGCCCTTTCACATCTCTGTAATGCAGTCAGTCAGGGTTATCAAGAAGTTTCTTTTTTCTTCTTTAGTTGCAGATGAGCAGCTAAAAATTTATTCTACTATTATGTTAGGTACTTTTGTGTAATTACTATAAGGCATAGCTATTGTGTTTTGAAGAGATTTTGGAACTAAAAACAGCGGTGAGGAGATAAAAACAATTAAGACTAAGGCAAACATTTTCTTTGCTCTTTAAAAGCCGAAACAATACATGTTGTTTCTAAATAATTCACATGTGGTGCCAGGCCAGCTTCTCAGAATGTAACATTTCCATTTTCATTTACAAGTTTCCCCAAATGTTTCATTAAAATTCAAAGGCTGTGCTGAAAAACAAACTAAAGTACTTTCAGGTATAGAGGTTTGGGGGTTGTATTTTTTTAAGCAGGTTACCTTCTTCCCTTATCTTCTTCAGCAGATGGCACTTATAAATGAAACAATTTTTTAAAACTGCCGAATTCCAAAATTCTGATCGCTAAATAAAGGCTGGTGAGCTGTGACACTGTTACATTCTGTCCTCCCATGGCCTTTCCTCTACTGTTCTGCCTCTTCTCCGGCTCAGTCTGTGGCACTTCATTGCAGAGCCTGATTTTTCTGGTGATGAAGAGATAATGGACCCTCTGAGAAATAAGACACCACGTAATAATGGTCTGCTCTACAGAAGTAGTCCATTTTAATTTCATGGTGGTTGCATTATCCCACATGATTTCTCACAAGACACTACAGAAGGATCACAACAATGCCACCACTGGTATGTACATAAAGCAAAGTTAACTTTAAGAGTGTTGTTCTTTTGAGTACTTTCTTTCTCTAGGCTGTATAAAGCATTAAATTATAATGATTGAATCTCCCATTTTGCTCCTTTTCTTCTGGTACAAAAGCATATTTATCCTATATGTATGCATGCTCAAAGCTAAAGCTGAGGGGTTTTGTTTCAGCATAAGGGACCTGAGACAAAGTACACAATATTCAGTGCCTAATATTCAATGGCAAAACATTTGGAAGAATAACATTACAAAGAGAAGGATATTCATGCAAGAAAGAAAGAAAAAAAGAAAGAAAATTCGAGTAGCTTTTAGTAGGGCTTTTTGTCTTAAAACACATGAAATATTTTATTTCTTTAGTTCTTTCAGGAACTCTGTGACTGTAAATAGTTGATAAAGCCTTTTGTTCAGATGATGCAGCTAAAAATTTGATTATCCTTTTAAAAAATCCTGAATTGCTTTTTAATTATCCTTATGTATATGTAACTATGATACTGGCATGTGCACAAAATGGTATCTGCCTTAAGAATACAGATGCCTATTGCTGTTGTAGGCCTATGAAACTATGTCATGAAACTTTTTTTAAAGATAATTTTTGACATTCCTGGTATCTTGGTGGCTTATTTTGTCTTTCCAACAGAGCTCTAAGACGAAAGGTTCTTTTGACAGTGAACGTGACCCCTTGCTGTGCATGAAACATTTGCCTCTCCCTGTGTGTTTTCCAGTGGTAGAAGAATACGCTGGTGTATGGGCTTACGTTGCTTACTGAACAGTATTATTAGTTATTGAGCAGTATTATGAGTTATTAAAGTCTTAGAAAAAAAAAGAAAAAAAAAACAAAAGCAACAAAAGACCACTGCAAATACTTAATAGCTGTCTGTAAATAAATAACCAAAAATATCCTTCCAGTACCTAAAGGGGCCTACAGGAGAGCTTGGGAAGGACTTTTTACAAAGGTATGTTGTGATAGGACGAGGGGGAACGGCTACAAACTTGAAGAGGGGAGATTTAGATATTAGGAAGAAATTTTTCACTCTGAGGGTGGTGAGGCACTGGAACAGGTTGCCCAGAGAAGCTGTGGCTGCCCCATCCCTGGAGGTGTTCAAGGCCAGGCTGGATGGGGCTCTGAGCAAGCTGGTCTGGTGGGAGGTGTCCCTGCCCATGGCAGGGGGCTTGGAACTTGATGATCTTCAAGGTCCCTTCCAACCTAAACCATTCTATGATTCTATGAATATGAGTTAACCAAAGCTCAATGTGAACGTGCGTGTATTTGACTTAGTGCCATGTCTCTAGCAGTGGCCAGAAGCAGATGCTTATCAAGTACTAGACTGATGATCCCCTAAGACACAATCCCCCTTTCCAGGGATCTAAAGACTGTGGACTTCCTAAATTTGAGTTGTAGTCATGTATTCACTAACAGTTCTTGATAGACTTTCATGATTTTTGTCTAAATACTCTACTATTCAAACTTCAAAGATATGAGCACCTGCATGACTAAGCTGTGTATTTGCTCTTCTGATCTCATAACATTATAGGCAATATTTTTAGCAATATCTGTTATGTGGGAAATATGGCAAACACTGGTAAATATGTGGCATAATCTCAATGAGAGACATTCTATGAACTGAAGTAAAAGATATGCCAATAATTTCACACATACTGTGGCCAGCATGAAGGCAAGGAATGTCATACCTAAGGTATACAAATAAATGGTGGAAGGACATTATTCCTATTGTAGATTCCTTGTGCAACCCACTGGTTCAGCCTGGGTGACTCTTCCTAGCGACTGGCACAGCAGAGAGAGAAAAAAAAATAAACCCAAAAACAAAACAGAAAGCCTACTTTTGTCAGCAACAAAGTGTTGTGACTTGAGTGGTAGAGTCTTGTAGCCAATTTTAAGGTTTAATTATTGTCTTATAGGGTGGAAAGTTCATTGGTTTTGTTTGTGTGACTTTTTCATTTATTGTAATGAAAACCTCTACATTTTTTCAAGCATTGTTTCCCTCTATTGCCCCATGTCTTCATCTTACTTTCAACACCCTTCACTGTTGGGCATTTACAGGTCATGAAAGACAAGAGAATGACTTTTTTACATTTCTCTTACTGCTTTGTGACCTAATACCTCCCAGAGGTTTAGCTGGTACAGGAACTATTCACATCCTCCATTCATTTAGTTTTCCAGGTCTGTTAAATGTCAGAATTCTCAAAAGATAAAAAAGAAAAGGCTTTTAAAGCAGGCTTCAGTTATGACCACAAATCCCTCTGTCAGTGAAGGAGAAAAGGGGGATAAACTTGAGGCTAATTCAGAAACCTGTCTTGAATGGTTGGTCCGTTTCTGGTTAATATTTTGATGTGACAATCGCATCAGAAGTGAAGGTCAAATCATGTTTCTGCTTGCTGATACCAGCAGATTTTTAGGCACTTTACAGTAGTCTACAACATGGAATCTCTATAACTTCAGCTAAAGTGGTGGGGCTTTTGAGTGTCTTGGGCCATTTGCTTAAGTGACATTGAGACTGTTTCCACCCCTCACCAGGTACACAGCAATAGATTTCCTGTTAATATCCAGTAAAAAATGTGTAGTGGGTAAACATAAGCAACCAAAGTCTAATGGAAAATGCCTCTCTAGTTCCACTAGATCTCCACTTCCAAAGCACTTTCTATCTTGACTTAGTATACTAAGATTAAAAGAAAAAAAACAACCTAGCAGAAGTGAGGAAAAAAGATGAGAGTTGTTCACCGATCAAATCAACCTACATGTAAGGTGGTACAAGAGCCATTCAAAACAAACAAAAAGTAGTCATATCTACCCAGGACATTGCTGGTGTGGTCATTCAATTTTTCCATCCATGCTATTTTTATCAGCTGCAGGGTCTGTCCAAAAGCTTATTCATCCAACCCTCGTTTACTCTCATCCCCCCTCCACACACATACTTTTTCCCCTTTCTGTGTACACTAGACAGAGATTTACAATATACCAGACACAATAATTCCTGGACCCATTTTTCTAAGTCACATCCAGATGTATTAGGATTTCAAATTAATCCTTTACATGCATGTTGTCTAACATTTATAAGCAGAAACTAGTATGCTTTTCTTAGATCTTGGTTTGTTAACTCTTTCTGAAACTCTTTAGTTTTGCTAGATTTGAATAAGCCTAAATAGTTCTACATAATCTGTACATTTTACCTATTCACAGCTAGTCTCTACTTAAAGCTCTAGTTTTATTAGAGAACATCTTGAATTCGCACATCTGTCATTCAACTCACTAAAATGGGCATAAACAAATTGTGATACACTGACAAAATATAAAGGCATGTGGGAGCAGTTAGAATGGTCTCTCTCTTTTTATTGGCAGTGGCCGTAAATGTTCACCATCAGTGTAATCAGCCCTATCCCTTCCATTTTTTGTGATAGTCTTTCTGTAAAATTATAAAACCAACAAAGTTAGTGAGATTAAACTAGGTAAAAAGGCCTAGCTGACCACAAATCTATGCAAGTTGATATGTCACCGAAAGGGTAATGCCTCAATATCCTTTGTCTTGTATCCCACTTTTGAAAATAACTTCCAAGTGAGGGTTTAGGTATTGCAATACCAATAGGCTTCCAATCTCCTGGCATCTGAAGCCCAACATGGAGGCCACAACTCTCAGTTAAGTATCTATATGAAATGCAGAGCAGGGAGATGTAGAGTGTGATTAGATTAGCCCTTCTGGTCACTACTGAGGTTGAAGTTGGAGCCTGCATCTCACTATTCCGTGTTCAACAGCTCCACTGTAGTCCTGCCAAGGTAGAAGGAAGGAACTGCTCCTGCATCCAGGTGTGTTAAGCCATTACATTGTTTTAAAGTTTCACTCCAGTAGTTTTCTTTTGGCTTCCATTTTGACCTTGATAATTTTGCAGAATTAGGGAAAAAAATTAATTCAACACAACTGCTCTAAAGCTGAGTTTTTCTAATCACACCTTTAAGCATTTTTGTCTTGGGCTCTACGAAACAGAAACTGTTTATACACACATCAAGTAATATTATAGGTGCTTCTACTGAAGTTTAGTGCCTATGGTCTTCAGTTCAAAAAATAGAAGCTGTTTTCTTTAAAATATCACAGCCACAAAGTGTAGCGGTGATGTTTTGCTTGTTCCTACACTTCCATCCACTTTTGTTTTATTCATTTCCTAAAGCATTCCAGTGGGATCACAAGTCCCCTGTATACAATATTCTCTTCGCCATGGCAAAACTCAAACCCACACCTCTAAGGAACAGCTATAATTACTGCAAGGAAGCACTCTCTATTCCTCCTGTTGAGGCTGTCACACTTTGCATAAGAGAAATAATTAACTGGAGCATGAATGTCTAGGAAACTCTTTTGAGAGCCGGTCTTACATTCCCCTTCCTCCTCAGTGCAGGTTCTGTGTTCCTTCCAGTGATTAATGTAAAAAATATCCAGGCAAGAGAGTCTGTTATCCAGAAATCCTTACCCTCTCCCCTTTCCTCTTGTCTGGAATGCTTTAACCAGGGAGTCATGATCCAGCTAGTTTGTTTTCTTGCCCATCCAAAGTATTTATTTTATGTGCCCAATTGAAAAGTTTTGACTACTCTCATTTTGCTTAGTCTAAAATTAATTCGTGAGAATTTTTCTTCCAGGTAGGGAATACAACTTTCAACTTCTCCCAAAAAACCCGAATGCTTGATTCTAGTCAATGCGTGACCTTCAGATAAGAATAATATCTTGCACTTCATCCTGAGGCGCCGAGTTGTTCAAGCAATGGGACTCAAGGACCTTTAAAACAAAGGACCTCCAGTGGGAGGGTTTCAGAATTAGGCGGCAGCTGAAAAGCATTTTGACAATTGGTGTTTAGGATTAACCCCACAAGTAGCACCTAAGTATACTACAAATGATCATTTCCATACTAGAGAGAGCCAGGTAGGATTTGGCGTGCTCCCCTCTTTCTCCAAACCAGCTGGAGGGACTTACTTTCATGCTCTTCCCTTTTCATTGTTGCTTTTACTGTGGTATTGCACTGAAGATTAAACTGGAGACATGAGCTTTGTGTTCTGTTTTGAAAACAGTGAAATCTGTAACCACACTCGTAGTCATTCATTTAGAAGGCAATTCTGAAGTCTGGAGGAAGATGCTCACTAAATTATCTCCTACTCTTGTGTGTTTCACTCCTGAAGCTGACAGCTTTGTTTCTGTAGAAAGCTGACACAGAGGAAAGTTTGAACAGACTCAAAACCAGTTGTTCAGGGCTGGGGCCATGCCCAGTCTTCCCATACAGAATATAATAAACGTACTTAGAACCTTGATCAGGCTGTCTCCTCTTTCATT
>NW_009650091.1:810182-816631 GCF_000708025.1 Charadrius vociferus
ATTCCTGCTCCTTAAGGCATAAGGAACATCAAATAAAACTTTGAATGGATGAGGACTAAAGACAAAATTATTTCTAACCTTCGTTTATTGATGATGCACAAAGACTTGTAAATGTTATTATTAGTAGGTTATTGTTACAACATTTGCCGTAGACTTTGTTCTTTCATTCATGAATGAACTCTGATTTTATATGAGTTGCTTTCAGATTGCTAACAAAAGCTGATGAATACTTACCATGCATAATTATCAAGGTATGGATTATTCCCTGCTAGTCACAGTACGTCCCTTGTTCTACCAATGACGAAAGTATTATTAAATAAGAATGTGATGAATAAGCCAGTCTTGTCTGAAATTTTAGAAGCTTGCAATAAAATCCATGCCTAAGTGAAAATGTTCATGAGAACTTTGCAGCTGACAGAGTATTTGTGAGTTATGAATAACACAGCTCCAAGCTTCAAAGCAATCACACCTCAGTCCAACACTTTAGGCGCTACTGTAGCGCAAACATTATGGCATCAAAAAGGTATTTGCACCGGTGTCAGTCCAAGTAATAAAATTTTAGTGAATCTACTACTTGGGTTGTTTCCTTAGCCAGACACAAAGACAGTCTCTTCCTCATAACAGTTCTTAGGCGTCTATAGGATGCACTTTTTTAATAACTAATATGCACTAGAAAGTAAGTTAAAGCGGAAGTCTTCCTGAGAGAACTCTTCACCTAATCACGGTATAAAACTTAAAGACAAGGCTTGCACTTGCACAGGGGCTCCAGATGAACTTACCAGCCCACATGCCCAGGATTGCACGATATCCTGCCCCCTTCCTCACTGTATCCTGGTTTTGATTGGCTTTTCACCCATGGAAAATCTGGGTATTTAAGCTAGAAGCGCAGTGGGCTTTGGATAGAAGGAGGAACAGAAACCTGGTACAGACTGCAGAATAAACTGCAAGGCAGATGCTTTCCTATTCCCCCCCTGCCCCATCATCAACAGGGCTGACTACCTTATGTGTTCAGAAAAGGAGGAAAAGGCTCCATTTTGCAAATGGAGACTAGAAAAATGAACACTTTCAGCACAGAAAGGTAGAGACAGCAATTAAACCCAACTCTTGCAAATCATTATCTTAATGTTCAAATTCTGCAGGAACATAACAACATGGAAGTTCATCAGCAGACACAACTGCCAGAACAGTATGTAACAGGTATTACTGGCTTTGTTTACTTGAAAGGTCTGTGGTTAGATATTGGGGAATGGAGAAGATTGAATAGTATATTATTTTGCTCAGGAATTTTTTCGTACACACACAAAAAAAATAGTCACCTGAGAAACAGCATGTGCCAAACATCCAGAAGAGCAAACCTCAGAACAGGGTTAAAATAGCGTATCAAACAAGGTCTTAAAAACAGTTAAACCAAAACACTGTTCTGAACGGGAGTAAACTAGCTGTAGAATCTGTGCACCTAATTCTTGATTAAGCAAGATTTTGGATCACTTACCCATGTCTCGAGTTTAATGAAACCGAAGGGTCAAACTTCCTTCCATAAAGTTAGTCATGTGCTGTAATATATTCTTGAACAGGATCTTGAGAGCAAACCTCAGAAAACACAGACAAATATTCCTGTATACAATGGAAATTTTTAAAGCCACCTCTTCACTGAAATCCATATTAAATTTTAAAGATAGAGGGGAGTAGGGAAGCAAATTCATTAAATTGGTTACATTCAAATAAGTGATGTTTTACGTTTTTAGCCTTTTACAATCTACAGTTAGAAAAGTAGAGGTTGCTGAAATCCAGATTGAGTTGCTCGTATTCATATCATCAAGGAATGTAAACCTGGCGTAGTAAGTAAAAATACCTAGTTTAGCTAATACACAGCACATGCTGCATTGTATTTCTTTTAAAGATTTTATTTAGTGTTTCATAAAGCAAGGACCCACAGACAAATAACCAAAGAGTTGACATGCCAAGCTTTTTTCTCTCAAATACATTTTTGGTTTGTTTTTAAAGCAATTATATGAAGTGCTCTAATTGCTACTTACTTTAGGAAAGGTTTAGCTCCGCAAAAACGCAGACTGGACCAAAGATATTTTGAGAGACTTTAGAAAAACATGCAGTGATGCCAAACTGTTGCACCTATGTAGCATTTGGGGTTTCATGGTTTTCACCTCTTGCAGACAAGGGGGAAAAATAGAAGCCTGCAACCTTGGCGGTTGTTTCACTTTAGGTGATGCATTCCATTTCATATAAATTTGTTACAGTAGTTAAGCAAAACAATAGTGCTTCTATTTTCAAGCTATGTTATTTTTTTAACATGTACCAGAGCTGTCATGCAGGCAGCCTGTTTGCCTGCTCTGCGAGAAGGTTTTATATTCCAAAAGGCTCCCACCCCCTACTCCCTAATGGTGAAAATAAATCAATTTCATCTGCTGGTAGTTTCATTTCTTCCCCCCCCCCCACTTCCCTCTCCTTCCTTTGTGGGCCCCTTTCCACAATGCCATATGGCAGCTGAGGGAAGGGTAGAGCAATGATCTGCATTTTCAGCTCCTAACAAAAGATGCAAGAGTGTCAAAGAGGCTCATGAATGCATGAGACATACATGTATAGAGGAGTGCCTCCAGTCCTGTCAGGAAGGACTAAAGAGAAGCCTGATAAACCTGACATCGCTTTAGCACGAAGAAAGGCAGCAGTGCTTCTCTCGGTAGTTCATCTCGCTCCCATCCGTCTCCCCCCGGCACCCCCCTCTCCCCTCCCACCCTTTTGGTTCTGTGCCAAAATCCCATTAGCTCTATTAATGACATGTGGTTCGAAGCAAAAGCGTGTGGCAGAACAAGAAAGGCACAAGATCAACCATCCTATCTATTCGGTTTTGATACATGTATCACAAGATAGAAGTATTTCAGCAGGGGCCGTGTCAGCTTGGCTACGGGAACAGCAATGAGAAAAATTGCGGCAAGAAGCTGTAATCAGTTTCTCAGCTGTCCCAATTCATCTCCCTACAGTCTTAACATATGAATAGATGAAACTTAATTTTAAAACGCTGACAAAGTTTTCAGCGTTCACGTTCGAAATGCAGCTTGGGCTTTGTCTGCCCCTCGCCCTCCCCAAGACTTTCAGCCGTTTAAATACACTCCCGGTCGGCATTGTGTTGCAGGATGAATACACCCTGCACTATTTCAATCACTTACGTAGGACTCTCTTAGTTAAACAAAAAAGGCACAACTGCATTCTTCCGTAAGGGTCCAGAGCTTCGAAGCTTAAAGGCATGGCACTTCAATATGCCGAAGGTGTTTTCTCCTGGTATGTGTTTAAGGGCTGCCTACAATACGGTTTGCTCTATTTCTTAATTATTTAGCATGCTTGTAACTTGATCTGCCTATATGATTTTTCTAAAAGCAGGCATTTTAAAATGAAAAAAAAAGTAACCTGTTTTCAAACTGAAATAAACCCTAACTTTGGCAAGCAAGCAAGGTAGTGTCTATTATATTTATAAGGCAACACCTTATTTTATTACAACAAAGTTGTAGAAAAGTACAGGAGTATTGATTTTCTATATAATAAGCATCCTGTTTTGTTCCTTGTGCCTTGGGATACTTCTGCTTCGTCCACTGAAAGTCAGCAAACAGTTAAATTTCATTCAGAAGTCAGCAAGACTTGCCACAGTCTTAGTGCCGTTTTAAATAATAATAAAAAAATAAGAATGTGTTTTAAAAAGCACCTGAATCAATTCCAGAGGTATAAATTCAATCTTTCAACACCTGCACATGCATTTCTGATTAGCCCCCAAAACTCATAAAATACCTATCAACCTGTAGCCGTCTCTAGGGCAAAAGTGTAAAGTTGAGAGTTTCTATTTCATTTAGGTGCACTTAAAGCCTGGCTGGATTTGCTGGTTATGGCAAACACCCTTTAAAACCATAACTGTCAGTCTGAGCAGAACTGCAGCAAAATGTCAGCTATTCAACACTTCCTTTTTTCTTCAAGAACATCTGTTTACGTAGCTGATGTCCACTCAACAGGGTGTGGATATTTTATCAGCAACACAGCAGCTGGGGCTGCTTGGGGATCCAGAAATCTATCTTTTTTTTTTTAACATTTGTATTGCATAAGTTTCAGTCTTGCACAGTTTCCCTTCAAAAGTTTTTTTAAAGATGAAGTTGTGGTGAACCTAAGCACAATTGCAAACACAAGATAAAGCAAAAAAGAAACACCAAAACCCCCAGAATCCTGGATACCAAGCTGTTTAATATTTTGATTGGAAGTGCCAATAATCCCTGCAATTTTAAAGATCCAAGTGGCTTTGGATTGTAACATCATCAGCGCTCTTGTGGACAACAGCCATACATTACTGATTTCTCCTTGAATTCAGCCAAAATCTAAGTATTTCTCTGAAAATTGGCAACATTTCCTTGTTCCTATATCTGGACTTCATTTGGGTAAAGACTGGTAATTTTCTTGGTATGTCAGGCTACTTGTTCTCAGTTATACCAGTTCAATGATATATTAGGTCCATCATTAGGTACATCACAGGAGAGAGAGGAAGAGATAAGACAAGCAGACCCTTCTGAGCAAAGATGCCAAGACCGCGCAGTTAACTCATACTATTTCTATTCTGATATTATTGGACAGAGTGCACACAAATGAAAACATACAAGCACTCTGGGATATGTGAGTATAGGCACATCTCCAACCGTAAGAAAGCCACGACCCGATTACATGCTTTTTCCCATCAGTGCTTCTTTCTTCCTGATGTGGTAGCCTTTGCTTCTCTGGGTTTTGTCCTGAGGCAGTGCTTGGCACTGTGCAGTCCTTGGGTTGTCCTCAGTCCATAGCCCATCGCAGTTACTCCTCAGCTGTATCAGAAGCTAAGGTCCTTCCATGTTTGCGGATGTAACTTGGTCGATACTATGTCTGGTATGCACAGGCTGTGGCAGCACATCCATTTTGGCACAGGGACCTGAGGCGATACTCTCAGCTTTAAGCATTTACGTCTTTGTGGGCACATCAGTCAGAGTGACTCACGGGCTGCTGACTAGAAATTTCTATACTCATCACAGTGAACTCACCTGTGGTTTGGGATTTAGCCCATACCTTCCTTCATTGCTTACTTTGTTCTATTTAAAGCCAATAAACTAGCACATTTGGGGAAATGTCTATGTCCATTTTTCAAGAGCCCAGAGGATAACTTGTACTTCCCTCTCCTTTTTCCAGACCGCAAAATTGAAGCTCATTATTTGGAAACAGAAAAAAAATTGCCATTTTAGAGATTATATGCAGAAAAAGTACTTTACATATTTTTTCTATAAGCACTAGTTGAAACTGGAAATATTTTGATGGGGAGTTAGACAATCTCTTGACCTACCATAGGCATGCTAATACATCCTGTCACCACAACATTGACATCTCTTTTGGATTAGAGGTGGTGTATTAACACTCAAAACGCCAAGGCTACTAGTATAAAACCAAAGGGCACTTTATTTTTCGAAGGAAGCTACTTATTTCCTGTGCTGATCAAAACAGAAGAAATCACGCCAGTCATTGCAATATAGAATAATGTTTCTTTGGATACCACACATCTTTGTTTCCTTTGATCAGAGACAGACAAAAGACATTAAAGTCAAGAGAAATCAGACTCAACTTTTCCCTGATAATCTGGATCCTGAATAGCAATGAACACAAGTGATCCGTGCAAGTGACACCCAAGCAGCAACTTTTTTTTTTTTAAAAAAAAAAAGAAGAAAAAAAAAAAAAAAAAGGTTTGCAATGGCTCAAAACTTTTTTTTTTTAAAAAAAAAAAAAAAAAAAAAAAAAAAAAAAAGGTTTGCAATGGCTCAAGTCTTCAGGTTTGGTCCCAGAGGGTAAAACACTTTCTGCCAAGCTGTAGTAGGGAAGCATGAAATATCTAACTCCTTCATCAGTGCATGGATTAGCTGAGCTAGAGTGGGGCTTGAGTGTGAAGCGACTAAAAAGAGAGATTCATTGCCTGGTCAAATAGCCACTTGATGGGAGCTATCGGCAAAGGCATAAGATGGGGCAAATCGCAGGGGGGTTAAGGTTTGGATTAGAAGAACTTTCTTTCCATATATTTTCCTTCCTCTTAGTCATAATTTCATCTACCATGCTTGAAATTGCAAGTATGGCACCTCAGGTCTATCTGGCTGTAGCAATTTTTCCCTAGCCCGTAACAGATTCATTTCTGCTAAAATTCTATTACTCCCAGCTATTTCTCTCCAGGATTGTAACAATTCTTCTGAAAACAGATCAGCAGCTTTGGTATAATCATACTCCCTATAACTGGAACAAGGTCCGTTCTAGTAAATCCTGCAACTCGATGTGACAAGAATAGAAAACTTCTTTTCATTTCCTTCCTGCCACCCAGACAGGTAGTAATGAAAGACATTTTGAAGTCTTCTGATTCCCGACACAGTGTTAATTGCCAGTCCTTAGTGAAAGAA
>NW_009650091.1:816691-817514 GCF_000708025.1 Charadrius vociferus
GGTCATTTCTCATGTGTGAGGTTGACAAATAAAGGAAGTAAGTGTGGAATAAACGTAGATTCTAACCGATTAATTAGAAGCGCATTTTCATTATCTTTGATGTTTATGAAACAGACCTTGTATTTAAACAAATTAAAACCAGGGTATGTACTATAAATTATATAGATAGGCTTGAAATGTAATGCATATAGAATTGAAAGAAAAATTTACTTGGGCTCCATAGTTCCATCTCAAAGCCCCTAATGCAGGATAATTCTTTTTGTATTTAGGCAGATTCAGTAGTTCTCAATACACATGTGGTTATGCATAAGATTAAAACTAAAGGCCTCACTCTGTTACTGGAATGTTTTGCAACATTTTTCAAGTTACTTCAATTTGGCTCTGGGCAATTTTTATTTTTTTTTAAATCTTTGGAATGCAAACAAGCATTTGTTGTGAGCATCTGACATTCAAATGTTTAATATTTCAGCTTGCTTAGTTAAATGTGACTGTTCATATACATTACATGGAGCTTTGTTTTCCATTGATTAAAGGAGGAAGAATTAGAATAGGAGGAAGACGTAATGTGGGCTCTGAATCTGTGTTGTCAGGCAGCAGGTCTAGACCAGTACTACATCTTATGAACGCGAAACGTCTCAGTTTTGAGCTCGGGAACTTGCTGCTAGGTAAAAATTCATAGGCACAAACTATTAAGCTGTATTATTTGCAGAATTTAATTTTCTCTGATCACATTCACACAAAGCAACTGCCTATGGACGCGCTGTCCCAGCTATAATGGGCATTTTCAGATTCTTGCCCAGATCAATTTTTTTTCTGTTTATGG
>NW_009650091.1:817568-887165 GCF_000708025.1 Charadrius vociferus
ATATTTTAGCTGATGAGCCTAAAATTCACCATCTCTGAGCGAACGAGTGCCAGCAAAACAGTCTCTGGACATGCCAATATTCAGAAAGTTGATACAAGTGGTGGAAAGAAGAAGCAGCAAGTCAACACCAAATTAATTTTAAGATGTGTATGAATTTTTTTTATACCAAAAGAGATTGTATTCAGTAGGGTTTATTTTCATGTTTATAAACCTGAAAAATTTGCAAAGTCCAATTTATACAGACCAAAGTATGGTAACTTACTGGAAACGCTAGAAATATCTTAGAAGCCTCAACAGTGGCTATTTTGAATAGAAATTGTTAGTTGTTTGAATAACTCACGCACGTGTAAGTGCAGGGCAAAGTGAGTGCTTTTTGTTTAAGGAGGAATGTGGACTGCCTATAGATAAAAGGGGCAGCTGAAGGATTCTGTTAATGGATGTGCAGGTCTCATCCACCAGATCCTGACTACAACCAAGGACTTCTGAAAAGAACAAATGTCATAGGCCAATAGTTCTTGAGGTCATTAAGGATCTTCTGAAATCCTGTAAAAAGAACCTCATGGTATCAAAGTCAGCAATAGCTGGGGCTGCATCTCCGGGAGAAGAAGTAAAGAAATCCATGGCAATGTCTAAACAGAAGGGCAGGCATGGTCTGCTCTCATCCACAGAATCACAGAATGGTTAGGGTTGGAAGGGACCTCTGGAGATCATCTAGTCCAACCCCCAGGGCTTCCCGCTTCCTCTCCCTTTAAACCTAGCCCAGGTATCAGCCTGGGACACACAGCATGCATAGCCAGATTCAGAAGGTATGATGTGATCTCAGCTCCTGCCCTTGAGATATAATGCAGCTCTTGAAGTGCTGCAGCATCTATGGAATGAAGAAGGGCTCAGACAGTCCGTGTTTGGTACCTTCAGTGCAGGTCCTTGGCAGAGTGATGTTCTGTCAACCCAAGAGAAATCTGTTGCTCCAGGCTGACACGGCCAATGAATCTCCAGCTATCCTACCTTGGAATAATAATGCCATAAAAGATTCTCAGAAGGGCATCAGTTACACACTTAACTGTAGTGTTAAAGGAAACCAGAGAAGTTTCAGGGCGTAGAGGAGTAGAAGAAACTAATAAAATTATTTTGGAAGCTACATGCCAAGCCACCAAGCTTGTTTTATATTCACAAAATGTCTATTTTCAGAGAGATTTGCAGCCAATTTTGGCTACTCAGCTCCTGGAGGTAAAATCAGACAATGTTCCTCTGAGCCATTATTGCAAATTAAGATGCTTCCTGCACATCTTACTTAAAAAAATACCATCCCCTACACACACCACCTCCACTGAGAAGTATCTTTAAATGCCATAGAACCCTGAGAATTTTCTTTATAGATGTCCTTTTCTCAAACCAGAGTTACAAAGTGATCCTGTCATACTACCCCAATTATTCACAAGTAGTATGTATTTAGCTAGAAATAAAGCACAGGAAGTTTCTGCAGTGTCAGATCCCTACCTGTTTTCTCAGAAATCACCTCAGAAATACGAAACTAATAAGTTCCAGAAAAGGCAGTAGAGGAAAATGTATTAGAAGTAACACATTTAAAATTTTATCCTGATGAACTGGAAAAACAAAAAAAAAAAACCAAACCGCCTGCTAAGTCTTGATTGCTATTAGATTTGCAGCACAAGTTATACATACATACAGATATGTAGATAAAGATGCACATTCTTAGCAAATTGTCACAGCTATGTTGAAGTCAAGGCAATTAGGAGAGTTTATAGAGTTAAGAAACTACCGTTTAGTATTTAGCTGCTCTGCCAAAGCTATGTTTTGGGACAATACCCGCATTTTGGAGAAAGGTAGGCAATGTTCTTACTTGCACATTTAGTAGAATTTATAGAGAAAAGTGCTGTGCAGTCTTGTTTGCCCAATTTTCCTGAGATATGAGGCTGTCTGCTGCGGCAGTATTAGTGCTGACACAAGTATCACTAATCACCCAGAAATAAACGCATGACATTTTCGAATGTGGTGCACTAATCATCTTCTTAGAAGCCAAGATGCTGCTAGCACAGTGACAGGACTTAATTTTCTTTCTCTTCTTAGAGAACAATAGAATTTTATCTGAATATAACATGGGGAGGCAAGTTCTCTCCTGTTAACTGGGTGGTAGCTAATGGAATGGGTGGCAAGTTTACATAACATATTTGAAAATGGGTGTGATATAAAGCATGATAAAATGTAAAGGATATATCTGGTAAGCCTTTATGATCTTACCAGCCAGTCCTGTGGACTGCTGTCATCTTTTCCAGAAGACATTAGACCTCCTAGGAGTGTAATAAAACATTTCGTTTTAGCATGTCATATACAGAGTTGTCAAGGGTTACAGTTCAGAGAAGGTACAAGGGAAGGACCCTGGTAGCAAAAGGTAGAGGTGGGACCAGCCCTGGTGAAAAAAACAAATTAGACAGAGCAGAGGAAGGAGGCATTGAAATGCGGGCATAATGTTACCCCATCACTGGCAATTATTTAGATTTCATTTGTTATGTCCATATTTAACCAGCTAGGGAGACCCTCACCATATGAGCTTCAGGAAATACTTCCTTCCAAAAAATTGGTGGTAACTCAAAGCTAGTGCAGACAAGTACAAATCAGAACTCCAAATACCACCATTTCTGAGCTTTGGTGGTTTGGAAAAAGTACCACATTCTAATTGTTACTTTTCGTTATTCCCAAATGAGACTGTAGTGAAAATTAAATAGGAAGACACCATTCAGGTGATGCAAATTCAAATTTTGGGCTACTTTGTCCCTAGATCTTACCAGCCGTCTTGGTTTGAAATAAAATGGCTTTTGGCAGAAGACCAAAAAGAGGGAGATGATGCTGTGAGGTGTTTAAACACATGAACAGGAAGAACAGTCTCATTATTGTAGCATTATCTTTTGACTTGGAAGAGAATCAAATTACCTGTTTTGTCACAGTTTGCCTTTGCAATTTTGGGGGCCATCTTCTCTAGCTAAGATCACAGGAGGACAAAGCTGCTTATTATGTGGTGGGTTTTGTTCTTTGTTTTGGGGGGTGGGTGCATTTAGAGACACTGTGACTATAGATTTTGCTATGCAATTAGGTGTCTATATGCAAAAAGAAGGGTATCAACATACATAGAAGCAATTATCTCCTTAAATATATGTTTAGCGTTGGTTGAGGTGCTCTAGCCTATTTTAGACCTCAGTATAGTGGAAAACATGATAGAGAATCAGGAGACCCATTATCTCCCGGAACAACATCTGGCAGCCAGGTGGAATACCCTGAGACATCTAAAACGTTACTAGAAAGGTCTGTCTACAAACCTACACATTTATGACCGCAGTGTCAGGAGGCGCTGCTCCTTCTGCATTGTTTTTTTCAGTGGTAAAGCCTGTTCTGTCAAAAAACCTTTGTGTGGCTGGCTGGTCCTATCAGCTGCTGCAAGGCATCCCACCTGGTCTCCGACAACCCAGAGGTCTACATATCTTTCAAAGGCCTTGTGTCATATCTACCAGTACTTTACAGTCATTGTGAATACCTTTGGGCACCCCACATGGCACAAACCATGTACATTTAGGCCATCGTAATATGATTAAGCCCCTTTAAATGAACAAGGGAACCACGCTTATCCTAAAGCAAACGCCTACGCATGGACAGCTGAGTCGTGCCCTCTACTCTGCAGCTGTACTGACAATATCACCACCGACATAGTAGGAGCTTGGGCAGTCATACATGGATGCCAAAATTTAGGTGTTTCTATTGTGAATTGAATCCCACCTCCATTATTCTAAAATTTGGGTTTATTTTATTTGTTTGACTTCATTTAAAAGCTCAGGTTTTAGTAGGCCAAAGTCAAAAATCAATCTTTAATTTACTAAGCCAATTACTGTTGTTTGTTTGTGCTTTGTTTGTTTTTTAAACACAAAATCTAAACCAACTTTTACTCTTTGAAGTCATTGGGGAACCAAAATTCTACCATTAGCCCAGCTAAAGATTGGCCCCACACCTGAGGAAACTGACGATGGCTCAGAAATGATTTCTCTAAATCTTGTGCTGCACAATGCAGTGTTAATTTGTCATAAAATTTGTCCTTGTGTTTTCACATACATTGCAATATTAGGCTTCCCCAAGGGTGTTTTGTTTGCTTTTAATTACATGAGCATCTTTAGCTAGCAACTTACAAACGGTTACTTTGAAGTACTAAAACCCACTAATATAACAGGAAAGAAATAATCCACTCTTCAGCATATGCCTTTTTTTGATCCAGTTTTATGTGGTAAATCCCTGTGTGCACCTACATACAATCCAGAACTTTAAAAATCAACATTTCTCTCCTACACTGAAAATTTTCCTGTAACTACAAAAATTTTGTAATTATGGGAAATTACAAATTGTTACAAGCCTTTAAAGTTTACGTAACTTTTTTCTAATAACATCCTTGCAGGCTAATTTGAATCCTTCCCAAGGAAATTGGCTGTGTAGGATTCAATTATAGCAATAACAATTGAATTTAAACTGTTTATCTGAGCAATCATGATTAGATCCCCTTGTATTCATGACTATATCATATGCAATTTCATCAGTTTTTTCATACAGTCAGCTTTCTTTAATATTTATTTAAGCAAGAGCTAGTAAAACTGAAAAGAGGGCATTTTACTTGAGACAACTTTTATGCTTATGGTAAATCCACAGGAGAGAAATGTTTCTGTGTCTTAGTCAAATAAATATTTAGATTCTTTGAACGCATTTTGGATTAGACTGTGGTCAATATAACCCTCTTTGAAGTCGGTGGCAAGCGGCCCAATTAGAATTGCATAAAAACTAACTTTTCCACCGCAATAAACCCCACATGTTCAAAATAATTTTCTGTTCCATTCTAAAAGCAAACAGTAGTTTTAAAAATGTGTTTTCCTTGAAAGAAAATGTTTGTTCCCAAACAAATATTTCCAGTTGCTCAGCATGTTGTTCTAGTTCATTATTTTTAATTTCTCTAGAAATATTTCTCTGATGTGACACTTCTAAATGGGCTTTTCTTCTTCCCCAAAAGGAATATGGAACCTTACCAGCAGGATTCATTGGGTTGCAATTTATGTCTTTCCTAAGGCCAGTTATTCTGACACAATTTTTTACTTCGTTTTTATAAGTCTTGAAGTTCTGTAAATGTTTACACAGAAAGAGAGGGTCAACAGAGCATCAGTTCCAATATTAGTTTCAGTGCTCTGATAAATCTCATTTATATGTATACGGCTATAAGTCAGACATTTTCTGTATTAATCTTTGGTAATAACATTATTACGATGGAAACTCTGGAAAGGAAATAATTTGCATTCTTATCCAGTGAGTTGAACCAAGAAAGCCATCTAAAAAGCAGATCTCTTTAGCTGCCTATGTCACGAAAAGCAAAGTCACGAACTCTGGCGTATCGACGCGTTACGCACTTTCTGATCGACATTACATTCACCCAATAATTGCTGCAATATTTATGGGCAACACCTGAAAATAATTTCTTTAATCTGAGCTAAAGTTCTCCTTGAAGGAAATGTCCACTGCCAACCCTTAGCATCCAAATACCACTTGTAGTTATTTCTGTAGCTCAAGAGATTGCATTACAACCCATAATTCCTTTTTAACCCTGCCAAACTCCTGCTGCCATGGAAACTCGAGGTGTCTTTGACAGACAAGCAGTGAGATTTTCTCTTAGCATTTTCTGTTATATCTTTTAACAAGCCTTGCCCACTGCAAGGACTCAGAAGTTACTTGAAAATACAGGTTTAAATCATTGAAAAAGCTCAGATATGACATGAGTTAGGACCAAATACTGTGATAAGCAACGTAACTTGCAGGTAATAAATTTATAGTTATTTCCAGGTAAGTGATCAATATTTGTTTTCTGCTGGGCAATACGGGGAGATGAAAGGAATTTGATATTAACTGCATCTGTTTTGTTAAGGTTGAAAATAAAGAAAAAAACTCGCCCCAAGTCTATTATGAGAATACTTGCTCATTTTTACTGCTGGCTAGGTGTTGTTTATTCTTATTATGGTGGCATATTTAGAGAGACTGCATTTAAATATTTTCTTTTTCTTCAGAGAAACAGATACTTTGTTGCTGATGAAATGATTTTCTTCCTTGTTGCAACCTGTTCTCAGTTATTTTGGGATAGTAATGTGCTCTATTAGTCAGTTTGCTGTTGAATTTTCTGTGCTTCCAGCTCATATTTTGCATCCGATCTGACTTTCACACTGCACAGCATCTTGCCTCATACCTCTCACAGGGAGGCTAAATTCAAGCTTGTTTCAACTCCAATGATTTTTGTGAATTTCAACACAAGAGCTATGCGTCGTGAAACCATTAAAGTGTCATATTATCCAACTGTTCCAATCTTTCATCAGCAGAAACCATTGATTCAGGAGAACTTTGGTCATCCTACAGGCCAAGTCCCTAGTTAGGAAACGGGATCAAACCCGTTTAGCCCAGTAAGTGTCCCATTCAGCCACAGCACAGCTCCAGCTTTCCCAGCTTTATGATACTGGAGGAACATGGACCCACCCACAGTTCCATGCTTACTTCTACAGAAGACGCTGCGTACGTACAGATATACACCCCCCACACCCCTCCCCGCTTTCAATTCCCTTAAGGCCTTTTGTAATTTGCAGTTTTTACATCAGAGACCCACTGGGACCTCCGTAGACAAAGTACAACTCTTTCATTACGATACAGGGCAGAAGGAATGTGAATTGGCTGCTTCCTTTCATACTACTCTGACATTTAAAAAAAAAAAAAATCTCATTGCAAAATAATTTTTCACCCTCCCTCTCCCCTCGAGTTGCATCATTCAATTCCTACTCATCCTTACAAGTCAGCTGGAAGTCATGATCTTGTGCAATAAATTAACAGGTTTTGGTTGCTTGGTAACTATACCTTCTCGGTGATTTATTAGGAGCCAAGTGTTGACAGGAAAGAGGTGAATATTCCAATATGCAAGACATTTGGGACCATTTCTTCCCAGGTTTATGTTGTGTGCTCTTAGTATGTGCAACCTTTCTCATTTGTGCAAATGTTAATGCTTCCTTATCCCAGCGTGACAGCTGGGCAATCTTTCTCCGCTGCTTGCATGAGTAAGCTCCTATTTATGCTCATACAGGTAGATTTTTCTACAGCTCGTCTAGAGGCCTCTGAAAATACATCACTTGAAGAAAATGAATGTGTAAGGCTAAGTAGAATGGGGGTATGTCTTTCACATGTTAATTTTTTATTCTAATTTCTGAGAGTTGGGGGGAAAAAATGGTCAAATTTCTATGTTCCTAGCTGCATTGAATGATAACTCATGTTAGCAAAGAAAAGAACTGTTATCAAGTGATAGATTTCCAATGTTTAGGCCTTTTAAAGTAAAAAAATCTTTATGCTGTGTGTTGCCAATGTATTTTGCTTTCTCATCTACATAAATTACAATAGCAGCCAATGCTACAATACAGCAGGACTGTATGAACACAGCTCCAAAGATAAGATTAAACAGAAGCAAGTGGCTAAACACAACACTAGCATTCCTGTCAAATTATTAAATAACTAATTCATTAAACCACAGAGCCAAATTAGAAAAGCTGGCCATTTGTGCATGTAGACACACTGTAGTTAGGATAATTGGGACCAGCTGTTGTACTGTTTTGCTTCTGGAAGGGATCCAACACTATTTGAAGGCAACGCCACAACATGGAGGCAGGCTGCAGAGTGATGAGAGTGTTTCTGCTTCCACCCTTCGAGCCCTTTTTTTGCCTCGACCAGTTTATCTGACAGCTACGATGACTCAAGCTCCGTCCAGCTCATCTAGCAATCATAAACCAGCTGGAATGATTGAACTCAGAATTACTTGGTGAAAAACACATAATTGAAACCTCTCCCAGTAATCCATTATGGAGAGAGTTTTACCATTCCAAAACATATACGCACTTTCTTATGCTATTACATCAGGACTAAAAAACCAAAACAAACCGCTTACTTAGATTAAAGAGGCAAAATAAGATGAAAATTAAGTTTTTTAATTAGTTATGATCAAATTTCTAGCCCCAAATGTTTTCCACGGGGAAGAACAAACTATTGCAAAATCTTGTTTTTAAACTTGGCAATTTAGATATTATTGCATAGCACAGTATGAGAGCTTACATAAATGCAAGCCATAAAGGGTACTGCAGGAATGTCTGAAAAAGACTGCATATTAAGTAATCTTTTGCTTCATGACACATATTTGGGTCAAAACAAAAGAGGATTTAAGGAAAATACTACAAATCCTACAGTAATAAGTATACATTTGTGAATTAAATTCTTGTTCCCCCCCCCAAAAAAATCTAAATAGCAACAGTGAAAGTATTATCTTGGTTATATGGTCAATGTCAGTTATAAAATGTACACTTTCCTATCCTTTATAACAACATTCTTGTCCGAGGGGAAAAAAAATTATAATCTAATTTGATAGAATTACAGCAGATCTATGGCATTTTAACTGAAATTCAAAGGTGCAAGGTAGTTCAAGTGTCTCTGTCCTACAATTTTTTAATATGTTGCAGACAGAGCAGACAGTCAGCACCTGGCTCTTTCACCTGCCTCAAGCAACTGATTACGATGCTGAAGTTGTTGACATTTTTATACTTTTTAAAGGACTGGAATTAAACGAAAGCTTCCAGAAGGGAAACATGTTTTTGGAGGGGTGGGGGAATAAATAAATACAACAAAACCCCCAAATAAATACACCAAGCCTTAAAACAAAGATAATTCTCAAATTTTAAAAAAACAAACCAAACCACAAAAAAAAACCCCACACCAAAAACCCAAAAAGGTACTCGTGCATTTCAATTTTCTCCCTTGTTTGAAAAGCTCTTATTTTTCAGTTTAACCTGAAACTTTTTTATTACCTCCCTGTCTGTTCTTTTGATTGCTTTTCATCACTGACAAACATTTGGAGAAGGTAATCAGAGGAGATGGACATACCAGCTCTAGACTATAACACACACTGGTATGTTCTGCAAAGACTATCGCTCTATCCCTCAAACGAGAATCATGGCACATTAACACAAAGCTGTACACCACCTCAGCTGTTTACTCCTGTTTCCAGTCTGGAATTGTTAATTCAGGCTGTACACAGCTTTGAGAAATCAGGCTAATATCTTCTTGGCACAGTGCTGTGTCCCATGGAAGCATCAGCTCAGGTTAGTGCTAGCTTGGGGATCGCTGCTGAAAAGTTAGCCTATGAGTGTGCACATGCACGTATATAGGGAAAACTTATTGCCACAGAAAATAGCATTCTTCTGTATAAATATTTCACAGCTTATCTAGGGAGGCATCAAATAACGTTCACTGCAAATTAAGTCTCTGTTATTCCTTTGGTCTTCTAAATTAAATTTCTGAGGACAGCTAAAAAGCTTTTTCCTTGATTAAGGACTCCAAATCCACCCATAACTTGTAACTCAAGGCATTCTCCTCTGAATAGATTAAAAACCACACAACAAAGAGGCAGCATTAATACCACTGCGTCTGTAGGGTACAGTCTATTGTCAGGGTGGTGTTGAGCCATGTGTGAGGGTCGTCTGAATTAAAAGCCTTAGGCATAAACACACTTTAAAGAAAATGAATGTAAATGATTCAAATTATATTTTCATTCATGTGACTAAAACACCAGTCGCTGCCAAAGATGTTTTCCTCACCAAAAGAATTCTCAGGATTATAATCTGAAGTACATACTGAAGCACAAAATACTTCACTGTGAGCGTGTAACTCAGCAACTCAGAGCAGACGTCTCACTAACATTACAATTAATCTTCCGATTTCCTCAGCTCCTTTTATCTTAGAAGAAAAATAGGAAAATGCATGACTGAATACCTATAATTCAAATATTTCCTTCAAAACAAGACAGCCTTTCTTGTAAATGTGAATAAAATTTAAGAGGCACCAGACTTGAAAGACAATGTTAAAAAGTCTCAAGCCATATAAATTACAAGACAAGCACCAGCTAAGTAGATATATTTAGCCCATTTTAACAAGCAGAATTACACGTGAGAGATCACAGGAATGCTATGCCAATATCATCTACCTATTTTTGAAGGGGAGCACTGCAACGCTCCAAGACCAAGTCAAGAAGCAAATTGCAACTCAGCAATCACCAAATGAGGCCCTTACACCTTCTCTCCAGGAACAATAAAAGTACCAGTCCCCTATTAAGCTCCAAATATACTGCTTCTGGGATGACTCAGCTGCAGCAGTCATCCTGCTTCTCCAAAACCCAGCTGTGTGTTCCCCACCCTCTCCTGCCCATCTTTCAGAGGAAAGTCATCCCTCTCTTGGTGCCCTGTTGTCAGGCACAGCCCAGGACATCAGCACAGCTTTTGTTTTCTGCCACTGCTGCAAACACAGCAAAAAGGGGTCACCTTTCCCCCCACTGGGTGCTTAAAGTGAGCTTTCTGAACACCATATTTCTTCTTGTGACGTGAAATACTTCACATCCTAGGCATCTGACTTTGAAAGGTTGTCATATAAACTCTGGGAAACCTGAGTAACAATTAAAAAAGTGGTTAACCCCCTGTATTTAGTTATGTACTATTGTAATTTTATGCCCCATTTTCCATTAATTTTTAAATCATGATGATTTACATTTTCTCCTAGGGAGAGAACTTATGTTTTACTTCTTTCCATTTTAAGTTAGATAGCTATTGTCTGAAAAGCGACACACTCAGGACAGATATTGTGTTTATTCAGGCCTGGGTGCTTGGTGGGTTTTCCACAAATCAAGCACACCTTACACCACTTTCCTCTTTATACTTATACACAAAAGTTGCAATGTGTTCCACTCCCAGTTACAATGATTGGTTAGTAATTTACATGTAGTTATAATATTTGCTGTGCCATTCTCTTCAATCCCTGCACAGGGGAAGGATCTTCACCCGGGCAAGGGTCTTCTTGACCTCTGGGTGTGTTTTTTAGTATTATATTGAAGGCAGTTCACTTCAGGATACCTTAAAAGTAAGTTTTGTTGACAAGTTGGCCAGCTGGATATTTATCTTGCCAGGTTGTCAAATAACTCATCCTATACACAATCAGTCCTAGATGTTAAGGTCCAGAGAATTGGGACTTCAAACAACACAGCGTTCTGTTCATTATCGGTTAATTAAGGCTAACAATAAGCTAACTTCGTAGGTCAGGATGCCCTACATCACTATCAAGAACTGGTTGTTATACAGGGATGAAGAGCTTAAAGTGTAGAGCCTCAACTGCAGAGCCCATGTTAGGCCATTTTGGAAACAAACCTGATGGGGGGAGGAAATCAGTTCTTTATTTTGTCAATTTCTGTAAGCAAAGAAAAATATTGTTTTGCATTGAGCTGAAAATAAAGGTTCCAGTGAATTAGAGGTGGGGGGGAGCCATGTGCAATGAAACTATGGTTCTTTTTCCTATTGTGAAGTTTGTGAGAAAAGGAAAAAAGGGAGGTTAAAAAGGTGATTGTGCAGGTTTGGGAGGTTAAAGAAAAGACTGTACAATTTTTCTACTGTGCGTTGTTCAGAAGCATCATGTTTTTACTTTCCTTCTGAACACATAAGTCAAAAAATTATGTTCTAGTGAGACCTTTCTCATGTGGGGAAAAACACTCTGAACTTTTGAGGAATCTCCAGCCCAGGCTCTTGCTGCTGTAAGACAAAATTATGAATCCTTCCTCTGTAGGGGCAGAGTATTAACTGCAAGCTTTTCCTTGAAACTCTTCAGTGTGCTGCATTTTTAACAGCTGGCTTTTTAAAATAAAACTATAGAGGTGGGGGAGGGAGGGGTCAGTTTCCAGAAATAGTGTTCTACAGAGTTTAGATGAATTATGGACAGACATGTACATCAAGCCTGAAGATGGCTTTGTCCTGTCAGATTCATTTGTCTTCTGGAAAGCAGAAGACTACAAGGAGATCCTACACCCTTTTCTTCCATACCATTGACAGTTGAATGCATGACACACCTGCAAAACTCTCAAATGTACATACACGGATTACAAATCAGGAGAATCTCTTACATGTGAACTAAAATCCTGATGTCTCAAATGAGAGCATTTGCTTGAAATTTGTCTCTGTTCTTCTGAGTAGAGAACTCCGTGAGAAAGTACCTGTCTTCACATTCAGGTTGTGATTAAATAATATCTCAACCTGTGATTGATTTTAGACCTCATCACTACTTATTTATCAGAAACTGAAGACAACTGATTTGGCTAAACAGAAGAGATCCAATCTGCTTATATTTAATACAATAAAAGGAAATAGTGTTCTAGTATGCATACTATCTTCTTGTGCTGAAAGCTGTCCATGGAAAGACATTGCTTTAAAAAATATTTGAATTTGAAATCTGATTTACATAGGTGGGAATCTAATCAAGGCCAAAATGACTTGCATTTAAGTTTGAGCTGATGCTGATGCAGGTAGGAATCTTAGTAGATTTCAGAGCCAGTTAAAGTGTTTGCCATGTGGTAGAAAAAGAACTTATACTTAATGATCATCTTTTGTAATGATCATTCTTATTCTTTATTTCATATGAGAACCTATTTTAAACTTATGTTACTCATTTTAAAGCATGGATTTATTCTATATTGCTAATTAAAAATCACAAGGTCCTCATAGCTAAATGCGTTCAAGATTAAGGATGCAATCACTGACCACTGGCTCAAGATGCCAGGTTACAAATGCCCACCTGATACTAAGTTCCCAGGCACATAAAACATGCTCCAAAACACGTAGTGTTAGTATTCAGCAAAGCAGGCAGGTGTTGACAGAGAAAGCAGGCAGAAATCTGATAACCTCCAGAACTGGCATTGGTCATTTGAAAGCTTGAGCGAAGGCCGTGACCAACAGGGTACCTGGAGAGGCGAGTAAGGGGTGATGGCACCTTCTGATGCTCGAAGGGAAGAAGTTCCCTGCAAGGTCCCCTGTGTCAGGCTGAGACAAGAAGTTCCTTTCACCCTGGAAATGAGGCAGTCAGTTTGGGCATGTGTTGTAGAGAAGTGCAGCCAGTGGTATTTTTCTACCTCAGTTAAAAAAAAAGCAGAGCCAAAACAACTGTTTTCCCCTGTTTCTGGAATAACATTACTAAATGATCTCTCTTTACAAGAATCTGAGTGTTTTTCAAGATTTAGGAGCTGCCAATTTAAGATTTCCACATACAGATCTCAAAACAGCATATAAGCTTGTAATTCCCTCTGCCCCCTTCCCTTTTTTTTTTTAAAAAACAACTCATGCATTGGTTCTATCATCTGGGAACATGTCTCTGTCTAATGTCTATTCAAGTATATGTCCAGCAAAGCAACCAGTTATTTTCCTTGGTTTTGTGAACATCAATCCTTTTTCCATTCAGTGATTCTTTTGTCAGGATAAGCACAGAATTTGAGAAGGATTTGTCCCTCTACCTTGAGTCACAAGAGCAAAAATGATAGAAAGAAGGCGTAAAGGAAATAGGTATAAATGTCTACAGAGACTCATCATGTTATACAGCAGGTCATCTGGCAGCCTGGGTATGCAGTTCAGACCCGACACCCAGATGAGAGCTCTATACAACAAACAGGCTTGGCTTCCCAGATATCTAACATAGATTCACATTCTATCCCAGTGACCATCCCATGCAGAGCTTAACACACTGCGGAGTTTCTGCAGCAGCCTTTTGCAATCTCAGATGCAAGAGAGAAATTGTGGTAAGGAGGTGTTGAATCCGGTATCTCCATAGAGGCAAGCCTGCCACTCTTCCTGGGTCCAGCCAGCAGCAAGGCTGAGCGCTCATTCCCAGTAAGGACAAAGACACATTTATAACATGTGCGTATCCAAACAGCCAGCCACACATATCAAATGCTCGGCACTCCTAAGCACAAACAGTACCAGTGGCCTCAGCCTGTTCCCCTCTCTGGCAGCTCAGGGTGAAGGTCCCTCAGTGGGAGATACACCCATGTATTTGCATCCCTGCAGTAGCTGGGCTTAGACAACTTGGTCCATCCAGTAGCTGCTCCTGGATCCCCAGTTTCTAGCAGCTGGACGCGCAAGCCCCGAGGCCCACAGCACAACCCAAGCCACAGGCACACACCAACACACAGATCCACACTGCGGATCCCTCCAGTAACTGACCTTATACTCAGCCTGCTCACTCACCAGCCCTTGTATCCTCATCTCCAGTCCCTCACACCCAGAGGGAGTGCACAAGGAGGTGTCAAGCAGTTCCCAGACTCCACTGTGTCTCTAGTAGCCAGCTCCAGCAGATGCCTCACTCCCAGACACATACCCTGGGCTCCCAACCCACTTGTTTCCCTTGCCAACTAGCCCAGCGTGATATTCATTAGCAATGACATTGGCATACCTCACCTGCTCCAGCTGCTGACACCAGACACCTGTGCCTCATGATCTCACCCCAATGTTTTTGGGATTCCCTTGGATCCCATGATGAGTCCTATGCCCCTTTCAGGCAGGGCCTTTAGCCCAAAAGGTGTTCTGGAGGGACTTTCCTTTGACAGGGACAACCTCCAGAGGAGGCACATCAGGGTACTCATCCACCTGTCAAAGTTGTGGGGGTTTCGCCCACCCACCTCCTTTGCTCCTCTGCACTCCTTTGCCTGCATAACCTAAAAAAAAAAGAAAAAGAAAAAAAACAACAACCCGCCTTTTGTCACATAACCTAACAGTAATTGTTGTGAAGAAGGGAAGGGTTTGTGAGAGAAATCCAATTACCAGGATATGATTAGGGTTTTCAGATAGGTTCATTAGTGGACTGAGCAACCATAAAGTTACTCCACATGGAAGTCAAGTAACCTATCAGCTAAGCTATCCAAGCCACAGATTCAGTTCAAGCTGAATCTGAGCATACCAAAATAAAGCAAATTGCTGTGACACTGCACACTCTCTGAACCATGAAAGTAATCTCATTGCAAAATATTTGTAATCATTTTTGGACACTGTTAAATTTTGTAGAAAGCAAATTAGTTACAGTTGTAGAAAAAAAATTTGAAATGTCAACAATGCAAGCTTTTTGTTGATTGCAAAAGACATTTTCCATCTGGTCCCAAGCATGAAAATATCCTGAAGTGACCTGCATACACCAGAGCTCAGCTGAACTGAATGATAATGTAATCCCACACAAGTCTCCAAACAGGGAAAAGCCTTTTCATTTAGGGTTGGATCCTTCTTCCGCTGAAGTTGACAACAGGACTTCCATTAACTCGTTTGGCAGCACAGGTCTCAAAGTGATCCAGTGTAATCAGTTTTGGTATGCAGACACAGATGCACACACAGAAACTATAGGCTACATACATTTGGGGCATATAATTGGCGTAGATAAAGAAATCTAGAATGACATGTCATCCCATTGATACTGAGCTTCACAGTCAGAATACAGATAAGAAAACAGTGTACTGAAACAGTTTACATGAACTACATTTAATAAAAAGGATGTTTCTCAATGCAGGGGGAAGGAGGAAGAGAATTAGAGAGCAATTGCAAACTTAGCAATACACATTCTTCCCCTCATTATAGCTTAAATTATGTGAAATCACAATATATTGCCTCCTACAACATACACACGGTAAAGGCCAATTACAATAAGCCTTTACAAAAATGCTCATAAACACACTTGCGGCTCTCCAAGTGGATCTTGTAATATACACCAAAAATGGATAGGAAAGTCTTGCTACCAGCCATTACACAAGTGGACTCTAGTAGGGGCTAAATTAGCTATAATAATAAAACAGATAATATATTTAGATATTAAAATAAGAAAATCAATATAAATTACTATAAATAGCAAAGCTATCAATCTCACTAATAAAGGTGTAGTGAACTACGGTCTTTGTTTATTTGTCTTAGATAATGCTTTGAGTAAGGTTTTACATTTTTCGGCTCCAGCTTGCTCATTTCCTTGCCCACATCTAATTTCTCCAATTTGCTAAGTTATTTTCTAAGAAGCGCTTTGTAGATCTGCATAGAGGACACAGCAGATGGTTTAGGAGAACACATTGGTTCTGAACAGGAAGAGATGCTAGATTTCTTCCCACCATCAGCAATGCATGATTATTTTCAACGTATAATAAAGCATACAGATGTGCTTTTGCTCCTCATTTAAATGCAGTATTTTCTTCCAAATTATTTTCTGCTAAACTTGAAGTACTGGGCTCCCTCCTTTTATTTTTTTTTTTTAATCCACATTTATATTAGAAATCGTGTGTTCAGAGACTGAAGTACCCGTCGTTTCATAGACTAACTCCACACAGCCGAAGGCTGAATCACACCAAAGAAGACATTAACTCATCTGCATTACTTGTTTACATATACTTAACTAAAGAAATGGGAGCCAAGCAAACCTTCTGACTGCTCAGATGAGGAAGGTTGTTTACCATCCAGGAAAAAGGGAAAGTGAAGTGACTATCAAAATATTTATCTCAGCTATTACATGATTATTTTAATGAATTGCTAATTGCCAAGTAATAAACCATCCCTAGCCTGCGGAAGAATGCGAGACATGTGCAGTGTCTTAGGGGAAAAGGGAACACAGCACCCCCTGGTTAAGTCAGCCAAGCCATGTACTCCTTATTGTTTTGGAAGGATCAGGAGAAGAAATTCAGCAGTGCTTTTTGCGGTACTGCTCTTTGGAATCCGACATATTTCCATGTACGTGGGCTGACACACAGAAAGGCGAAATAAACTCCCTGCTACTCCTCCTGCGTTTGCTTTTGAGAAGAATCCAAATGTTTGACATTGCCAACACACATGTCAGCTCCCAGCGCTGAGGTCTGGGTAATTCTCCCATGGCTGTATGGAGGGAGAATTTTTTTTCCCCCCTTCAGAGTCGGTCACAGTTAAGTTCTAAATTCATAACTGGAACATAATTCGCACAGCAATTTACATGCACCGAGAGATTATGTGGCCTCACTCTGGAATGCTGCACCACAAAGGAAGTTTCTATAGTTATTTAAAGCAAGCAAGCCTTTCCCCAGCTATTAAAGAAATTTAATCTTCTTATCCCTATATGGAAGCAGTCTTTGTTTATATATAAAAAAAAAAAAAATCCCTTTGCAATGTCCTATCCCCCCACCATTAAATTTTCTGTTTTTTTTCACTTTGGCAAAGAAATTGTGAAGGAATGCGAAAAACTTTTATTAGGTGTTTATTATCAATTACCATATAATGAAAAACAGTGAAGTTAATGGAAAAAAGTTATCCCTGGATTTTGTTTTAGATTTTCCTTTTCCCATGGGAAACCTTGTAAGAGGAGGACAAAGAGGAAGCAATCTGCGAGGTTTCTCAGATGGTTCCAGTGAGGCTGATACAGGGAGTTATTTTCTATTCCCCTCCTCTCTGAACAACTGGGAAATCTGACCCCTGTATCTTGTAAGCTGTGCCAACACCACAGAGAATCAGATGTATTCTTCAGGAGAAGAATTATTTCAAGCTTACAGGGCTTCCTCCCCTAGATGCTCATGAAGACCAAAGCACAGGCAAGGCTATTACATTAGTCTGGCTACCAGTGTCACAGGCGGCAAACAGGAGAGGCTGCTGGTTCCTGCTAAATGCCTTCTTTGGTAAATGGGCAAGAAAGGCGATAACAGGGAAAGAACCACACAGATCAAAGGCTCCATCCCCCAAAAAACCTTCCCTGTGAGGCCTTTTATGTTGGTTTCTCAATGAATGAGAGGTAGATTGCAAGTTACTAAATCTGAATACCTCTTGGATGTTTTGCTTGAAGTGTGTTTGCTAAATACTGTGTTTGTGTACAAACAGTGTCCTAACCTGTGTTGCCATTACTATAAAGACAGCTACAGGAAAAAAAAATGGGCATCTCTCCCACGAGAGCAAATCACATCCTTCTTTGTTCATGCATCTCGTTTTGGAGATTCTTGTGATATAGCAGCACAATTTCAAGGAGAAAAACTGCATAGAAAAAAAATCTGCACAGATGAAAGGATATCTGATTTATAATAAAATTCTAACATCGCAGATCAAAGGATGCCACGATAACTATTAGTCCAAAGTGCTCGCAAATGGCCATATGGCTACAGGTGTATTATCAAGTTATGTACAATACAAAGCTGATACAAAAATATCATCTCTTTCATTGGAAATTTTCACATTCAGCCTTTTGGGTTTTTAATACTAAACAGTTATAGTCCAATAATCCTGTGTAAGAAATGAATGTGTTTTGGAGTTTTATGGAGGGTAAAATAAGAAGTAGAGAAACCAAGATCAAGCTCAGCTGACACTGACACCTTTATACACACAGAAGGTGAAATCTGATACTAATTGTTAGGCACACCAAGGGGGAAAGAGCAATGTTGAATTATTATTACATTGTGGAAACGTTTTATTTCACATGCCGAAGTTTGAGTACAGCTGAGTTCCCTGATGTGAAAATGTCTAGAAGGCATGGTTTACTTCCCAAGAGTTTTACTATCAGCAATAAAAAATTTTGGCGTGATATCCAAATGGTATTTTATTTTCAGAAGTGGTAAGAGCTCCATATGTATTCCTTATCATATCTATATCCAGCATTATTATCTTAGGGGTGAAGGGTCACAAGCCATCATTAGAAATAAAATGTCACCCTGAACTTCAAAGTCTACAAGTCATTAAGAAGTCATCTTTCATCATGGGTTTCCTCAGCTGTAATAACATAAGCTATGTATTTATTTTTTTAACCCTTTACTTCAGTCTCTGCAGTTCAGAAAACTTACTTCTCTGCTGTGCTTCATGGCCTGGTGAACCATTAATCAAGTCAACCAAGATTAGCAGAAATAAGCCAACTCTATTCTAGACTTTTTGGGAACTCAGCTGATCTCAGTTTGATAAAAAACCAAAAAAAGACTAATCTCATTTATCCAAGCTTTCCTTCTCTCATCTCACTTGGGAAGGGTATCCCTTTGCCTATTTCCATCAGCCATGACAAGCTACTTTTTCCTTGGGCATTTGGATTGGAAGAAAGATTGTTTTGGTACCATCTAATCACAACTGAATGATTAGGAGAAAGAAAAGAAAAACAGATAAGGAGGGGAAAAGAAAGGCAATTAAGTGATTGTAGGTGGGCGAGAAACTACGAGTTTCAGTAACTTGAAAGACAATAGTATTAGACTTGTGAGGAAGTGGGGGGAATCACAGCCCTGGTGGGTGGTGCGGGGAAGCTGGGAATACTGGGAACCAGAACCATAGTGGGAGGCCAATGCGTGGGTTGGCGTGATCAAAGGCGCTTGGTTCCCACTGCAAGCGCCCCGACAGGAAGCAGCTGGGGCTGGGAACGCTGCTGGAGGAGGGCTGCACGCAATAAGGAGAGTGCTTTGGTGACCAAAGGACTTGTCTCATGGTCCCTGGTGAGCCTCCGGTGCCTGCTGGGGAAAGGAAGTGTAGTGGATACTCTCCACCAGCCTTGGCTGTTCATTACATCTGTTATCAGTGGCTTTATTTCCACTTCCATTTGTATGGTTTTCTCCAGACAGCTAATTTAAACTTTGCCATTTTTTGTTAGATTCTTACACTACCCAAATTTATTCATCACTAAATTTCTTCAGGAGATGCTCTCTCCATCACTTGGAAAATCTTTCTCAGTTCTCCCACATTAGGCTTTATATTTCACAAGTGACTACATTGGCTCCTTGACTCAAGTTTCCTGTAGTCATTAATAGCAGTGGTTTGCCACCTGTAGATGCCGGCACTGGGAAAAGTGGAGAGTGGCAAACTCAACCAGTTTCAGTAATTTAAGGCACCTACTTTTGCTCTCTTTAAAGATCACGGGGTCAACACCCCATTTCCAAAACCTGTTCTTGCTCTCAAGAAACTCCAGGGGTACCGAGCATATTTCCCCACTTCCAACAGACCAGGCAATTTTTGTAGGTAGGCAGTGAAACAATTCTCCCGGTGAAACACTGAAGAAAGCACCTACCTGCATTCAGGCAGTCACAAACACAGGCAGTTCCTCTAGCAAAGCCAGGGGATGGCACGTCCCACCAACTCTCCAACAAACATCAAGCAAAAGCAAGAAAAAAAGGCAGAGCCAAGGTCTAGAAAAACCAAAGAATTGGGTTTTAGGGTGTGTGGGGGCTCCAGGTGGGGCTGGTCAGGGCCATTAACACCTATTAGTGCCCCTCAGGCCCTGACATTTGCAGCAGTAAAAGGAAACTTCATGTGAAGTTTCACAGCACATGGTGTGTCTGGAAAAATCTAATCTGAGCAAACTGGCATTTTTGGTCCTAACTTTTAACCAAAAATGAGCACCAGGAGAGTTACCGGTCAATCTTTTAAGAAACAGCAGGTTCAAAATCCAGAGCAAAGAAGTAACAAATCGGAAGACCGAATGAAAAATATCTAAAACAAGAAAACCCCCTCCCATCAGATCATATCATAACTTAAAAATCATGTATTATTTAACTGTTCCAAAAAAGACAAGCAATGCTATATTTATAACATCTTATATATGTGTAAATTCCTGAGACAGACCTATTAGGTAAATAAATTCCTGTATTTTTATTAGGGAAACCTTTTTACAGCTTTTATACATGATGAGGAATGATCATAGGAGTATCGAAGATTTTGAGGTGACATAATACAAATATGGGTATTTATAAATTCAGAAACTACTTGCTTTCATTACTGTGTTGCAAAGTTCGTCATGACCAGTTTCAGCACTAATTCTTCTTAAATCACAGTGGAATACAGAAAATGCAGTGAGACCTTGAAATGTCAGATATGGTTAAATCTGGTGACATGGTTTCAATTTGGGTGACTCAATCTTTAAAATTTTATTTCTATATACTTGAAAATGTTAGAAGTACAACACCTAACAAACTCCAGAGTTTGGGGTTTCAGTACAAATCCCCTTTGCCATGTGTGTCTCTAAAGGCAAAGGTTCAGCTTGGCAATTTGGTATACTTTTTTAGATTAAGAAGTTACTTCTAATGAGGATGGCAATTAGCCACCTCTTTTGCCAATTCAAAGGGCCATGGAGCTCAAACACCATTTCAGACATGTCAAACATCCTTCATGTTCCAAAACTAGGTATGTCTGTATATCCTAGACCTTTATTAGAAATAGTATTCATAAAGAGTGATAAGTCACAAATTATTAACCTCCTCAGCTTTGGAAAATTAAAAAAGATTACACAGTTTTAGTTTAAAACAATAATAAAATTATAATATTCATCTGTGTCTTGATTTAATTTTTATTTCTTTCAAATCTGAAGTAAAATGCAGATGTAATTTTAAAGGAATGCTTTTCTTACAAATTTTGTAGCTGTCATACATGTCTGATTACAAACAAAAAATATATAAAAGAAATTAAGTTCTGTAGCAGCTTTTGGGGCTAGATTAGATCTCAAGATGAACAAATAGTAATTATAATGAAATAGAAGTGCTAACTATCTTTCATTATACATCTTTCATTATCAAATTAATAAGAGTACTGATTTTTGCACAGTTTGGAGATCTTTCTTCAGGAAAGAAAGTAGGTTGTTATCAAAACCATCTCTAGTAAAATTTAGAGCTGTAATTACAAATACAAACTCAATTAAGAACGTACAATTAAATTAAAGCTGTGTATCCCATAGCCCAAAGTTATTGATGGATGCTGTCTAGGCACGTCTCTAACTCTTCATCTCAGCTGTACCTGGGGGACATCGTTCTTAACTGAAGTAATTCAGACTATTTCTAACCCAGGAGATCTTTCCAGAGAGAAAGAGTCCCTCTCAAAATCCCAGCCTCCCTAGAGGAGCGTGCCTATTGCTGCAGGCGAGCTCCAGGCCTCTTCCTGATGTAAACCCTTTTATTTGACTTTATCTGACTGTGTGTATTCATGTGCTTGTCAAACCTATAGTCACTGTGTCAAACGCTTGGGAACTGTAATACTGTGACAATGTCATGGCAGCTACAACAACCCCTTATCTGGGAAATAAAATAATCAATATGTATATATTATGGGCCAAATTCACAGTGGCCCATTTATATTACATATAAAAATATGTAGCAATATGTGAAAGGAGGCTGATTCCCAGTATTGGAATGCAGCATGTGTTTAGGTTCTTGGATGCCTGTCCAGTTTTATGCCTTACATTATTTATTCCTTTCTTTCCTTTCCTCCCCTCCCCCCCAGTTAGAAACAAAGGGAAGAAGTAGTATCATGTAACCAATTAGCTCCTTGTGGACCATAAACAAATGTCCCACAGATGGTTTGCAGACCACTGTAAGTTATGTTCTTTCCACTCCACAAATCAGTGCCCCTCCGCATATGCAGGAGGCAGAAAGTTCCCAGGGAGCTTTCAGGAGCGCTGTTTCCACATGGCATCTTCACTGTGCTGCAAACACGAACAGGAATGTGGCATGGTCGCACTCCACTGGTGGCTCCATCCCCCCTCAGAATACGAGAGGTGCACAACACCACGGATGCCAGCGGAGTACCAGCCCGCATCCAGAGCCTGGGACCAAGCGCTGCAGGTCGCTGGTGCACCCGGCTCTGCGGGCAGATGAGGAGCTTGCTGTATGCATACATACAGCCTCTTATGGCTCCCCTGTACTTGTTACATATACCCGTGTCCTCTGCTTCCTTTTCATTTTAGTTTAGCTAAGAGTACCACGCTACATCCCAGCAGGATTGTGCCCCTTGCAAAATCAGCTATGTGAAGTAATATGGGGAGATGTTAGCACTTACCTCCATTTCAGTTCAGTCTGACTTTGCCAGTTATTTATAGTGAGAGGACAAAGGGTTCAAGGTCAGAAAAGGTATCCGTAACTATAAGGTAACTAAAAGCTATGAAAAGTGAGAAAAAGCTTGTGTCATCAAGTCAGCATAAGCAAATGGAGCAAGAAAAAGTAATTTATGGCCATTTCTGAAAGGAAGCAGCCTTCAAGTTTGAGGGTAATGTTCTTTCCACATTGCTCTTCAAAAGGAGAAGATGGCAGAACAGGATCAAAGATTTGCACAGCTATTGCCCAGCACTGCCATGGGAAGACTATCTCCTCTCCCTACAGATTCCACTGTACCCAGGGAGGAAGCCAGTGCTTTCTCATTTATTGATTTGTCTTTATAAACATCAAAATTTCAGTTTGTTTCTATACCCGGCGTAGCTTTCTTTAGTAGCAGTATCCTACCCTTCTCTCTCACAAGTAAAAATAATCTGAAAAATACTTGCAGTCCCACTGGAAGAGCTATAGCTTTAAGTCTCACATGTCTAATCAGTATTCCTAAAAGTGCAGAGACATTGTGCATAGATGTATTATAAAATGAACCAACCTTTCAAGGGAAAGATGTCAGGATTTGACATGTACAAACATGGGAACTTCCAAAGTTGTGTGTTGGGTTTGGGTTTTTTTCGCTTTAAGCTGGCTTCTGTCACCAATTCATCCTGCATACGGTTCTTGGGTAAGCCACCTTTTTGTTGTTGTTTTTTTGTTCCTTGAAAAGAAAATCTATGTACCTATCAATCTATGCACAGTATCTATTTAATCTATGGCAACGATTCAACTTTTTTGTACGCAGCTTTCAGTTATTCACTGCTTGCTGTCAAGACCAGTGCATGCCTATCAGTTTCTATCAATGCACAGTGGATGAATATGACATTGCATTTTTCCCAATGTCACCAGGTTCAGTATGTAATAAAAGCTCAGAGTTTAGGCTAAATCATGGTAGCCTGGGCTCAGATTTACATGAAGCTGCTCAGAGGGAGGATTCGGGGGCCCTTTCGTAGCGCTGCCGTGGTATGCTGCATGTGCTTTATTCCTTGGATGCAAAGAAAAGTTTTGGTGTGGTTATTTGGGGGACGTAGGACCCAGGTAGAGTGTCTTGGTGTAAAGGGTGACAATCTTGTTTTCTCCCTCTCTAAACAGTCCAGGACAGAGGGACAAGTGCCGTATGCCGGGTGTGCTTTGGTCTAGCTCTGCCACAGGGGCAACACTTTGCTTAAACTTTACGCCTTATTCTTCTGCGGACTAAGATACTTCTTATAGGTTAGTTCACAGGGATTTTGTGTCTCTACTGTAAACTCATTCTGTTGACTTGCAGTAAGAGATGATCTTTTTGTCAGTTGCCGAGATCATAACTAAATTAACATTACATTCCTATTTTAGGAAATCCTTCCAGTTCAGTCTTATTATATTGGGCCAGGATAGCTTCAGGATACTCACACAACTGCCACTTCAAACAAAAATCTATCAATATATCAACTTCCCGTCATTATTTGTTGCAATATTTCGCTACACCGAGTAAAACAATATGGATTGCAGAGATGATCACTGATGACTGTGTTGATAATTTCTTTAATAAAAGGTGTAAAGTTTAATAACTGTTGTTCCAAGCATAAATTACTCCTATTGTTTGCTATACATCAAGCAAAGATTATATCTCAAACTGGCCTTATTTATTTAATTATTGCTTTGCTTTGGTTCTCTTTTTTTTTTTTTTTTTTTTATTTTTGCTCTCCTGAAAATCAGTAAGGTCATTGCACTAATTGAGGAGAGTCGTTTGGAGAAATACTGTAGGGAATTCTGATAGAACATTTAATTACACATAATTAAAATAAAGACAGTAAAACTCATTTGGTTGTAGCTCACGTGGTATTTAAGCTATGGAAAGCGTAGAACGTGAAGAGTAACCCTTCATTGTGCTGTATTTCTAACCGAGGTCTGTGGGTCTCACTGCTCACCAACTAATGCAGGTCAGGTAGAAACAAGAAAGTAAAACAATAAGACCTATGGCCACCTCCAGTTTGAAAACAGGATGCATGAACTACCACTTGATGCAATACGGAAAGGGCCTTCTAAGGTTGAATCTCGACATGCAACAATTCACGCCGCTTTTGCAATAAGTATAGAGGATGGTGGATGCCATTTAAAATAGCTTAAAGGATAATACCTAGGGAAAAGCTGATGGCAGATTTTCCTGCTTCCAGGCATCCTTGTTTAGTCGGTACTAAGCCTTGTGGCTTGCTTGCACTGGCAGATGTATGCAAAGATGCAGTTCTGGAGCATACTGTACTTGAACAGTTACATCAAGTGACTGTACTGTTAGACTATTCGGTACCACAGAGAAATTAAATGATCCGAAATCCATCTCTTGTCATTAATGTCATGCTTTAATATCATTCCTGTAGTCAAACCAATTTTGTGATGTAAATAAAAATACTTATTAGATGTATTGTTATGTGGCGTGGATTCATTCAAGATTTGACACAATGCTCTCAAACCTAGTCTTCATGAATATGGACACTGTGAATGCGCTGTGCTTTATAATAATGGGGCCTTGTATGCTATAGATTTGAAAGCTTGCTTTGAACTCCTTGAGTTTATATAGTGTGAGACAGATTATTACGAAGGCAGAAATGAGAACAAGAGCAAAAGGGGGAAAATAGGATCTTCTGGCAGGATTCAGCAGCAGTTACTTTGTCTGCTCAGTCTACAATTTCTCAAGATGCTGTTTTTAAAAACAAACTTTCCCAATCTGGGTTCTTAAGGGCACATTTTTTTTTTTTTTTTATTGCACCTCTTTTACACAGAGAATTTCCTCCTTTGCGTTTACAGCTTGTTTTTCAATGCAGATCTCTTTCACAGTATGAACTTTACCAGTCAAAGCTCCATAACTGATTTTTGTCATTCTATGCCTATCTCACACACATCCTGCAAAGGAGATGTTCCCAGGGTACTTAAACCAGCTATAGGAGTCAAAGTTGCCTTCAGGCTATATCTACTCTAACACAAACTTCATGGAAAAACTACTAGTACTTTTCACAGGCTATGAAACGATGATGACAAGTAGAATCTCAAAATCAGAATAGCAAATAAGCAGAAATTCTCATTTCCTCATCTCCACTAACAAAAAAGAACAACAACAAAAAAACACCAACCAAAAACTCCAGAAAGGAAAATAAAAATAAAAACTGCATGCATATTTCACTATGTTCCTAGCTTAGAAAATTTAATGTTGAAAAAACAACACATATGCGTAGTATGTTTCATAACAAAATTTTCCTTTTTTTTTTTTTTTTTTATTTGTTGAAGTGATTCACCCTCGGGAAAAAGGAAAAAATGGTTTCAACTGACATGGAAAAATAACATTGGTCCAGTCAACGTTTATAATATTGGTTTTACAAATGCAAATTAGTTTGAGAATTGCAAAACTGAGAATTTTCAATCTTTTTTATGTGCTCTGTACAGCAATTACAACTTTGACACAACCAAGTATTCAAATGTAAATGCTACTGTATCTATTAGTAGCTGGGTCAAATGTTCACGTGTGCTTTAAATGCCCAGAGTAAGAACACTCTTGATCCTCTCTCTTAATTCAAAGCCAGGCTATTTTAATGAAATTTCCTTGTTATTTTCCAGTAACAACAGACTTAATTTAGTATAATTTTTTTTTCTAACATGAAAGCATACATTTTGTAATTAAGTTTTCACTACCTAATTATCATTTCCATGAAATTGTCTGTGAAATTAGTAGGCATAAAATACTTTCTACAGTGCCTGAGTGGCTTAGAAGAATACATCTCATTTTCAGAAGAGACTGAAGAGCTCAGATCATACTGACTTTCTGTAGGACAGAGGCTTTTAAGTCACTTGGGCATTTTTGTCAATAGCAGCTGATTCAGTGTAGAAAACATCATGAAATGCTGAAATCTCTCTGTATTATTGCCTTGTTTATTGAAGAAGTTACTGTATACCATTGAGCTTTAGATTAGGGTCATCCATGTACCAAAACAACACATTTATAAGTGATCTGATCATTTTTGTTCTTTTGACAGCTGAAAACAAGCACTGCTCTTCTGACACCAAAAGCTAATCAATAGCATACATTACTGTTAAAAAAATATAGAAGGGTTTAGGTTGGAAGGGACCTTGAAGATAACCTAGTTCCAACCCCCCTGCCATGGGCAGAGACACTTGCCACTAGACCAGGTTGCTCCAAGCCCCATCCAGCCTGGCCTTGAACACCTCCAGGGATGGGGCTTCTCTGGGCAACCTGTTCCAGTGAAACATTTCTTCTGGATATCTCATCTAAATCTACCCTCTTCCAGTTGGAAGCCATCCCCCCTCATCCTATCACTACATGCCCTTGTAAAAAGTCCATCTCCAGCTTTGTTGTAGGCCCCCCTTCAGATACTGGAAAGCTGCTATAAGGTCTCCTCAGTGCCTTCTCTTCTCCAGGCTGAACAACCCCAACTCTCTCTGGCTGTCTTCATAGGAGAGGTGCACCAGCCCTCTGATCATCATTGTGGCCCTCCTCTGGACCTGCTCCAACAGGTCTACATCCCTCTTGTGCTGAGGGCTCCAAAGCAGGACACAGTACTGCAGGTGAGGTCTTACGAGAGTAGAGGGGCATAATCACCTCTCTCAACCTGCTGGCCACGCTTCTTTTGATGCAACTCAGGACACGGCTGCCTTTCTGGGCTGCGAGTGCACATTGCCAGCTCATGTTGAGCTTCTCACCCACCAACACCCCCAAGTCCTTCTCTTCAGGGCTGTTCTCAATCCATTCTCTGCCCAGCCTTTATTTGTGCTTGGGATTGCCCCGACCCAGGTGCAGCACCTTGTACTTGGCCTTGTTGAACTTCATGACGTTTGCACAGACCCACTTCTCGAGCCTGTCAAGGGCAATGGCTTGGTTATGTGGATCATTTATAATTCTAATAGTATAGTTTTCATACCTAGATCTTTCCTCTTTTTTTGCCATAAAAAAAAGATTTTTAACAAAATGTTTTTCACAGAAAATGTTTGCTTTTCTTAGAAACCTGGAATTTGTCATTGAAATATCAGATACACGTGCACACATCAACCTACACAAGAGTATTTTTCTTGTCACAAAGAACGTCCAGGCATAGTTACTCTCCGATATACTTGGCTCAACATATGCTTAGTGTATAAATCAAGTTTAGTTTTCATGGTAGATGCACCCATGCAGAATCAACGTAACTGTGACACAACCTCCCCTCTAGATATGAATTAGTGGTGGAAATACTGGCACATCATTAACAATAATATCCCCTCTCTTCCTATTCCCAAGATCATAAAAATGTGTTTCTCTCCTACTCTCATGTAGGGAGCTTCTCAAACCTCAAGAGGCCCAAGTTGGAGAATTCACTAAACAGATTCCAGGCTTGTTTTTTTTAAAGCCCCATATCAGGGTTCCTGAATAGTTTGAGTATGGTCTTGAATAATTCATTCCCAAACCTTTGTTGTTTCATCAGATAGTAGATTTCCAAAGAAGTCTGTCTCTGTTCCTCAGCTGGCTAACATTATGTCTTATACATTTCCATTCCAGAAATATGTTTCTAATTAAGCCACATAATAAGAGTTTCCTGTGCAGGGGAAGAGATGGGGGAAAACAAATAGTTTTGAAAGTGGAAGTTTTATTCCATTTAGGCCTGTTAGACTCAAGCCTTATTCTGTTTAAAATAATGAATACAGAAAGAGAAAAAAAAATTAAAATAAACATATATTTGTTCAGCAACGTGATCTGTAGACTTACTTGTGGCAAGGAATAGAGTCCCCCTTCCTGAAATAAAATAGAAGACCTTCCACCAGTGAAATTCATTTTCCGCCACTGGTGGATAGAAAAAAGTCCAGAAGTGTTTCTCAAAGGGAGCTTCCTCGCCTGCTGGCTATGAAAGCTTATACTGGAGCGTTAAGTTAGAAAATAGATTGTTGTTTCATTATTCCATCCTTACCGCAGCCCTTAAGGGTGGAAACAGAACGAGTCTGCTGAGTCTGAATTCCCATCCTCTGGGACTTTTGAAAAGATGTTGACTCTAAATCAGCTTTCTACTATCCTGGTTTTCCACCTTCTAGTCACCTACTAACTGTTAAAGCGTTTTTACTTTCCTTGTCCTTTGAAATGCATTTCTTAAGCAAATCAGCAGATACCAGCACTACTGAAAAAAAAAAAAAAAGGGGAAAAAAGAACCATTAAAGATGTCCCAATGCCTCAGGATCTTTTTTTGCAAAACATGCAGCATGGTCTCTTTTACTCTTTCTTCTTTTTTTCATTTCCTCAATAACAGTGTTTGTTAACTAAAAATGTTTAAACCATGTCAGATTTGGCTTGGGATTTACCACAGACAGAAAGTTCATTCAAATCTGTAGTTAGTCTGACAGTGTTTGGAATAGGAAGTTAAAGGAGAACATAAGTTGTTGCAGTTGTTTTCTCAATCAAAAGGAAAGCTAACAGAACTTGCTCATTGCTCATGTGTTCATGAATAACTTATTCAGAACACTGTGTTACTGGAAAAATATCCTCTGGGCTGACACTTATCCACATGTCGCTGTAGAGCCAGGAGTTGACAATGTCAAAATGAAAATACTGCTCTTTTTTTTTTTAAAAAAAAATATTTTTAAAGGAAGAATAGTTTTATTTTCATAAGTATTTTATGATCCTAATAACATTGGCACAAAAATACACACGCACCCTTTCGGGGGGAGGCGTGATTTTTTTCTTGTACCCCTGTTCCTTGAATCAAGTGCCAAATTTGTGCCTTGTGATCAGAAAACCAGTATTTTAGGTACATTTTGCACAGTGTCACAAGCTGATTCAAAAACTTTGTACAGGATAACTCAGAGCCCTGCCAAATTCATGTCACTTATTTCATACTCCAGGTAAACCGTAGACTGTCTCTCATGAGCTGCTCATCAAAATGTTCTGACATGCAAGAACTTGTGCCAATGAACTCTGTGCCTTGCCATTCAATGATTTCATTGTGTTATGATGAATATATTAACTGCTGCAAGATACAGCCAAGTACAAAAAGAAATTTAATCTTAGGTCTTAGAAATCTGGATGGAAGTTGCAATAAATATTGTCATGAGAAATTATTACAACATGGAGACTGTATTTCTTGCTGGTAGTATTATGCAGTAGATAATATCTCTTATTTGGCCAACTAATAAACTTAAAAGAAAAGAGAGACTCTCAAGCGTTCAAGATTTTTTTCAGGTAGGAAATAGAAATAATGTTATTCAAATCTAAGTACAAGTAGTTAACAATTGTTTGAGTTTGACTTGATAATATTAAACAGAGCACTGGAGAAAAACATTCATCTTTACAGAGTTTTACATTTCTAACTAAATATTTGTTATAAGGAATGTTTTCTTTTGTAGGTTATTTTGTGGTTTCTCTTTTTCTTTTTTTCTCTAATTGTCTTCAAAGAAGAGGGGAAAATGTCCCAAACAGATCTTCGACGTCTTTGAAATGGCCAGGATACATACCCTTAAACAAGTTCTACCTTAGGTGAGTTATCCCCTGAGACAGGCTATCGCTTTCCCTTGTCTTCAAAGGTCCTATTTTAAATTTGAGGTACTTCGCAAATATAGAGCAATGTGAAAGAAAGAATTCTAAAGGGCAAGAAAATAATACAAAAAAAAGTATTGTGTACTCAGAGGTAGCCTTACCTATATTGGGGTCACCATTCCGAGCATGAAAGAGCAGGAAAAGGCTTTGAGCTATACTCAGTAATAGATGTCATCCTGTTCTTTGCCTTCAGTGATGGCAACTAATTAATCTTGCACCTTTTTCTATTGCTTCAGCAGACCAAAGTTATTCCATTTTTTGACAAAATAGCTTTTGAACATGTGCAAAGAAGCTAATTGGTATTCCAAACTTTTGCTGTTATACCAAAGCTTCTGTTCTGCCACTGTAGTAGTCTAATCTTTATGTGGTCACCGATCACTATCGTCTTACTTAAACAACTACCTCTAGCGTGACCACAGGCTAATGGTGCATACAAAAATACCAAACTAAGCCGTGGTTCTTCCAGAAAGCTGAAAGGTACTTCTAGGTATTCCCACAGCAGGTCTTCCTTTCTTAATACTGGAGTGCTATCAGGCTAGCGACAGTCTTTGAAGGGAACAGAAGGACATTCAATATGCAGATGCAGCTACAACAGACAATGCTGTGCACACAATTTTGATGGTAAGAGCAGACCAACAGTCCATTAAACACTACATACAGCTGTCATAATTCTGCCTAAGCTCAACTTTCATTACAGCACTCCTCCTAAACCTGTATTTTACTTTGTATTTTGGGAGAGACTAGGTCTATCTCCCCCTTTAATCCATTCTTCACAAGAGGCAGAGCATTCACTCCTACCTAATCAACAATGTAAGTAATTATAAGCATTCATTAGGTGTCCTCCAACTAAAAGATGAACAAGCCCAATGGTGTTTATGAGTCTGGACTGGACTTCAGCAAAAGGCAAACTGCTGGCGGACAGTGAGGTGGAATAGCATAGATGCACTAGCTGGAACTATTGGTAGGGGTTAATTTATATCGCAGCTGGATATTAAAAGCAGATGTATGTAATAAGGCAGATATAACATCAAAATGTAAGTTTAGCTAACCTAAAGTGCTGGCTTCTTTGCAGTGTGCTTTCAAACATCTTTTGAGTCACAGAAATTAACTCAAACTACATTTCTATCCTCGGTAGAGGAAGATCGGCTATTTGTAGGCAGTGAGAACACAGAGTTCCAGTTTTCTTGATATATGCAGCTTACTGAGGATATATGCATACAAAGTCAGATTTTGGTGGCAAGTCTGCCAAGACCATGAACAAAACCGTCAAAGGAATTGATGAAACATGCACTGAATCCGCTGTCGTGTTCTGAACCAAGTGGGAAAACAAACAATTTCTTTTCTGACAATTTGTTGTTACAGAAAACATTTAGGACACACTTCTGTTTAAAATAAAAATCATCTAGGCACACTCATCAGTGTTTAATTAGAGAGCATGAATTATTGAACATGTGCTGCTCTTCTCTTCAAGCTTCAAAACTAGAGCCATGTAGACTCAAGTCATGGCAAGACAAAAGGGCTTGTTGCTCTGAATCATTTTCTAATGTTCCTTTTCTCTTTTTGACTGCAACCTTTTCAGCAGTAAAAGCAACTGAACATGCTAAAAGCAAAAATATTGAAGGCAAATCTCCTTGTTATGTGCAGGGAAAACATTTTAAACAAACCAAAGCTAAAGAGTAAACCCTTATGCAGTCAAGCTTTGCCTTTCTTAGTCTAATTTTCACCAGTTCCTTTGCTTGCAACTACAGTGTCTGTTTGATCCTAGAAAGTACATATAGATTTTAATACATCTGCCCTCATGTCAGTGAAAGGTAGCTTCCATATGCATGATTTGAGTAAGTTTTACTCTCTGGTGATGGCTGTCCAGGAAAGATCTCGTCACGAGAGGAATTACTGAGCCCAGTCAGGCATTGCCTGAGATAACTTTGACTTGCATCTATTCGAAACCCTTGCAGGAGAGTAGCCTGCTCTGACCGGATATATGAGCCTTTTTATAACAGATCTCTGGGTCATTGTTCCACAGATTATGTGGTGCAACTGTTAAATAGGAAAGCATTTCAAATAAAAAAAATAGAAAAACTTAGTCTTGCCAGGCTTTTAAATTTTCTGCTTATGTTTATAAAGCAACCCTCTAGCTATTTTAGCTATTTCTTCCTTAATAAAAATAATCTTTTTGGTTTAGATGAAGAGATACACCCCTAGGTACTGTACATTACTGGGCTCTTTCTTTTTTCCCCTGTTTCTAGACCACTGCATGTTTGATAAACCCAGTTTCTCTAGGCATGCTGTACTCCCAGGGCTGGCTTTCCAAACAGGCACAGCATCCCTAAATGCATATGTTTAGCCATATTTATTTTTTTTATTCTGTCCTCAGGAGAGATTGTTCCTCATGAGTGTGCTGCGAAAAGTCCCGCTGTAGTTGTAACTCTGCTAGATCCCATGGCAGAGCGGGAGTTTTATCTGTCATCCAAGTATGAACGCATCAGTGGTACCCAGGGTTTGGTTTTGAATGTTTATGAGCAACATGACATTTGTATGTAAGGTTCTTTAGTAAGGGCTAGCTCTAACAGCTGGAAAATGCTACATCTCTGTGAGGTCAAGTTCACTTCTTTTATTGCAGCAAGGTGCTCTCGTCCTTTTTCATATGAGTCTATATTGCATATAGTAGTAAATAGAACAATTTGTAATAAGGCTAAAATTAAAATTTTACAATATGAAAAATACATGATATAGAAAATACAGTAAAATTGTATAAAACCTAATGAACAGGCCCTCAGTCAACAAAGATAGATCTCATCTGAACTAAACTACCCCTGGCAAAATCAATTACAAAAGTATCTGGAAATAAATATGCACTCTATTAATCTTGATGAACATTTTATGCATTTATTAAAATATCTTTTAGACTAAGTAGCATTTTAAAGACCAAAAAGAGAAGTAAATATTTTATTCAAACCAGTTGTGTCTAACGTCCAAAATTTATTATATGTGCTATGGGTAAGTGATTTAAAATTCATAAATCTGCTCTGGTTTGTATAAGAAAGCAATTTTGTGCTATACAGAAAAACTTACTCTAAAAAGTAAAACTAAGCATTTTGTCAGAAAAATATCTTAAAACTGATATATCATCTGTAATAATAGATATGGGTTTCTCTTCTATTTTCTTTTGTATTCTTTTCAATCATAGTTAAGCTGTGGATATTTGCCAGAATTTCCCTGAGAGCCGCCTTCTGTGCTTACCTCAAGCTAAAGGGATTTGGCTGCAAATCTCTTTCAGGGATGCCAAGTCTTTACTGGGAGATTTACCTCTGAAGATTTTCCTTCATTTTGTTGTGAAGAGTTTGCTAAGACCTGCAATTTTTTCTTTTTGCTGTATACTTAGTAGCAATCATTAATGTTTCTTCACAAAGAGCACCATTGTGAGAGCCTGCAAGGTATAACGCATGAGTAAAGAAAGCATCCTTTGAAACATTCCAAATAAAGTCTTGATAAAGCATAACAAGGAAGCGGTACAGGCACATTGCTCCTGTACCTATATCTCATCCACAATATTTCTTTCTACTTGACACACTGAATGGCAAATGAGTATTTGGCATAATTTTCTAGTATCTCTTACAAGGCGGTTGAGTCACAGAACCGGTTATGTTACACAGTGTTTAGACTGCTGTACAGTTATACTACAGTCAGATGCCGATTGTTTTCTTCTAACTTCCCGGTACAGCAGGGAGCAATGTTCAAACCTTCGTTGGAGACACTAGATAGAAAGATAAGGATTATGATAACGTTGGAGCCTTTGGGAAATGGTAATTAGGGCCAAGCAGAAAGATTAATCTAAATCCAAGGCTGATATTTTTTTAAAGTTCTTTTGGGTTATCAGTAAATTTTGCCCAGCAAGAGGACGTGTGCCAACAAAAATATGTAGAGGAGAGTAACATGCCAGTGCCCACGAGGCCATTTGTGCCCCTTCTCTTTAGAAGCCATTTCACCTCCGATGCTGAAAGTTCAAAAGTTGGATACAGTTATCTTAAATCATCTAAATACTGCCTTTAACTGAGACTTTGGAGTGAGAATTCCTGCCTGGCCCTTTTCCACTCAGTTTGTTCCTCCTCACACCACCTACTGCTCCATCTTCCTGCTCCCTCAAGCCTCCATTAGGACATGCCATTGTATCTCAACACTACTGCAGACCAACATAGGACTGGTGGACGTACAAGTAATCTTTATTCCCATTAGCACCACTTTAACAGGATTCAATGCTATTTCCTCTGGTCCACCACTGAATTTTATATATTTTTATATTTTGTATTTATATTTTATAATTTTATATACACGAGGAACAAAAAAGGAGATGACATTCTCACAGGCGTGTTTTTGCAATACTTTAAACATCTCAGAACGGCTGAAGAGTTACTCGTTCCTAAATGACTTGGAGTTTTACAGTCTTTGTAAGACATGTTTTCAAGGTTTCTATTCATAACTGTTATACAAAATAAATGTGCACACGTGCACGTGTACTTTGTATGTATATATATGTATATGCGTGTATATATAGCACTTCTACATTCTATACATAGAGAGTAGGTAGGTCAAAATGGAAGTTTTAGAGGGAGGGGGCACTGAATTCTCATTTGCAATTTCATGGCGGGGAAACAAAAATATGGCCTGAAAGGAATACAAGCAAAGAACTAGCAAGGAGATGGGTTCTGTGGGACAGGTGCAACTATGGATGAGGGAGACAAGAAAAAATTCTTATATGCTCTGTATAAATGAAAAAGAACGGTGCTATTTTGTAATGTGTGACATTTGTTTAAATCTGCATTAGCTAGTCATAGCCGACTGAAAGTTTTCCCTCCAGCAGCAACTAAGACTAATATCAAGACTAATAACCCATATCCACCAGGCAAAAATCAGGACTGACCATTTTCATGCAAAACGTCTCTCCTCCTTTGCAAAAACAGAACAAAATTAAAGTTTGGCTCTCTCTATTTCTGACCTTTGTCTTTTTCATCAAAAAGCAGTGTTTATGTCAACACAAATCTTGAGGAATTTTATTTTTGTCATGCATCATTTCAGATTTTCTTAAAGCGGTTTTGCTCTATTTAAAAGTATATCAGCTATATTTAAAAGTACATCAGTTTTTGCCTGCCTTAAACTCAAAGACTGTGTCTATTATACGTAGGGTTGTAAGCCGCATGCCAGTCTAAACAGGGAAATAGCATAGGGAAAGTCAGGCAAAGACTGAGAAAGGCAATGATAGATGAGGAATACGCAGATGTTTTAGTACCTTACTTTCCCACAACTCACCAGGTGAAATTTCTTTGACATTAATAACCACTACCCGTTTCATTTTCTGATGGTTTTGTATTATAACCCAGCACCTATCTACCTGCTATTGCAAACATGAGATGTGTCTTTCTTTTTGCAAAGCAAGCTCTCCATTTTTATGCATTGAGGTTGATTAAATCATACTTCCAGACACCTAAAGGTCACGAGTCAGATTTTTAGGATTAAATAAGCAACCCAAGGCCTCCTTAGCACATGTGCTACCATCACGCAGCTGAGGCTGGTTGGGTCCTGCCTGCCCTGTGCACTTGCATCCTTCTTATGCAAGCAAACCATCCAGGTAAGGACGAGCTCGTGCCTACCTCACACCTGAAGATGGGGTCAGGGAGCAGCCAGGTGCTCCCAACTTCTGCAACTGCACCATGGCCTTGGTGGTGCCACCTCTTAGGTCTGCTGAAGTTCACATCAGAATTTAAACTACGTCGCTCCTTTGTGTTCTGAACAGTGAGGAGAACTCTCTGCACCATAGGCTCACGCCAAGTGCTAGCTCACCTGCAAATGTAAATTTTATGTACAGTTTGTTTCTCCCATTTAAAAAATTAATCGTAAAGCTATTTGGAAATTAATGCTCCAATTCCAATTTCTTTCAGAGAGAAATAGTTTTGGTTTGTTTTTTTTTTTTTAATAGGAAACTGTTATTATGGATTTTGCTTAATTTCAAAGGGCTTTTTCAGTCTCTCCTGATGTGTTTTTTAGTGTTGTACCTGGTCAAATGAAACATTGTTTTTATCAAAATGAAACAGCACATTACATTTTTACTATGTTAGGGTATGTGTTAACCTAATCAACATTTCAAAAACAAGTATTGTTTCAGAACAAAGATTTTGAATGTAATCATCCTGTTTGTTCCTGTTTTATTTATAAATAACCATACACAGATATTCTTTCCTCAGCATGTTTTAGTTTCCATGAAAAAGGTGGTTTCCAATTAAAAAAAACTCTCACTTTGGGAAATTTTTGAGCATTGATCCACAGGGAATGATTTGCTCAGCCTCCTTTTATACCCTGCTCCGGTTCTATAATAGCTTAGTGGTTTAAGGGATCAATGACAGTGCATAAGTCAAATACACTCACAAGGCAATTTTGTCACAATATCTCAAAGGCTGTTTTTAGGGGGGAGGGAGTGGGGGAATATATATGCAGGATACAAACTGGGCTTTTTTTAAAAAAATAAAAAAGAGCAAGCAAAAAACAAACCAAACTTGTTCACTGTCTCCAGACACCCACAAGCCACTGAGTAATTTTTTTTTTTTTTTGCTTTTGAAAAACAGACCCGGTTCAACCTTCCAGTAGGTTTAAGAAATACCTATTTTTGCAGTTTTTAGCTTTGAACCTTTCCCTTCGCCCCCTCAGAAGACATCTCAAGGCTTGCTCCCAGCTGCTTATGAGCCACGGGAGAAGGTTGCTGTCCCCAGCCCAGTCGGCGCAGGCCCTGAAACGAAGCTGTCAGGCCCCAGAACAAAACCTGGCTGTAAAGGAGTGAAAAGTTCCCACATGACATAAAACTTCCACGTCGAGCGTCGACGTTTTTAGCGCTGGGAAAGCACGAAGGGGGGAGCGAGCGGCGCTACTCCCTTCCATCTGCTGAAGCCTCTCCCCAGAGCCCGTGGCTCCTCAGAAACCCTCTGCCTGGGGGCCTCCCCAATTAGTCCTGTAATTTACTGTCGCTTAATAAGACGGAACCAAGAAACTTGCGCCGGTAGGGATGGAGAGAAGACGAAAAAAAAAAAAAAGCAAGCAACCAACCCCGGCCTCCAGCTGGGGTGGGTGTTCTCGGAGTTCGGCCTACTCTCGAGCAGGTACAAAAGGCGCCCACAGCTGAAGCGGGGGGCACAGAAAGGAGACCTTCAGCCCGCCATGAATTACACACCAGCGCGAGGCCCCGGGAGCAGCAGCTCAGCCCGCACTTGGAAGGATAAATCAAAGCTTTAATCGGGCCTGTCAGCAAAGCAGGTGTTTTGACTGCCTTTACGGTTCATTTTTATGCAAAAAGGGGGCTGCGGGGATACAGAAATCACGGGGGATTGAAAATAAATGGCACTGACAGCACTGATCCCACCAGGCGAGGGGGCCAAAATCGGTCTGTCTTTTCATATTATGAAATATACCTAACGGCAGGCTCTTTAAACCCTGCTTACACAATGCGTTGTCTGTGCACCCGGGACTTTCCTTTCTCCCGCTTTCCTCCTTTCCATTTTTTTTTTTTTTTTTTTTTTTTATTTGATATGCCGGGGGCCCTTTGCTATTCTCTGGTGACGAACTGCCCCGGCAGCCACAGCAAGTTCAGAATGTTAAAGAGCCGCCGCTCACCCGAGCCGACAAAAAGATCCCCTTTTAAAGGGCTTAAAGGACACCGTCGACGCTACCCCCGCGGCCCCCGTTTTAGGATAATGTCTTTCTTGTCTTGGTTTTCATCATTCAACAGCCGCCACAAATAAAACATCACAAAATGGTGTCGATGGCAATTCTCTCGCGTGGGCCGGGGTGAGGGGGGGCATCATTAGGAGGGAGGGTTGCGCCAGGGGGTGTCTGTGCCGCTCCAGATTGTAGAGGTTCGTTTTGTGGGCTGAGAGTGGGCACCCACCGCTACCCCTACTTATACTTTCGTACTGAAATTGAACATCACTTAATTCCTAAGCCTCAATATTAAGAGCGGGCATGGTTTCTAAAGTTACTTAAATCAAATGTTTGATTTGTTTCACTGAAGTTGAATCGTCGGAGCATCCTGCAATATTTAAATGGTGGGTGAGGAACGTTCTAATGCAGCACACTTTTCTAGAAAGAAAAAAAAAAGAAGCAAGGGCCTTTTTTTCTTTGGTTCTGCTGTAACTCAATACTTTTTACAGGGTATTTTGTAAAGTAATTTGAAATATTACTGCATGGGCATTGCTAGTAAATTTCATTTATCATTTGCAAGCCATACAGCAGGCAAGAAAAAAAAAACACCAAGGCAAGTGCTTCCCCTCCTGTAGTTTCACACAGAGTTATTCATGTCTAGTGCCTCACCACTCACAAATGACAGCTTTTCACCAGCTTTACTAAGGCATGGATTCTTTTCTCTTTCCATAGAAATTAAAAAATATATTTAAAAAAGCAACCCCCAGCTGCCATATCCTTAGGACAGATTGCCTGAGAGCAACTTTTAAAAAACTTTTCACGGATCACATGTAAATTAAGAAATTCATTACACTTGATTGTCATCATTCTCACTGCTTTTTCTAGACAGAAATGTTTACATCTTTGTAAAAAACCAAACCAAACAAACAAAAAGGATGCATTTAATGACTTAGTTGCATAGGAAATGAGATCACTATTCCTTTTTTCAAGGTAGGTTGATGCCCTCAGTCTTTACAAATGTTTACGCATTGTTTTTTGACCCACTGAACTACTCCATGAATTCCAAAGGAAATTTAGCTAATACATAAAAGTCACCACACTATCACCAAAAAAAAAAAAAAAGTATTTGTGGGCTTCTTGCAAGTAATTTAGACACTGATGTTCCAAACACACATTTTTACCTTTACCTATATAATAATTCCATTAAATTAGTAAGATTATTATACTTATACAATACATATTTTCTACTCAAGGCCTAGGCATTGTACATTAGCACTGTCACTCATTTGCCTTTCTACCAAACTTAATTTCAGTATAATTTCTCATGCCAATGAAGTTATTCCATGCCAATAAAATTCTATACATGCTTGCAGTATTAAGCCTTGAAACCCCAATTTTCTCAAATATTTCAGGGCCACAGTTTATGCAAGCTTTGAAAATGATCTGCTTCCAATAATTTGCTTGAAGAAAGATGATACAAGTCATTAATCATGGCAAATACATTTAGGTATTGCAGACGTTAGCTGAAAATTCATTAACTTTTCTCTCTGGAAGAGTTGCTATGCTCAGTAATATTTTGGATGTTTAGACCATAAGGTAATTTCAACATTTTGATTAACAGTCTCTTCGGAAAAAAGCTCAACAAAATTTAACAAGAATTAAAAGTCTAATTCAAATTTGCCAAGTCCCTCTTCCTGAAGACCTGTAATTTAACATTCTTGGTGCGGGTCCACTAGCTGTTAGACTGTCCGCTATGCTGTTAGGCATAATACAATAAACAGTAATTAATAAATAATACAACAATATTTATTTGCATTCATCTTCCACGTAGTTGCAATGATTTTTCCAACGAGGGGCATTACTGGGATCTGGTTTATAGACCAACCTACAAGTGGCTGCATTGTCCTGAGCAGAGGGGATGTTTTGGCATAAGAAAATGTTTAAACAACTAAACTTTTTCATATGCACTGTTAGCAAATGCCTTAGCTCTGAACAGCATACACATCGCTTGTGGGAGTGGAATCAAACATTGCCATTTTTGAATTTCAGGTTAATTTTTTCTAATTAGTCTGCCATGGACAAAACTCAAATTTCTGCTTTCCATTAGAACTTTATCTTACTCATGAGTAATTTTGGTATTGACAGATTCTTATCTACCTCATATCAATATGTCAAATCTTTCCATCATTTGTTGCCTCCAATAATTTCAGATATGACCTAACAGACAGGGACAAACTCTGACTCACATATGCCAAAATGCCAACATATGGGCATGAACTGGGGCGAATCGGAGGTGAATATGTCACCAAATTGTAAATCAGGTGGGCAATATTTCAGTATAAATCTTCAAAGCTCAGCCTTGAAGATTTCTGTAAATGTGCCCTGGTGGGGAGCAACCCTCATCATCCCTGGCTAGGGCTGGCTTTTGTCCTCACTGCCCTCAGTCCAAAGACAATCTGCTTCCACCCATTTCCTACCCAGTGGGACAATGTAGCAAGAGTTTATTTTTACCATGTGTTTGTATTGCTCTTTTCACAGTGGGATCTCAGTCCACAGTGGGACATCTAGACACTGCTGAAATACAAAAAAATAAGAAAAATATTGCCTTCAAGCTAAAGATTTTGTCCCCATATATTCTCAGAATCACTCGAAACTGCAAATACTGAACTGCTCACCCAACACCAGATAAACCACAAAAAGAAAACAGAGTCAGATGGAGAGAGGAGGAGGAAGAAGAGAAAGGTTGGAAAAACTTACTTACTGAAGATAGCATTCAGTGGTTGGTTGTTTTCTTTTTAAGCCTCAATAGACCAATTCTAATATTCATTGCTTTCAGGTTTCTAAATGGATTATAAATGCTGGGTTTGATTTAAGCATATTTAAATGGACAGGCAGCCTACTTTTAAGAGGCTCTGTCTCAACTGATAGGCAGTACATAATGTAGTTGTCATGACCATGCTGTGGCCATTTCTTTTAATGAAAACCAGATGTGGTTGTACCTGTGTTAGGCTAGTTTTTACTTAATTAAGGAATCAGGAGGATCTAAGCCACATGTATACGCATACAAGCCCAGAAGCTCTGGTCCTGGTTTGCAGTTTAACATTCATATCAAAATTGCTGTATTTAGCACTGATTTGTGAAGATATAAGATGGAAACAGTGATGAGTAGCGTGTTCTCCCCCAGGCTTCTCATGGCTTTGAGGCTGCTTTTTTTTTTTTTTTTTTTTTTCTCCAACGGGGCCCTCCCTGATAGCACAAGATTGTTAAATCCCTGGTTATGCTGTAAAACCAGCTTTTCCATCCCTGTCTAAAAATAGATAGAAGATTAGCAACAATAATTTAAAATGGATGTTGTGAAGACAGATTAATTATAGTTCACATGCCTTTAGTGTCATTCCATGGGATCCGTTCACATGCTGATGAGTATGGAAGGAGCAGTGGAGGCTTTGCAGATGTTGTTTCGTTATGTCCAGACTGTAGTTTGAACAGAGATTAAACTTGCATGAGTGCATAAAATTTATGGAGAATGTCAATAACTCATTGACACCCTCAAATGGTCAGAACCTCAGGTCCTCCTCCCATCAGGTAGCCATGATCCCTTGCTCAAACAGAAGTTATAAGAAACTACAATTGAATCATCGCTACTAGAATGATTGCCTGAAGATATTTATACAATCCTTAAGGTTGCTCATCCAAGTACAGTCCTAACCCAAATGGTCTAGAGGTTTGGCATGAACATGGCAATACAAGATAATAATGATCTTAGGCTTGTTACTTCCTATTACCAACGTCAGTGAGTTAGTCTTTAATTTGTGACTAATGTGCTAAAAGTGGTTTGAATTTTAAGCCCCTCAGTATAACATGCATTCTAGCCTGAATGAAAAGCTCCTTTTGAACGTTACTTTGAATGGCTATCCCTACCTTCAATAGTAACGTTTAAATCTTGTCCCTATACGCTCTTCTTACAAATTACACGACTGCTACCATCGGCATTACACAAGACAAAAATATTTTCAGTAGCTCAATAACTTGATTATTACTTAAACTACTGCTATGCTGATAAGACAGGATATGAATAAAAGAATGATCTTTTTCAGTAATTCAATTAGTAATGATTAATGATTTGTACATGAATTTTCTTTTCTTTATATTCACGCTTGCCTAAAGAATGCTGGCCTTTCAATTTAAAAAAAACCCACATTGAAACAGAGAATGCAAATCAAGTGTTTTGCTGTATTTCAAATAATATAACGCCTCTCAAAATGAATAAAATTATTTAAACAATATATAATTAAGCAGTACATCTTACTGCCATAAGCATACTGCCATTATGTCTGAAGGCATATAGACTTTTTTAATGTGAAGAGTAAGAAGATAACAGACAGTCAACACAATGAGTATATTTTTAAAAACGTGTTTAAAAACATTACATATGGAAGTGGAATAGGGCATAACATCAAGTATTTAATTATGAAGTAAGATTGTATTTTATTTGCCAGAAAAAATGCAGTCTTTCAGGGGTACATATTACAAGTCATAAAAAAAATAATCTTTAGTTATCCTGCTTTAACTTCATATTTTGTTTAGAAATATGAAAATAATACACTTGGGAAAATTTATAGGTTTTTTTATTGGAAAAATATATAAAAAAATCTAAAGCCTAGCCTCTTATTTGCTACTTATAAAAGAAAATACTACAAAATTCCAAGAGCTTTTGTAATTCAAAGCAGTTTTGAAATTGTGACTATGGATTTTTCTGTATGTCACTGAATTTTGTTACATACTTTTATGGTTTTGAACATAAACAAACACTAATTGACAAAAATGTACATGTAGGCCACTTAATAATTCTCTTTCACCTTCTATTCTCAGCTTTATCAGAACCCATTCTCAGTAAGAGAAACTGATTTGTTGTGTCATTGCTTATGAAAATAAGCATAAAAAATTTTATGCTATCCATATTTTTGCAAGTTTGTTTACCAGTTTCTCCTAACACCGCATTTACTTAAAATATTATCCAATTTATATGATGATAAGTATCAGCCTTTCTAGCAGCACAAGTATAACACCATTCTTAATAGCCTGATTCATATCTATACATATTTCTGCCATATAGTCCATCTTGCTTTCATTTTTTTGCCTTTATCTACTCCTGTGTAACGAACCAGTTGCTAATCTTTTGAGACAAAAATCAACACGTATTTAAACCTTTAATGACTTAGCAGTAAATAATTAAACCAACATTTGGTGACTTGCAGTTGAATACTCATGGAGTGTTTAACTAGAATGAAACCACAATGCTTATTTGGTTGAATTTCTAGTTTAAACAGTTTACAATTCCAATCCATTTTTTACAGGCTAAAGAAATTTCTCCTTATTTCCCAAATGGTAAAGGAAGATAGAAATACAAAGTAATATAAAGAAAAAGTGGTAGCTGATAAGCATCTATTTTAATGGCCTTTCATTGTGCGGTTGTGAGAATATTTATGCCCATTCCCTATTTTCCCAAGACCTCTTCTCTTCTGTCCCCATTAGAAGGGCTCTAAAGTGGTCCCAACTGGAGCCAGAGTAAAAAAGAGCATAACCCACAATTTGAATTTTATTTTTCAGAACATTCTGCTCTGGATATGAAATAGCTATTTCCATCAGGCTGTTCATATTACTTTTAATGACAGTTGTATTCTATGGATATAGAATTGGGATATTTTTTTTGTTGTTTGGGTTTTGGGTTATATTTGTTCGGGTTTTTTGTTGTTTGGGGTATTTTTAACCCCAGAAGGTAGAACAGTCTCATTTATCTCATGTAGTTCAAACTATGTCAGATTTGATGGTATTCTTCCCCTTCTGCTCATCACTGCTCAAGGGAGAGGCTAATGGTAGCTACTCATCTCCTGTGGTTAAGAAGGTGACCGTGAGCTTCTCTGGACTTCTCCATCATATTGCGAGCCTCAAGCTCATTGGGACACCACCAGTATAAACCTCCCCTAGCTTCACACAAGAAAGCACTGGTAGAGTACAACCCTTGAGTAATACACTGGGTTGTCCTTTCATTCAGAAGTAACTGAGATCAAAGGCAAAATACGGCAATAATCAGTTAATCAGTTTGGCCAGATCTTGTAGCTGATATAAATCTGCTCAGCTATTATAACTTCAAAGGACACAGCCATTTTGACACCACAAAGATCAGACCTGCGATACCTCAAACTGGTGACTCTCAGATCTTGCGGACGTCGTATGGTAACAATTGCAAAAGCATTTGTTGTCCAGAGTCTCAGAGAAGAGTAGACTATCTTTGCTATTAAAAAAAAGACTCCAGCGCAGTTTGGCTTACCTCACCCCCACCATGTCACATTTCAAGATGCCAGAATAATTCTTTTACCAAACCAAACAAAACAAAACAAAAAGTTTCATTAATCTTTAAAGCTGCTAACTAGTTCACTTCAGACTTTCACAGAGTGAATAAATTGCATTTTGATTTTTTTGTTAATGTCTGTTTCTTCGTCCTACTCCAGTGTGCATACTACACGTTATTTAGAGGAACTGTATGACTCTGCTTAGGACTGTGTGTTAAAAAGGCGCTCCAGCAAATACCCTCAGCAAAAAAAGAGGAAGCATAAGCAAAACGGCACTTTCCAAAAATGAAGCAAAACAAAAACCCTGTCAGGTGACTTCAGAGTAATCTGCCAACATATTTAAAAAATATGCAATTAAAAAAAAACCCAAAAACCCAAACCCTCAAACAAAGATAAACTACTTAAAATTCCACGGAGATTTTTTTTCTGGCAGCTGTAGTTATGCCTGTAGTTGGGTGATTGAAAAAGACTCACAAAATTACTCAGTCTTGAATTGCTACCCACATGACCTGGCTTTGGCGGTAGCGGTTACAGGAACTTAACTCCAAAAACAGAACTAAAAAAGAGCGCAGAGCCGAACAGCAAACAAAGAGAGAGAGAGAGAGAGAGAGGCAGATCTCATTTCATTTAAAATTTTGCTATTTTTAACTGTCAGCTCTTTAAGGCGAGTCAAAAGGACCTTTCCACCTTTTACAGTGAAACTTCGATACTGCCGTTATCATTTTCTGACTACCAGGTCAAAAGAGTTCAAGTACCATAATTTTTCCTTTTTTTTTTTAATTATTTGCAAAATTTCCAAAAGTTCTGCCAAGTATCCTCTTTAGCACGTCACCTGCTGCCCATCAGAAGTGACGTGGGGACCTTGAAGGCAGATGTCCAGCCAGGGGGCCGTACAGCCCAGCCCCCAAGGAGGGCGGTTGAAGGGAAGGGTTTGGTGTGTGAGCGCAAAGAGACAATAGCTCTTACAGCAAACCAGACTATCGTCGCAGCATTTGGTCATTTCCTACACCACTAAATTCAATGAAAGTGCTCCAGGTCACAAAGTAAAGGGGTTTCCCATCTCTGTGAGCATCCCCCAAATTTTCCCTCCCCTCTCCCACTATTTTGCAGGCGGATGAGATTCCTCTGGCTAAAAGTGACTGGGTGGAGCTCCCTCCAGGGTTTATTTGTCTCATTTCCCAATATAGCCAGAGGGGACAGGAGAGTATGACATGAGATGTACTTTCCACTTCTTTCCTTCTCTGCTAGCACTGGGGAATGTCCTGCATAACCTAATAAGTATTTTCTGTCTCTGATTTCCACCCTGTTATGCTTTGCAGGAACTGAGTGAGCTGATTTCAGAGAGGCCCTTGCCAGTCCCTGAACTAAAAGAAATGTTCTGCTCTTTCACTTAGGTCCCCAACTTCTGCCATATTTCCCCCCCCCCCCCCCTTTAAAAAATAACTGTATCATGCATGTTACTGTCTCTTGCAGTCCTGCAATCCCTATAAGTTCCTGTTTCTTACAGAACTTTCTAGAAAGTCCTGAAATCTTACACCAAACTGAAAGTCTCCGTTTAAATTTAAACAGGCATCTCTCTTACTCATCACTTCAGTCCCCGATAACCTCCAGCTAAACAGACACCCTCAGCGCTGTGAGAAGACAAAATTACCGTAACACAGAATAGTACAGGAGATACCGTGGGGATACTTCCTTCTCCCCAGTGTTCCCCCAGCCTCCAAACTCTTTTTTCCAATCATGTTTGCTAAGGCTATTAGTTGTGATCCCACTCCACGATGTTTGTTAGATAACCTCTGGGAAGAGTTGTGCTCTGTTCGCTAACTGACCAAAACGGTCCTAAGCACCTCTTTCGGACAAAGAGCTGCTGCTACTCCCATCTTTTCTCTTGATCGTGTTCCATGTTAAGGATACACTTTAAAAACAAACTTGGATGTAGAAGCAGGATGGAGATATGCATTTTCCATTTGAGATGTTGGAGATCAGATTTCATGTTCAGTAAACACGATGCCATTTTCTTTGTTAATGTCATGCTTGAATTAGATCCAGGACATATCCTCCTCATTGTCCCTCAACCTTTGCTTGTACTGTTATAGGTGGAAGATGGGTCTTTTAACATGTCAGTTTTCTGGATTAGGGAACTGAATCTCATTAGAGGTTAGAGAAAAGGAGGGAACTGAAACCCATATATATATATATATATATATATATATGCACATATATACAAAGATATATATTAAGAGTATGCTCATTGTCTAAAATGATTAAGCATTTTCACTATTCAGCAGAGAATATAATTATTCTGTCAACAAACCAAATATGCACATATATACAAAGATTTATATTAAGAGTATGCTCATTGTCTAAAATGATTAAGCATTTTCACTATTCAGCAGAGAATATAATTATTCTGTCAACAAACCAACTAAGAGACAGCCTTCCAGCATTATGCTGTAGATATCAGGGTGCAGCTTTCTTTAAGTTACAGCAGACTCTGCCCTATTTCGGAAACGACTTTTTTAAAAAAGGAGATATTTGTCCACCCTGGAGTTCAAACTGCTGGGATATACTGCACTTGGCAAGTTTTCACTGGAAAATGCCATTCTGACAATATCAACTTACTTTACTAATATGCATAATTTTAAGCAAAAAATAATTGTGGTTTTCCAGAAAGCCATAAGAGAACATTTGCCGCAGTTTCCACTACCAGTGTCACTGCTGAGCCTGAACTGCCTTTCTGTAAATTTTCTTACATCTTTGTATGACAGAGGTTGGCATCAGTACGACAGAACTAGTTAACCTCCTGGCTGACACAACTCGTTGTTGAAAGCGCTTCTCACCCCGTTTTGAGCATGATTTGGAGCAGAAGGCTGCCTGTTCATACATTAATACTGCTTTTGGTTTCCAGTTGGTCTTCGAACTTGCCTATGCCTGTACAGTTTTATCACCTGTAAAAACTGGAATAATACCTAAAAACTCTCTAGAACTATGTGAATTTTATTCATTGTGTGTGAGATAAATGATATTATGATTATGCCTGTTTTATCTCCAGTTTGGCTGTTATTTTTCCGTCTGTCACTAGAAATCACTGAGCTATCTATAAAAGCCCTTCTGAAAGGGCAAGAAATGTGCTTATCTTCTGGTGTTAGGATCATCGTGACCAAAGAACCTGTTGTATTTTCTGATGTACTTGGCTATGGCTGATTAGAGATGTCTTTTTACAAAACAGCTTTTGTCAGTGGTCTGGTTTTGTTGTTTTGATTTAAATCAGAGTGGCACCCTTCTCCATGCACTCACATGTTTAAATAACCACTGTATTCCCTAATTGAGTGCCTTTCAAAGTAATTACATTTGGAAAAAATATATATCCTTTTCATAAAGTTAAGAAAACATCCACGCTAACTCATCAAACTATTGATATTCACTTTATGAAAACCTCTTTAAACACTTTTGTATTCATTCATAGTTTGTCTTCAAGCTGTTTCAACTCACCTGGGATGTCTTTCTGATTTTATTTTCTGTATTTAACATACTCCGCATCGATCTCCTCAAAATGCAAAGAAAACAAAAAAACCCCAAACAACCCAATCCCATACCAAGAAAACACATCAAAAATAATTTAGAGAATAGTCCTCTTGGTCGAACAGATTGAGCATAAGTATTTTGCTGAATTTCATGTTGTGTTATAAAATAAATTTGAGTCCCAGCAATATATAGTCGAGGTTATTTGCCCAGTAGATTAAACAACCATAAATATTGAGTGATTCAACCGAGCAGCCAGCGCTAGCTGCAGTAAATAGCATGTTAACAGATACTGGAGCTCTAGAAAGCACCAGAAAATTGTGCCTAAGTAAGCTTGCTAAATTAACCTTCCCAAATCTATTTTTCTAAATACTTAAATTACTTATTTTATTAAGGCCTCACCTGAGAGTTTTGCAATGTGATTAAAACCCGTCATGGGTCACAGACTAGTTTGCTAAAGCTATGGAGAGGAATACTGGGATGGACAAGGAGCCCTTCCAAGGAGTCAGGACCAGACACCCTCCCCAGGTAGGCTGGAATAAGAGAGGAAAATCACTTCCTACAGTGCTGCAACTGGAATCTCTCTCTTCTGAAATAAGTATTTTAAACTGTGAGGTAAAAAAGCAAGGAGAATTATGTTGTCTCCAGTCACCCTCAGAAAAATGCTCACCTTTTTATGGACTTGGGGAGATAGTTCAGCATACTTTCTCTTGTTTCTGCTTTCAGGTATTGTTCCTTCAAAGAATGCCTTGTGGGAAGATACCATTAAACTGTGTAATGCTACTAAACATATAGCAGTGCTGCTAATGTTCTTTAGAAGTAATCTATCATATCTTATTTAATTTTACCGGGCTTGTGCAATGAGTCCCAGGCTCAACATTTAAGTAAATTGCCCAAAGACACTCTTCCAACCATATGTAATGTACAGTAAGTAACTCTTCTGTAAATTGCCTGGGAACATACTGCAGAACAATTCTCAAGGGAAAAACTAGGGCTGAAATATTTTCTCATGCACCTTCCATCCGGGTGACATTCCTCTCTTCTTCCAGCTTTGCCCCTAGCGCGACCGAACGGATGCTACCCTTTTGCACCCATGTTTGTTTGTGTTTGCCTCCTGTTGATATTTATGAGAGCTGTTTCCGATACCCTTGCAGCAGCATCTTAATTTTGGCAGAGGTTTCTGTGTGTTCGGGTTCCAAGGGGGGATGGAGAGAACACAAGCTGTCTCCAAATTGAAGGAATCAATTTTCATTTCTGAAACCAGACAGGCTTTCATTTATTGCCTATTGACTCCATAGAGAGATAATAATTATGTTTCTGCTTTCAGTGAAAAAGACCATTATGGAGGACAATGCACTCAATCAAGAAAGACACCAGATCTCCTCTTCCCCAGACCACTCTTCTAACCCAAGTTAGAAGCCGGGCTCTCTCCAGAAGCACCGTTTGCCACCTGGCCAGCTCAGTCAGAGCCCTGGGGCGTAAAGAGTGTATTAATCGTTTTGGACACCATTCCAACAAGCGGAGCGAAAATGAGAGAGTGGGCACAAGCCTTCTCCAGAGCCCCACCGCATCAGTGGGTGGAGGAGCTGGCGGAGCGGGCCGCTCTCCTCCCACCAGCCCGAGGAGTCACCATATGTTTGGCTGTCACCCATACAGCCAACAGCTCTTGGAAGGAGGCACCGAATTCATTTAGGCTCCTCTCGCTGGCGCTGACGGACATCCAGCCTTTTCAGGCCTCAGCCAAGCTTTAAACAGACCGTGCTGGAACCGCTGGGCCCAATGAATCAGCTCTGCGTTAACAGAGTCTACCTCAGTCCTCATCAGCCTCAGCCGAATCGTACCCCGTAAGGCAACAGACACCTGACAAGGTTTACCAGTCACAAATTAGTAGGTCCAGCGCAGCACCTGACCCAGAGGATTAATCCAGAAAGGTATGTTTGACATCCAGCTAAGTGACCCCAAACAGGCTCAGTACCTCCTCTGAGGTACTTAAACCCTGGAGCACAGTCAGGGCAGAGCACTGTCACTCTCCAAGGACTGCCCAGGTCTTTTCCCTGCCCTTCCTTTTTCCTTGGAAATCTGGAATAAGAAGCAACATAGGAATTGAAGGAGAATATGTATTCTCTGTTTGCTCATTTTTAAATAAAGTTCTTAAAATAACAGTGCCTTTTGGGAGGCTTCCCTTGAGTTTCAGGGAAATAGCATCTATTCTTATTATTTCACATGCCAATTAAAGTCAACTCTGATGATACATGGTTTGCCATTCTACTGCAGTTTCATTTTCAATGAAACACTACCATTAAAAACTTACTCTTAGCACAACAGTCTTTCAGAAGTTTTTAGTCATGGCAGTGATACCAAAGATGGTTTGGAAGTAGATGAAATAACTACAAACACTCAAAAACCTACACATTTTTTTTGCCATTATATGTGACATTTGGTTTTTCGGTAAAGTTTATGTGCCCGTACTGGGTTGTGCCCAGCCCAGTAAGAGTAGTATCTCCAATACTGATGAATGTGTTTTCTCTTTCAGTATCTGTTTATATTTCAATCTAAAAAAACCCCACTAAATTTACTTGCAAAACAGTAATGTGTTCCACATACAGATTCTCATTTTGTATTTGAAGATATATACTTCTCAGAAACTAAGCCAAGGAGCCCATAGCACGCACGGTCACTCACATGAACATGATGTCTATGTTTTTATTTTTCTTCAACTGGCTCTTAGTCAAGTGTACATGGATACAAGTGGCTATTTTAACTTTTGAAGTTTTATTCTCGTTTAATTGCCAAATAATCATGCTGGCTCCTTTCTGTCACATTTTTAATGCGTACTTTCTTTTGCCTAAATCTTGTGTTTTGAGATTGCAGTTAATGACATGTGCATACCTTTTCCATAAAGCAGTTTCCCTCTGGTATGAAAGAATGAGGTAATTTGCTCTAATACATGCAAAAATGCAGAACTACATATGCTGACAAATCTTCACTGTCACTCTGCACATTTAACTTGAACTGCTGCATACTCTCTACGAGTGTTTTGTTGTAGACTTTTGTAAATGATGTTGAAGAAATCTGTGTTGAGTAATACAGAGCATCAGAACACACTATTGCTGTCCACCCACGCTGGCAGAAAGCCACGGAGTTTTCAGTTGTTTACAAATGTTTCCAATGATGAATCTCTCTGCTATTTCCCATACGAAGTTGTGGGCTCGGATGCGTGCAGCATACACTTTGCTGCTCCAAGTGCTACAGTAAGTGTGGCAAGAACCATCAGAGACACCCGAACTTTGGTTGCCCTTCAACATACTCATCTACACTTGTGTTTTTGTTTCTCAGATTTTTAAGACTGTAAGGCATGACCGTGACAGCATAACTTCGTTCCTTAAAGTAGCACAAACACCATTCATCTATTGCACCGCTGAATCTGTAATGCCCAAATTATATTATCTTTCTATACGATTTTAAAAGTTTAAATTATAGGACTCTCCACAGACTCAGATCAGACATAAGCTTCCACAACAAAAACCAAAAATCCAAACCTGAGGACGTATAGGGATTTTCGTATCACCCACTGATATTTTGAAACGATAAATTTATCATTTCACTGCAAACATTTTTCTTGTCTGGATACAAATCAGCACCGTCTTTTTATTTAGGTGGCCTAATTATCATAGGAATTTAGGAAAGCCAGGTGGGTCAAAATAAGCCCAGGTCGTCTCAAGCCTGCCAGTTTACCAAGCTTATGTTTTCATTTTATTTGAATAAAAGTGTCCATCATTCTTTGTCAGAGCTGCACTAAGCTGGTTGTTTGTCATCGTTTATGTAAAAGTCAACCGGGTTACCTGTCAGTTTGCAAATATTGTGGATAATAGGCACTACTTGAAGCAGCACAGCCCTGATTAACAAGCAAACTGGTAATTTTTTTTAACCTATTCCTTTCCTTTTTGCACAGTACTGTATTAATTTGGAAATTTTTATTTTTTTTTTTTTCCACACACTCTCTCACAGGCAGGCAGTACCTTCAGCTCATCAGACCACCCAATTCTTAGAATTAGCTTTTTCCAGGGCATCAGCAATCAGCTGCCTTACTACCCATCTGGGATTAAATAGAACCACAGAATCGTCGAGGTTGGAAGTGACCTTTAAGATCATCGAGTCCAACCATCAACCTAACAATGCCAAAACCACTGCTAAACCGTGTCCCTAAGCAGGATCCATCCATACATGTAAAACTGATTATCAGGCTCACATGTGGGTCCCTTTCAATTTCAACCATGTTTTATAGCAATGCGCTTTTAGACATGTAATAAATCTATTTATGTGTAGAGAGAGCGGCCATTTTATTTCAAGACCAGCTGGAGCCTGTGGAAAGGAGACACAAACACAAACCTCTCTCATCTAGACTTTGCTTATTTTCCTTGACTTAGCTGGTTTTTTCTGTACATAATAGTCATTGGATAGTCTGAATTCTCCTTCCGAGATCTAAATATAATCATTGCTGAAGTCTTATCTTTTTAAAAGATACAGTCACTAAGTTATGCCGATTTATTATGGCCACAGTACCATATGTGAGAGACTGTTTCATTTTCCATACACAGCAGAAAGAACACTGCCTTTTAAGGCATAATTCATGGTTTCTACTTAACATCGGCGTGGTGACCCGAGGACACTGCCCTACCAGCTGGAAATGAATCTTGCCAAGTGGGTAAACACAGCAACTCAAAAATGCTATTTTGCACTGAATAATTTAGCACAAAAAATTTTCAAAATTATCACTGTCCATATTTGCTGTAAAAACTCTGTGGATTTTACATGCAGAGAGCTCTCCTAGACAACACGGGACAGCATTGCCTTCCCAGTCCCTTTACTCCCTGCTGCTAGATTTATATTTTTTTTCCCAAAAAAACAGTTATCCAGTGTTTCAACGAGATGAAGGGTATTAGTACCCCAACCAATAAGAGAAGGGACAAAACAACAAAGGAATTATTTGAATTAAATGCATAGGAGGTAGGCTTCCTCTCACACTAATTTTCAAAGGAATTTAAGGCTAAATGCTCAGAAGAACAAATGTACCTTTTAATATAGGGGGATCTATAGTACTCGCATGCTTTCTGTGCAATACACAGGAAGAACTTTGCCCTTGACAGGGAATGTTACACCTGAACCACTCAGTAAGAAAAGCAGATGATGGTGGTATGGATGGGTATGGGTCCAGAGGGAAGACCACCCTCCACAGCCACATCTGAACCATTTAGGCTGTGCATTACTGGCAGAGCAGCCCTAAAGCACCGAGTTCAGAACCCATCACCCAAACATACCCTGCAGCCTGCCCTGTGCTCCGTGCTCTCGTAACTGCTTTCTCAGCAATGTTGAAACTACAACAGTTGCTTGTTCACCGGTGACCACGAGCATAGGTCTGTAGCAACTGATGACGACCAAAGCCCAGGCTACGCTGCATTCAGGACCCACATCTGCAGCAGCACACGTCATCATTAGCAAACCATTAGTTTTCGGCCAGATCGACTCCTTGAGCTGTTCCACACCAGCCTTGTCTGAGCAACACCAGCAGCAAAGAACAGCAACTGGCAGGAACACCCAGGGGCTGTCGGAGGGAGAAGATGGGAAGGCAGCGTGCTGGGCTCAGGTTAAAGTTTTGGCAAAAGTTGGACAAATGTTTTAACAAAAAGTTAAAGCTAAAAGTTGTTGGGTTTTTTTTTTTAAAAAAAACCCAAACCAAACACCCATGATCAATCCTATCTCCAGGGCAAGAGCTTGTGACAAGTCTTCCTTGCAAAATACAAGTATATGAAAGCATAGTGGGTGCTTTTATCACCACTGGAGCTATGAGAAACCCCAGCTTCAAATTCCTTTGTCTTCTCAGGCAGCTTCAACTTCTTGCCCAAACCACTAGCCTACCATACAATTTCAATTTTTACCATTGAAGCTACTGTCTTTGTTTAATGTTTAAAACACATTTTCTGCCACAGAGAGAAAAGAACCAAATGAGAGTAGAGGGGTGACCACCTGGAAGGGCAGACAAGTCCTTTCCAGTGCCTGTCAGAGCGTGCAGCTCTCTTTTTCCTCTTGTTGTATTTTCTCTGGAGTCTGATCTTGTGTGTGTGTTCGAACAGATAAACCTTCACAGCACTGAGGCCGTGAAACGAGTTAGGCAATGGATTGCTTGGCCGGCATCATTTCGGCACTCAGGCATTGACAGGCTTTGGTGTGATCAGGCACAGGTATTTTCCCCATCTAGAGAATTTAATGTAGTATTTACATGGGAACATATACAGCAATCACCTACGTGTCAAGAGTCATCGGCAATGATGTAAGTCATAGACATAAACTCAATCAACAAGTAGATATGCATGTTTTGAGATTCTACATTTAGGATTTAGATGGTACAAATTATGTTAGGTGAACTAATGGTTTACTTAAGAAATTTTGTAGCGCTAAACCTTAGTATACTTAAAAACCTTTTTCTTCACAAATCTCACATGCAGCTTTCTTCTGCGGCTTCGTGAACTGCTGAAGCTTACCTGGCATTCATTGGGTGTAGCCATTACAAGGATAAAAGTCCTTCAAGGAATATCTAGGTTATATATAAGGGGTGCTATTGATTCATTATGTAGTGCTTTCTTCTCTTGAATCAGTACTAAACCATAGTCATGCGATGAAAATGGATCCACGGCGATGCTTTAAATCCTTCATGTAAGCTGTAAAACAGTTTGCACGGTCATTTTGCACTGTATTTCCCACAGTGCTATTTGGGAAAGTGGTGCGAGAATGCGTGCACTGCTCAAATTTCAACTTAGGGTGTTACCCATTTTTGTAAGAGTCTCCCTTGAGTTTTAATTGAACAATGTATTATTTACCAATTCTGTTGTAAATAGTTTTTACAGTGCATGTCTTCAGGGAGGCTCTTTTTTCAGTAGTGGGTTAAATAATCCCAGAATATTTTTTTTTTTTTTTTAAGTGCTCAATCATTGTGGTTCTACAACTTCAAGGATGTAAAGTGCAACCGGGTTGATAATTACAAATAATTTTTATTGATTGAAGTTACAATATTATAACTTCCTTTTTTTTTGTTTCTATAAACCGCATTACAGAATATGTTGCAGGACAAGTTTTATGTGCAGACATAGTCTGACCCTGGGATACGTTTTCAGGCACAATTTCACTCCTTTCTATAACACACTGCATTGTTGAAAGAAGACGTATGTATACCATAGTCTCCTAGGGATCTCAGTTTAGGTACTATGTCAACCTAATGCTAAACAAACAAGACAGCTCTTCTTGCATTTGTTCTTTAAAGCAACTTGGACTAACCTCCACGTATTGTCCTTCCTGATAAAGTTTAAACACAAGCTATTCTTCATAAATCCAACCTTCCCTGCTCCCCTCGCTTCCCCAGCTTGCAGGCAAACTTTGGCTTCTTATCCTAGTCTAGGTGCTGCAGTATGGAAAGTTTATGTTTCATATATGCAGCCGACAATCGAGGTTTTCAAGTCATCTAATCTTTAGAAACATCATAAATTCTCTGCAGGTTGCAGAGAAGAGGAGGAAATTAAGTTTCCTGGCATTTTCTATGAATTTCAATTTTTCATTAAAAAAAAAGATAGGAAACCGTAAAGGTTAAGTATTTTGTGGTAGCTTTTGTTTTCTTTCTATTGCTGTTCTTAAACCCAGTGACTATAAACACGACCAGGGCGCAGAATGCAACAAAGGCATTATTGACAGCCACATCCTCCACATCCTCTCAATGTGTTTATCCTAATGGACAGTGAATAGTAAAGTGTGATGCAGCGGTTACAGAAATACTTTAAACACAAATTAAATAAGTGGTCAAACAACCCACCATCTCTGATCATTATTTCAGTGCATTTTTGAGTTTATGCATTTCAGAAGCGACTAAAAAAGAAAACATACTTGGACTCTAGAGAAAACTAGTAGTTGAGCATCCATTAATTAAGCTTCGTATTTGTTCAAAAAGTCTTACTAATTTCGTCTATGGTAGCAATGACAGAACCACCAGCATGTAGTAATAACCAGTATTTTGGTAACTAATATCTGCTGACTTTCATGACATTTTCTCTCATTATGATACCAAGGAGGAAACCTTTTTGGCTTCAAGGATAAAACTGTGCCAAGCATTTATACGAGTGCTAGCAATCGAGTGTTCTGGGCAGGATAATCATACTCATTTTTGGTGCTTAAAACACACCACCAACCCCTAACCCTCTATTGGTTGTCGAAATGTAGCAAATCCAGATTTTTTTTAAAATTTTTATTTCTTTTTTACATCTGTGTAATATTAGTTTTCCCTGTTTCCCTATCTTTGACATTGAAAGATTTGGTGCTAGGGTTTTTTATATATGGACCCAGACACACACGTACACATATAACTTCTCTAATTTGTAAGGGAAGCCTGAGAAAAAGGAGGACTCTAAACAGAGAGGATGAAGAAGGATTTTCCCCTCATTTACCACAATCTACAGATCCTTTAGCAAGCTTCCTATCGATAATAAATGCAGCTCAAACTCCAATGCATTTCAGATATGATCTAAGTAAACATTTTTGCTCCTGGAGCCTGGTCTTATAACGGGTCTTTCTACATGATAAGATTCTTGCAGCAATGCACATACCAAATACTATTACTGTGCATTGGTACAGAAATCCCCTCTAGGAAAACCTTACGTATTTTATGATATTTGGACGCCTGGCACTACCAGAGAAAGTCACTGCAATCTATTTTTGCTAGAAAGCCCCCTCTGCAAACAATGGCTCTTTAAATCATTGAGAATATCCATATGACATGGGCCAATGGGCATAAACTGATTTAAGGATTTTTAATTTAAAACAGGTTGGTAATCCCTAGTGGATGATGCGACTGTGCAAATGGAGCTTATCAGGCTGCTCTGCAAGGCCGTAGGCAGCGCAAACCAGTCTGAGCCTGGAGGTCTAATAGTTCCTCTTCTAGAAACGGGAAGCAATATCTATCTGCTTTTATTTATGAAGGAGGAATCTGCGCCACACGAACAGGAGTTTCATTTTCAGCTGCTGATGTTGTAACAGACAGCAATGTTTCATCCACCTCAGTACAAAACTAAAATAATTTCCAAGTTTAATAGCTATCGTCAAACCACCGTGTCGTACGCTTTTAACACACCCGCCAGGCCCCCTGTACGCCTCACACACCACGTGTTCCCAGCCTGGCACCAAACCACCAGCGGTTTCCTAAGCAGGCATGAGTTTTGTCTTGGGAGCTGCTCTACCTGAGCTTCCCTCTCTTGTTCCACTCCTGTGCGAAGTCAGCGGCAGGGAGGCGCAACCCGTCACATCAGCCCTTGCCACAACCTAGCTCAGGAGGAAGCCATGGCCTTATAACTTGAGGACTTGGTAGGACTGCTACAGCATCTGGGTGGCTTCAGAGTCAACCTGACTTCACTGATAAAGAGGCAAGACTTGGAATGAACATAAGGCCCAAGAGCAGGGCTGCTCTGGGGAGGGGGGGACAAAGGACGGGCCAGGAGCTGAGGGCAACCCCAACACGGGCGGTAACCTCTCTGACAGAGAGCCACCCTACAGTACCTGAATGCAGCAGGCTGAGCCAGTTGCTGGTAGTGGGACCCATCAACATTACCCAACAAGGCAAGATGACAAACCAGGATGAGGGTCTGTCTGAGGATTCCGGTCAGCAGCAGCTGGAAATGGGGTTGGAGACACTGTTGTAAAGTAAGACCCAGGCAACAGCTGAATGCCCCAGGCTGAGCTTAAATGAGCTCCTAAGCCATTGGGGGGAGTGGGAGGGTGGGTCCCAGGTGAGACTGACTGGGGCCATTAAGACCTATTAGTGTGAGGGAAGTGGAAAATGAGAAACAGTTTTCAAATATTTAATAAATGAGATGTTACGACTTCTTCCTTTCAGTAACAGAAATTGGTTCAATGAGACCGAGGTCTTGGCATTTCAAAGGTGCTATAACAACGCTCCAAACCAGAAATAGAGCCTCCACTGTTAGAAGATCTTCTTGGACCAATGTTGATAAGCCAGTTCCCTTAAATGTGTCATATTGACAAAATGACAATTAGATTATTGTTTTGTCTGTATTATCATTTCTGCCAATACAGATACTTGGTCAGAAATCTGAGATCCTGGTATTTCTAACAAGCATAGCTATACTCATGAACATCTGAAGTGTAAACAAGTTGAGAATCTCTTCACTATTCAGGTGTCAAGAAATGTCTACGTGTCTACAAATGTCACATTTACAGCACTGTGAAACCAACAATGAGATTAAAGTTCCCTTACACACAGACAAAACAAATAAACCTTATGCAGACAACAAAATTCTGGCTTTTTTAGGTAACGTTAAACAGGATTTTTCTGTATCTACCATTAGAAAATATTCTAGAGGATACTTTACAAGTGCAATTCCCCAGAAGGAAGGAGAAAGGCTGAGGGACTTGGGTCTTTTCAGTCTGGAGAAGACTGAGGGGGGACCTTATTAATGCTTATAAATCCTTAAAGGGAGGGTGCCAGGGGGATGGGATGTCTTTTTTCAGTGGTGCCCTGTGACAGGCCAAGAGGTAACGGGCACAAATTTGAACATAGAAAGTTCCATCTAAACATGAGGAGGAACTTCTTTACTTTGAGGGTGGCAGAGCACTGGCACAGGCTGCCCAGAGAGGTGGTGGAGTCTCCCACTCTGGAGACATTCCAAACCCGCCTGGACACAATCCTGTGCAACTGCTGTAGTTGACCCTGCTCTGGCAGGGGGCTTGGACTAGGTGATCTCCAGAGGTCCCTTCTAACCCTGACCATTCTGTGATTCTGTGAAAGGTATGTGCCAGTTTTTATGCCCAGGTTCACTTGGATTTTTTCAACAGTTTTTCACATCTCTGGAAAAAATATACCCTATAAAGAATACGCATCTGCAGCTCTGAATGAGAGCCTAAAATACCAGTTTTTCTGGCCATCTCTTAGTAACTCCACACTCTCCTTAAATGAGCATCATTTGAGAACCCGCCTGTGTTTCTCACCTGTAAAACCAGTTTTTTTGCTATTACAAAAATCTCCCTGTGTGTGACAGGCGAACCAAAAATGGTTTTGAAAAAAAGTAACTAAGGGGACCACGTTGGCTTTTATCTGAGAAATATTAGTCACAACAACCGCTCCCACGGGTGATGGCACCACGGTATAAATGACTCAGTTTTCCTTGAACTGGCTTCAGTACAGGGAGAAACGCTGCTACGGAAGGATGGGATTCAGCGAGAGGCAGTGTACCTGCAGGACAACTCCTTTCTTGGAAGTTCAAGTATCTCTGTACTGCTCCGCAAATACAAGGCAGACGCAATTACAACAGAAGCAAAATATAGCTATAATAAGCTGCTTTCCTTGGAGATACAACATTCCTTTTATTTTGGTGTCATTTACAAGGATAAAGCAGTCCATTGCAATTTTCTATTTACATAAACTGACAATTCAGCTTGAGGTCAGAAAAGCTGATTTAATTCCTGACTTCCGAGTATACACCGCTCACTTGAACTGGCTTTGCAGTGTAACAATGGCAGAACAAATTTGGGCTTTTTTTGCAGAGATAACATTGTAAGTCCCATCACTGAATTCCATAATTTGTTCACTTGGGAAAACACTTACTTGTAAAAGAGAGGAAGACCCCAGCCTGCAATAATCCATTAATTAAGTGGGAAAACGATTTTATAGACCAAAAGCATCAAAATAAAAAGGACATTTTAGGCTTCATGGGAGTTGACAACTCTTTATTATAAGAATGAAACATTGCAACAAGGTGTTGGATCATTTATTGAAACTAATGTTTGCATAACTTTTCAGTGGTTTGAATTGGTATTTTTAACATTTGAGCCTTAAAAGAAATAAAAAGGGAAAGCAATATCCCTCCTTTCTTTTTTTTTAACATGCCTATGTGGCAAGAATGCTGGAGGTTTGACAAGGGTGGTACCATCTATATACATTTAGGAAAACATGCTTGCCGTGGGTGTACAAAAATAAAATTTATTTGTTAAATTACACATAAATATAAGGTACAAATGTATTTTTAAAATACAGATAAAGATAATCACACTTGCATTGTGTACATATGAAAATACAGTATTTTAATATTCAACATACACAGACACATTTATGATAAATGCAACTAGTTGGCAATGCCAGTTCTTCTCAGTCTGTTTTTTGTTCTTTATTTTTTTCCCTTCCAGTTTTCCATAAACATGGAAAAATAGGCTTTTGAAACAATTAGTTCTGCCGGACGTCTTGCAGCAGCTTGTTAATTTCTGCCACCAGCTCACTGGCATCCATGAGTTCGTGTTTACCATCGCTGAGGTGGTTGAGCACGTTGTCAAAATCATCTTCTTCATAATTCTCTGGGATCTCCTCCATGGCTGGCAGCCACTTAGAGGAAGGCTGCGCGCTCGAGTGAGTCCCCAGAGTGGGCCCGTTGTTGGCAGGGTTTTGGAAATGCGTGCTGGCTGCCCAGGCTGCCACCCCTTGCGGATAATTTACAGTCTTGGCTGGCAAATGTCCCTTCCTGCGCTCCAACGAGTTGGAGCGATCCACCTCGTTGCACTCCGCGTAGGCATCTAGCGAGGGAGGCAGGAGTCGCTGGAAGACGCTGCTCATTTCAGAGAGGAGAGAGGAGGTGCAGGTGTCCCCTGACTCTTCCTCGCTCTGGCAGTCCTTACCAAACGTTGAAAAGCTCTTCTTCTTCTCGCTGGCGTCAGCAGGCTGTGGATCTTCCTCGAGGCCCTGCTGCTGCTGCTGCAGCTGCTGCTGGGGGGACTGGAACTCCTCCCCAGGGATGAACATGTTACTTCTGTAATCAGAGGAGGGAGAGGGCAACGGTGGCATCCAGCACTGGTCGGAGTGCCCCAGGACCCTGCACTCCTCTGTGCACAGCCGCATCGCTGCAAGAGAGAAAAGAGGAGAGTGAGCGTCCCCTTCCTGTTGCACGTATCACTTAGATTCACAGGGACTAACACAAGGACTGAACTTCTCCAAAGATGTTCAAATCTGGTGTCTGGGTTCACTTTCCGGAGCACCTCTCCTGTAACGACAGGCTGAGAGAGTTGGGGTTGTTCAGCCTGGAGAAGAGAAGGCTCTGGAGAGACCTTATAGCCCCTTCCAGTACCTAAAGGGGGCCTACAGGAGAGCTGGGGAAGGACTCTTTATCAGGGAGTGTAGCAATAGGACGAGGGGTAACAGTTTTAAACTGATAATAGATTTAGGTTAGATATTAGGAAGAAATTCTTTACCCTGAGGGTGGTGAGGCACTGGAACAGGTTGCCCAGAGAAGCTGTGGATGCCCCATCCCTGGAGGTGTTCAAGGCCAGGCTGGATGGGGCTTTGAGCAACCTGGTCTAGTGGGAGGTGTCCCTGCCCATGGCAGGGGGGTTGGAACTTGATGGTCTTTAAGGTCCCTTCCAACACAAACCACTCTATGATTCTGTGTGCAGGAAGGTGGCAAATGGAAATGGTCTGGACTGAAACATACTTCCATTTCCAAATGGTCTCAAAAAACAAGAATGATAAATGCAGAACATGTAAGACAGTAATGTGACCTCTTAACTAGAGTTGAAGATCAACGTGTAAATCCCAGGTGGAAAACTAACACTTGTGACATAAAGCCACTCACTCCCTTTGTACAGTGCTGTTTCGTACAACAAATATAACATAAAATGAAGGTGTTTATACCTCCAAGCATTTACTTAAGTTTTAGTGAAGTCTTCCACATGTAATTAGAGAAGCATATCAGAGTAATAAAGTGGGAATAAATAGACAAAGGAAAGAATAAAAATGTGCAGAGGGACCTCCCTCTTCATTAACACCCCTCCTTTTGACCTGACAGTGAGGTGTATGTTGAACACGAGGTGATCCACTGCCATGTTACCTTTTTAACTGAATCAGTTAAATCTTGACCCAGTATCAGAACACCTAGGGCTTAACTCACACCCCGTGTGACTCCAGTGTTTATTCTGGAGTTACTCTGAGGTGCACTTGCAGGTCTGTAGCTCAGGTTACTGGAGCGTGCTGGCTCAGGCCTTGGCACAAGGGGGGCTCTAACCCCCGAGGTGGGCATCCAGGCCAGCCAGGAGGGCTGAAGAGCAGAAGACAACAGAGCTGCTCTTTCAGCTGCTTGCTTTTAGTGGTGTCTCTCAGGGAGAAGCAATACGATGGGGCAAGGGACTGCATCCCTGGCAGCTACGCTGCTCTGAACTGGCCCACCGAGGGGCATGGCAAGAGTCCTCCTCAAACACCTCTCCCACTGAAGCAGCTTGGGAAAGGTCCCTGGAAGCAGAGACAGGCGAAGCCCTATTTGACAGACCTGCAGAGAGTCATGTGCCAGGAGAGAGGCCAAATTTTCCTCTCCAAAGTGAACCAACTCTGTTGGACGTGAAGCCACGGCTCGGGCTGGGGGCTGCCCGGGTCCTGACAGAGCTGCTGGAGAAGACCTAGGTGCTGCAGGGGCCACTACCTTGATTTTGAGTCACATACTTCAAAAGAAAGTTTTCAGAAATGCCAGACTCATCGCATTATGCCTATTTTGACGATAAGAAACTTTTGCCCTCATCCCCTATCAATTAATGGTTAGATTAGCCCAAGCAGAATAGAGTTTCTTCTTCTCTCTCTGTATACATTGAATACGCAAGAAATGCTTGCAGTCGTGCCCTCTAAGTTTTCCTCACTCTCTCATCACATTTCCCATCTGGCTCTGGATCCCCTCAGTTTATCAAAAAATCTTTTTGCGATGGCATAAGCAGAACTGAACAGAGTATTTCAGCTTAGGACGTATCAGTGATTGATAAAGTCCTACTCTCGTGGTGTCAGCGTTATTTTTCTCGGCGCTTTACACAGCCTATCATTTTGTTTGCTTTCCTAATGCCCTTTCCATTCCTCTGAGTACAAACTTCCTCTGTGTCTTACATGTGAGAGCATGAATTTCTTCAAGAATAGTGGTTCAGGCTGAATATTGCACAAGCTACTGCTGATCCAGTGGGCTTCAAACAAACGGAGCAACTATAGAAAATATCAGTGGCTGAAGTTTTGACACGAGTGACTGAAATGCCTTCAAGTGCTTTGTTGCTGTGTATGAAAAGCACACGTGTGCTGTTTTACAGAAAATGCCTAAGAGTTAGAAAGGAGAAGAGATATCCAAGTGATCCATAGTTCTTGGACCAGCTCTCAACTCATCCCAGAAGGTGAGGATTACTCCTCTAATTAAGAGGACTCCTGTAAATTAATGGGAGACTTTCAATGGTCTAGCATTTCCTTAGTAGTGAGGGCTGTCTTATTGGGAGTTTTGTTACTGATGTTATCGGGATTGGTTCTGGTATAAAATAATAAATGCTGACATTCCTGAACATAAGATCAAAAGATACTCTGAGGAAATTGAATGGTGTCATAGTCTGTCCTTAAACCAGCAATAAATAAAAAAAAAAACAACCCAGATGCACAACAGCATTTTTTTCTCCCCAGAACTTAAAGCTTATTGGCGAGGATTTAAGAAGTGAGAGAGAAAGAAACAAGTCTTTCAAGGACAGTTATTTAACTTTCTGATCATGTCACTTTTGCAGTTTCGAGGGACTGGCGCCATTCCTTTCCAGTTCCACCTTAAAGGCACAAACTGAAAGGGCTTTCCCACAGCATTTTGCCTGTGTCCAGACTGACAATGCAGAGACCTTTCAAAATGGAGAACAGAAAACCTCAAGGAAGTTTTCTTTTCCTTTTTATTTGTTTGGATTACAGATCAATTCGGGTCTCATCTGAACAGGTTCAGCGTACTCGTCTGATGGATTAAGACCACGCATAGATCCAAGTGGACATCTGGGTGAGACTAAATGCCCATCTCGATAGCCCAACCCAGTTCCGTCTGCACTCAGCAGGCGTTTTCCTTACTTTGAATGAAATTAGCCGGGCACTTTTGGAAACCCTACCCTTTGGCTTCCTGTTTAGAAACCGAATCGCAAGAGCTAGAAACGAGTCATGGGCATTTCAGCTAGCCAAGGGGGCAACCACTCCCGCCTGCTGGCAGCCCCCCAGCGGCCCACCGGGAAGGGGACAGCTCTTCCTTGGCAGCAGCGGGGCTGGATGCCAGTGCAAACACCACCGCACTTGAAGTTCCCCCAGCAACCAAGAGCTCCAGCAGATCCCTCCCTGCCTCCTCACTAACCATAGGAGAGACTGAGACATGCCTCGTGCTGGCTGGCAGAGGAATAAGGAGGAGGAGCCGGGGGAGAGGAGGATAAAAATATATTAGGGCCCCAGATTTAGGTTAAGGATTCTGGAAAAAAATAGTAACTTTTCAAGGTGTCTGGATTTGAAATGTTGGGTACCTAAGACTAAATTGAGGGGGCAGGTGGATGCCTGGGTAGGCGACACAAGACCTAGTCTGGAGCAAAATACACCGAGAAAATTTTAAAGTTAGAATGTATAAGAAGAACAAATCAAACTTGTGGGGTTTTCCTCTTGCCTAGCGTGACAGGATATTTCTCAGGGCAAAAGGCAGCAAGGTCGGGTACAATGCCCTCACTGGCTTTTCCTGCAGCACCGCAGCTCCTCTCCTCCAGCCCTGGGCAACACGTGGGGGTCGCTGTAGGAGGGAATATGTGCTGCACCGCCCCACAAAGCAACGTACCCCCGTGTATAAAGCGACTTTACTAAACTTTTTAAGTTTACACTCTTGGTTGAGTGAACCATGCTGAAATTACCTGGCCCTATAGGTTATATAGAGAAAACTAAATGCGATGTGAAATAAGTACAAGACCTAGGATGCAACCAGTAGCCACATAATTACTAAAGTGATGACAAAATTCTCATATCTGTACTTAGCATGATTTCCCATAGCCTCTTTTATGCTACTTATGACTGGGCATAAATTTAGAAGTGGTACTTCATACACATGAATACATACGTGTGTATTTATCTTACTTTCACTCACCCTTTTCTAGCTTTTTCCTTTCCTGCCCTCTGCCCCTGAAGAGTACCTCTTAAGCTCTTTCTTCCAGGGTTGCAAGATTTAAAAATCTGGGATACACTTAGACCCTTCCCTCGCCACTCAAGTTCATTTTCCAGTGGGAAAAAATACACTTTTCTTTCTTCTCTATCCATATTTCTAGACCGCTTTCACAATCCATTTCTGAATGGTAGAAGTTTGTATCGTATGGATCAAACCCACTGTGGAAAATGTATCTCCCAAATTATAGTTCAGTGTATTTTTAACAAACTGCAACTGCCTGGCTTTGCGAAAACATCCACCCAGTCATTAGAAGTCTAAGGACATGGAGCAGATCATGCTTTTGGGGAGAATTTGGAACCAGCTCACGATGATGTGAATAATAGAAGAAAGTAGGCATTGCTTTGGGCAGATTTTCAGTTGTGGCTGAGGTTTCATTTTACTGGATATGTGAAGGCTTCCGCTCAATATTTATCATGAAGCGGAGTAAAAAGGAAGGAAACACAGGACCTGAAAGCTAAAGAATCTTTGCTTTCTCAGTAGTAGCTTTATCAAAGTGACAGCCAGGCAGCACTGTAAATAAACTGTTCAGCTTCCATTGTGCTCTTACCTGCAGGAATTCTCCCATCTGTAAGGAAAAGGTCACTGAATCCTTCCCCAAGAAGTCTGTCAATTGGAGACTCTCGCCCCAAATCATAATCACTGTCTCCAGCTTCACTATCACCCCGGCCACTGTCTTTCAAGCTGAATTTATCCATATCTTGGAGGGCATATCTGTAAAGAGAATTGTGGCGATCGTGGAATTAAATTCTCTCATGTACGTCACATTCCACTTTTTGATTAAAAATACATGTCTGGATTTTCTGATATGTGTACACACATACGTAGCAGAACAGTTCAGATCCTTACCTGTAGCTTCTGGAATACTTGTTTCCTCGAAAACTTGGCCTTGGTTGATACTGGCCTTGGTGAAGCATCGAGAGAAGCTGAGAAACCTGCTAAAAAAAAGGTGAAAAGGTGAAAAGACTCATTCCTTGAAATGAAAGCTCAAATTCCTACTTGTAAAACCACTACTTCACTTCTCAGCTTTGTTTGTTGGGTAGTAGTTGTTTTTTTCTTTTTTTCCTTTAAGGTTTAATTAAATCAAATTCCTGCACATATATAATGCAGTACGACAGACTATTTTGTAGTATAGCGTCTGCCAGAGGAAACATCTGAAGACTTTGTACAACGAGGAAATGCACTGCTGTTCATTAGCCTCCAAACTCCTAATGATTAATTCATTAACAAGTAAAACAAGTAATTAAACAGAGGTGGAGTTTTGTTTTGTTTTAAGAGATTAGAATCAACCCTTTACCATTCCAGGATCCTGATTTAAAGTAAAAAGTCAGTGCTCTACACGTAAAGAGTTCCCAGGACGCAGCTCTCATAGAAGCCATTACGCAGCACTCGCAGTAAAAACTGAGATGGGCAGTCTCAAAGTTTGAGATAGAGTGTGCATATATCAGACACACTACGATATGTTGCTACAACAGCTGTACTTAAACTCTGTCAGCGTTAAACCCGACAGTTCTCCATCCCCATTAATGAAAGAATTTCCTGTATTGTTTCTGTATACAAATATTCTGGCACTCTTTCTTAAACAGAGCTACACAGAGGGAAAGGGAAAGCAAACGAGCAAGCAAGAAAGATCAGTAAACCAGAGCACAACACTGTCTATGTTATACTCCGTTGTTTGGACCTTACAGGGAAGAACCAAGAGATAATTCTACCAATAACTGATTTAATCCCGATTCCCCGTGGTAACGGATTCAGTGGATATTGGAGTAAAACTGCAAAGCTGTGACATCTAAAGAGAAATCCCTAACACGTTCTCTTTGGGCGTAGATCTAATTGCCCATAGCTCTCACAGGTTGCACGCAGAGTGCCTCCGTGCTCCCATGAGCGAATGGATGTGCAAAACAAGGTATGGACCTTACCTCAACAGCCGGAGTAGCATGGGTGAGTTCCAGAGAGAAATTTTCGGGCACGTGGTTAGAGGAGATTGTCACCAGGCTGTTCAGCGATTGGTGGCTGTGGTGGCTCTGCCGGCTGCTCATTTGTCCCCTTTCCAGGGTCGGAGATGATGACGGAGAAGCTCTGTGGTGAGACCTGATGGGTAAAGTGCCATTAACCGTTGGCACTAACGTAATGTCCCCTTTGTGGATCTGTCTTGAGGGTCTTTTTGGGTGGTGCTGGTAGGTCGATTCCGCCACACGACAGTTGTAGGACCTGGTGTCCTTTTTCTCCCGATTACATCTTGTGGCAAAGATAACCATAATGACCAACAACACAGCACATATTGACCCTAAGGATATTATCGTTATCATGGAGACATCCAGGGAGGGTTGGCTTACCAAAGTTGCTTCTGTGCTTGCAAATGAATAAACATACTCAAAAACAGTACATTTCAGAAGTGCTTTAGTACTCAGCTGAGGACTGCCTTTATCCTGGACTATCACAAAAAACTCCCATTGTTTTGCTGGAACTGATTCAACACTCACATTGATAGAGATGTCACAGGTTTTGGGATCCATCACAAAGATGCTGTTTTCCTTGTCAGCTGCTATGGAGCAGCTGAGTTCAGAGTTCATACCAGAGTCTCTGTCTGTAGCCCTTATCCTGGTGACAAGAAAGCCAATTCCGGCATCCTTAGGGATTGAGATTTCCGCTGTGCTGTTGCGTAGCGCTGGCCCCACGATGACAGGAGCGTTGTCGTTTTCATCAATGATGGTTAGCACAACCGTGGTATTGCTAACAAGCTGCTGACTCCCTCCATCCCTGGCTTGAACCATAAAGGAAATTTGATTTACTTCTTCGTGATCAAAGGTTCGCAGAGCATAGATCGCCCCGTTGGAGGGATCGATGGTCACGTAGGTGGTTATAGAACTTCCCAAAATATAGCTCTCCAAAATGGTGTAGGTCACCTGCCCGTTGTCGCCTAGATCTGGGTCTGTGGCTGTGACTGATGTGATGTATGCTCCCGGAGAGTTATTTTCCAAGATAACAACTTCGTATCTGTTTGTCTGGAAGCGGGGTGGGTTGTCATTTTCATCACTGATTTGGACAGTAAAGTGTTTCACTGTGGAGAGACTTGGCGTTCCCTTGTCCTCCGCTATTACAGTCAAGCTGTATTCAGATCTCTTTTCCCTATCTAGAGTGGCATTAGTCAAGATTAAATAGTTATTTTCATAAGTCTTTTGAAGTTTAAAGTGGCCGTGCCCATGGAGCTTGCAAACTATCTCTCCATTCACGCCAGAGTCCTTGTCTTGCACTCTCACCAGGGCAACAAAAGTGTCCAGGGGTGACCCTTCAGAAATGTAAGCTACCTCTTCTTTCTCTGGGGACATCAGGTTTAAGTTAATTTCGGGTCTGTTGTCATTCACATCCACAATTTTGATTATAATTTTGCAGTGAGCCGGAATAGAATTTGGCCCCAAATCTTGAGCCTGAGCATCAATTTCATAGGATTTGGTTACTTCATAGTCCACTTGCTTCAGGAGGGTCAGATGTCCCTTTTCCGAATCTATCTTAAAAGTCTCTGTAATTTTGGCAGACACATGACTACTAAAAGAGTACACGACTTTACCATTAGCGCCCTCATCTGGATCAGTAGCATTGAGGTCTATGAGCAAAGTCCCAACCGGGGAATTTTCTAAGAGTTGGATTATATACGACTGTTGCTCGAAAACAGGGCTGTTGTCATTGGAATCAGAAATGCTGATTTTCAGGAGGGATGAGCCAGATCTCTGAGGCACCCCTTTATCCGAAGCCGTGAGTTGGAGTTCGTAACTTGACTTCAACTCCCGGTCCAGCTCTCTAACCACGATCAGCTCTGCATACTTAGCGCCATCAGTCCTGGTTCTCACCTCAATGCTAAAAAAATCATTTGCAGAAAGGGAATAAGTGTGGAGGGAGTTGTCCCCTACATCTGGATCAAAAGCGCTGTCCAGAGGGATCCGGGTTCCTACAGCTGCGCTCTCTGATATCTCGATAGGGATAAGAGCTCTGGAAAACTGGGGAGAGTTGTCATTAATGTCCAGCACTTCAACTTCAACATGGAAAAGCTGCAGATGTTCAGTGGGCAGCGTGATCACATCAAACTCTATGGAGCAGTTTAAGTTTTTCTGGCAAAGTTGTTCCCGGTCAATTTTAGCTCCTATGCTGATTTCTCCATTATCCTCACGGACTACCAGCAAGGGAGAATTCCCCCTCTGCATGGCTCGAAAACGAACCGAGGAAGGGTTAGGCATTTTTAATAAAACATCAGCTACATCCTCCGATAGTCTTGCAATTACTGATCCAACTCTCTGCTCCTCATAAATCCTGTATTTCAAATTCTTGCCCAGCACAGCCTTATTGAAAGATACTATCACCAGTGCAAAAATGAATATAAAGTGCATTTTACTGCCGATTCGATGCATTTGTAAGTTTTTGCAATTCATTTCTCCAAGCAAGTTAAAAAGCAATTATTTCGACTTCCTCCGGTACCTTAAACCCAGCGCTCATCTGGTCCTTTAAAACTTGAAAAACGCTTTTTCTAACCAGCCAAGTAGTAATATCTTACCGGATCAGAAAACTTTTCCTTTCCTTTTCTTTTTTTTTTTTTTTTTTTTTTTTTTTTACCCCCCGTGCAAGGACATCCAAAAACAATCTGTCCGCCATCCACGCTTGTCTCATTTCACTCCTCGCTCCTCTTCCAGCCTGAAACCGTGTCCGGGC